>NC_058055.1:6693321-7039571 GCF_020085105.1 Siniperca chuatsi
GTCTCTTATCATTCTGTGATAGTGCTCATGCTCTTTTCCCTCACCTCATCTCTTCCAGTGGAGTCTGCGACACTCTGGGACGAGAGCGTAGACTCCTCCAGCCCAGGTTTGTAGTTAGCGCTTTGACCCTCTGCCTCTCTGTTTTCACCTGCATGATCAGATGATCGTTTCAATGCCCGCTGGAGGACAGCATGAGTTTATGTGCCGTTTCGTGACTCTTTTTTTCATTGGTTGTAAACATGAGGACTTTATTCTAGCTGCTGATAACACCAGGGCTCGCCTTCATTCATCCGTTTTAGGGACTGTTTGATTATTTGGGGGTATACTGAAGAATTTTGACCTTTTTAAAGATCCTCCATAAAGGAAATTTAAAAAATTGCATGTTCTTGGGTTGGAAATGATTGAAACAATAGAAAAATAATAGAATGGTATTTCTGAGAGTAGCATAAATTAAAGAACCAAATCTGATGTCTTAAGTTCTTCATTAACCCCCAATTATAAATGTCAAGCAGTCCCTTCTCCTTTTTTCATTTCACAGTTCAGGTGGCATCATTTAATCATCAAATAATTTCAGTTGTCTTCATTTTCACTAACAGTGTTGCAAAGAGTGAGGTACAATCTTCCTTCCATGGCAAATGTTTGCTCTGATTGCTGGTTAAAAACAACAGAACAGCTCAAGCTACTACGACCTTTTTAAAGGAAATAAGAATGCTAACTCTCACTGCTAATCTCCAGTTGTTTTTATTTTTATTTTCACGTGTTTGACTGCAGTGGTGTGACTTTTCCTCAGCTTAGCATGGCGCTGAGTGAGTCGGACATGCAGACATGAGCTGCATGCTGATGAGCTGATTGGAATTGCAGAGACGTGTTACTCTAATTATCAGGATGTCAGACTTTACTGTTTGCGCCTCTCTGTTTGACTGACAGATCCCAGCCAGACTGCCGCCGCTGCAGCTGTGGGGAACCCAGCCCCAGGAGCTCGCAGGATGGTCGCCATCTTTGATTATGATCCACGAGAGAGCTCCCCCAACACAGACATAGAGGTCAGACTTGCACATGCATAATATATATATATATATATTGTATATAGGTACTATATGTATAGTAGTATTTTTTTACTCATTATCTGCATTATCTTTTTTATGACTGGGTTCAGGCTGAGCTTACCTTCAGTGCAGGAGATATCATACATGTGTTTGGTGACATGGACGAAGATGGCTTCTTCTACGTAAGTGTTAACTCTGGAATTTGAAATGGTCTGTTTTTTGCTGCATTTTAATGATAAGCAGTTATTTTTGCACCGTACTTCATGATGGCTCTTGATAACTATGCAGTTATCCTTGTATTAAAATATATATAAAATATTGTTAAAACTGCTGAAAAAATGCAGGAGGCGTTCTTCCAGAAAACAAATCTACATAAGATTAGATGAAATAAGATAAGACTTTATTGATCACTAGGGGGAAATTAACTATTTGAATGAAATAATACAAAAAAAGAATAATAAATACAATATTAATCATAAATATATTAAATATATATTTAAAAATATACTGTTGTGTATAATATATGTGCAGCCTATGTAATATACACACTATACAGTAATAATACAATACTATGACTTTTATATAAATATATATAATAGAAAGTGAAAATAATACTATGATATAGACTATAATAAAAAAAATACAATGATAAAAATAGGAACAATACAGTAGGGCTGCAATTGACAATTATTTTCATCATTGATTAATCTTTAGATTATTTTCTCTATTTATCAATTAATCATTTGGTTACTTAAACATCAGAAAACAGTGAAAAGGCCCATCACAATTTCCTAAAGCCCAAAGTAACATCTTCAAATGCTGTTTTTGTTTTCAACAGTCCAAAACCCAAAAAATATTCAATTTACTATCATTTCAGACCAAGAAAAGCAGCAAACTCTTACATTTGAAAACCTGGAACCATCAAATTTTTGCCAATTTTGTCTGAGAAATTGCTTAAATGATTCTTCGATTTTCAAAATAGTTGTTGATTAACTTTCCTGTCGATTGATCAATGGATTAATCGACTAATCGCTGCAGGTCTTTAGTATATAATGGTATAAGTAATATAAAGCATTGTTCAGGACGTTCAGAACAACAAGTCTCAGAAACTGGATATGACTTGAATTTATGTCATCTTTAACAATTCTAGAAATAACAGCAGAGTATGGATTTAGTTGAATTACAGCTCTGTTGTTAGAAGGCATCCTCGTGTCTTAATGTTGTATTTTTCTACCAGGGAGACTTGAATGGACACAGAGGCTTAGTGCCCTCCAACTTCCTGCAGGCCTTACCAGAAGATGCTTCAGCAGAACCTCTCTCTGCTCAGCCTGCACCAGAACCCAAGAAGGAATCACAGGTAGCTTAGCATTTCTGTCCAGCAAGCACTACTATATATGGAACTGTGGACGACCTCCTCACCTGCAGTCATACATTATGTGTCATTTTCACAAATCACTGACATCAAAAAGTTCTTTATTGCTGTATTTTTCCTCTCTTGCACATATTTCCAGAGTCTGCATTCTGTCATTTTCTGTTCTGTTTCTTCACATTTCTTTTGCTCCACTGTTTCCTGCATGGCCTTCTGCAGAAGCAGAAACGAACTGTACACTTTGAGACTTGATCGTAAGTGTTTTTAGATAGGACTGTAGCAGCTCAGTGATCAACACAAATGTCCCCTGTTCACCCCCTGTTGATGTCCTCCTCCTTCCACCTTAACTGTAGTTCTACACTGCTCCTTTCTATAGGATGCTGCACCTACCGATGGTTTTAGTTTATCAAAACAAAGGCCAAAAAGTTGAGATCTCAAATTCACTTCCTCCTCCTTTGTGTGCCCTATCCTTGTGTTTCCCTTTGGTATTATAATTTTAAGCATAACTAGATAACTAGATATTTTTCATTAAGAGTACAATATATTTGAAATGCTCATTCTAAAAGTTTGCCTTTCTTCCTGAAGGGTACCTGGACGTCTTCTACAGAGCCTCAACATCCTGGGCCCTCAACACTAAAAGAGGCTTTGCACCCCAAAACAGAACCTCCTTTCCCTGAGCCAACAGAGCACACAGACCTGCGACCCAAACTGGCACCCACTGCAAGCCCCACATCAGACCTGGACCCTGCTCCAGGTCCTACTCCAGGTCCTACTCCAGGTCCTACTCCAGGTCCAGCTCCATGTCCAGCTCCAGCTCCAGGTCCAGCTGCAGTGGAGGCCTGCTGCTCCCCTCCAGCCCCCCTTCCAGCAGACAGCCCAACACAGACAGACTGTTCTGCACAAGGCAAAAAGAAGAAAGGCTTTTTCTCCAAAGGCAAGAAGCTGTTTAAAAAGCTGGGATCCAGCAAGAAAGAATGAGAGTCAGGACATCTGACTCCAAATACTCGCGTCACATTGAAAGCACTTTTTCTATCTTCACTGTTAGTCTCAGTTGGTAGTCGGCAGCACGGTTAGTGACTATCAGATCTAAAAACTGATGCTTTATAAATTATACATTTGCCTTAGAGCACTGCTAGACCAGCTGTTAAATTTAGAGTACTTTAAAACAACATACAGCTTACAGTAACACAAGAGCATGCAGAAGAGCATGTTGAAGTGTGCAAACTCACAAATATATTCTTTAAATACTTCCTAATAATCTAAGCATTTCAACAGTTTGCGGTTCAACAGTAGAGGCTTTATAGTAATGCTTGATATAAAACCCTTAGTTATCTCCCAATGGATCAGGTTCATTCAGAACAACAGCAGACCAGACTTCAGCCCAGCTCAGACGCAGCTAATTAAATATTAGCTTTAATGTTCATGTACTGGTGCCACTTTATTTATTTGAAGCAAACGAACAGAAGCAGCAGTCTCTCTCATGCTCTGTGTGACTATAATGAATGCACTATCCATCCTGAATGGATGTATTTTAAATATGTCTGCTTGTCCCTCACATACGTTTCTTGTCTTTAAGAGTATTTATACAGTACTTTGTACAGAACATGTTATTTATTTGTATCAGACTCTTGCTCTAATCATCACCACATTGCATGAAGTGACATCAGAGCAGGAGGTTAGTCATATAGAGCTGTCAGACAGTGATGAGCCACTTTGATATGTGTAGTTTAGATCTAATCTAATTGTAGGGTTTGAGACAGTCGAGACTGTTTATTGAAGTTGAACATATTGTTAAATGTAAAGAATGTGAACAGTTGCCCTTCTTTGTGTGTGTGTGTGTGTGTGTGTGTGTGTGTGTGTGTGTGTGTGTGTGTGTGTGTGTGTATAGACGAAGCTACCCAGTCCACTGGTGAGACTGAAAACAGATGCCTTTCTCAGACATTAACACAACTGGCCTAAATGTTGCATACGACATATTTTCTGTCTGTGTGAGAGAGAGAGACCTGCAGCGTGTGCAGAAATGTAGTATGTAGTATCTGGTGATCAGTAGGCTGCTCTGATAGCTACTAGGGCTGCAACTAATGATTGTTGTAAAATCAGGACATGGAAAATCAGCAAATTCTCACATTTGAGAACCTAAAATCCATCAAAAATTTGGCGTTTTTGCTTAAACGATTAATCGTTGAATTCAATGCAAATTGCTGCCATCAGGTTTTCAAGTACCTCCATTGCCTCCATGAGCTGTGAGTCTCAGCCACTGCTGCAGCTCCAGCTGTTGATAAGCTGGCCCAACTACAGTAACTAACTTCCTGTTCTCTCCCTCCACAACCTCCTTTAACGCTCCTCCCACACCCCCCTGGGGAGGCTCACCCCACACTTTGAAAACCTCTGGACTAATTGATTAATTGATTAGTCGTTGCAGCTCTAGCTAATTTATACTCCAAAATTGGAATACTTAAAATAATGTAGTTTAACTTAACATCCAGATTAAAGTGAAGCAGTGTCCTCATTGCTGGTTACATGAATAACCACAGCAATTAGCAGCCCGATGCTAAACATACAGTATAAGCCTTTGGGATTCAGTATGGTTTGAACGTAGCACGTGGGGTGTTTTTACATATAACACAACTAACAGGAACGACACTTGCTGGAATTGCAATAAGTTGTTTATGTCTCTTTTCTTTTGCCTCCATGTTAAGAGTATAATGAAGTTCAATTCGTGGTGTGTGAATATTGGGTGAGACAGGCGAAGTGTTCTAACATCTTTATCAGCCCTTGTAGTGAAGTGGTGATTAGTTTTTTGCATCACACATTTGCATCAGAACACTGTAGACTGTTTGGTTAAAGCTAAATAAAAACTTTAGCAGTATAGCGTATTGTGTACTAGAATACTAGAACAAAAATAGAACCATTCTGTATCGTTTAATGGTTTGTGACAGTTTTGCTTAAATAGTAGTAAGTAGTTCAAGTATTCCGTTTTGATGTGGCTGTGCGGCCCAGGCCTTAGTATTCAGTTTGTTAGACAGTTACAACACATGCAGTGATTATTCACTCAGTCTGATTAGATCTTTTATCTGTGTGACACAGGGCTGTTAGGTAACTTCTCAGGTTTTTCTTGTAGTTTCTTATTAATGCTGAGCCACCTGTTGACTCTGGCTGTCAAAAACTGCAGAATATGCCAAAATCTTAGGTGCTTTGCCTGTTACCACAACTATGAGAGACCAAGCATCCGGCAGCATGGGGATATTCAGGGGTATATAGTCTGGGTTGAAGCGTGGAGGTTTGTTTTGAAGCTCAGACCTGATTTCAGTCACGTTGTTGAAGTTTCCCACATGGGTAGATGGAGTCACACCTGATGACACAAGTTGGAGGCACATTTTTTCTTTAATGTCATGAATGTTTTAATTGTTTGTCAGTGTTACATAAAGGGAGCACGATGATGCCAAGAATAAAAGGGAGGGCGGATCAACAAAGACACTTTAGATGTGAAATAGCCGGGATAGAGGCAAGACTGAGGCTGTACTGTATGTTTTGTTTTATTTATGCTTGTCTTTTTTCTTTCTTTTTTTTTAAGGGGGGGTGGATGCTCAAAAGTTGCCGAAATGTACAGGGAATTTTTGTACTGATCTTGTATTTGACGGCCTTTAATGCACAAGTATTCCTCTACCTGCTGTGTAGTGAGTAGGCGGCTCCACTGTTGACTGATTAGGACCTAGACCCATATAGGTAGTATTTTAGCTCAGTTGATCATATTTAGCCTTACAAGAAGACCTTGTTTAGTCTTAATATGTTGTTTACAGGATGTTTATTGACTGCATGCATACCAATGTTATACACATGTTCGGCCTTATTTATGTTACTGTCATATTTCTGTTTTTCTAGGCTGACTTGTCTACAATATTTGAGTTGTAGATTGTCAATGCAGTGGAAAGGAAGCTGTAGGAGCTGTCTGTATATAATGAACAGTGTTGGGACTTGTGGTATATTTTCATACAGCACGGGAAACTTCTTTTTTTTTGTCTTTCCTGACCTGCATTCATTGTTTGAAACCAGTGGAAGATATACCTTTTTATATATTCATGTTTTTATTACCCTTTTGGAAGCTCATCTGTAAATATTTTTGTTAATATTATTTTTCTGATTTTTTGTTTTGTTTTGCATGTCCAGGCGTTGTTGATGGAGGAACAGTAACTAAAGATGTAGTACACAGAGGACTTGTTGACTTGAAATTGTGATGGTTTCTTTCAATATGGATCTTTTTACAGGAATAAAGTATGTATATTTTCACAGAAAACACAGTGGTGTGGTGTGTTCCCAGAAAACTGAAGATAACACAAGATACGTTTTCATTTCCATCTTTATTTCATATCATACAGAATACACATCATATGTACATGATTATCTATTTATTTTGAAGGACAGTTGAAACAGATGAAACACAAAATGGAGGAAAGAGTTGCAAGCTTTGCTCTGCGCCACACACCGCCCATGTGAACTGACTGGGGCTACACTCTGGTTAATGTGTGGCCTCATGAGACAAAGCAGCTTCCTCTTTTCTGACTTCCTGTGCAGGCTCCATGCCGGGCCTCTCCTCTCCCTGAAGCCAACAGTACACTCATCCATAAAGTAGGAAACACTACACTGTGGCGAGGAGTTTAGTAGTGCTTTCTACTTTATGGATGACTGCACTGTACATCCACTGCTCTTCTTCCGTCTTCTGTCTTCTCCCACTTCTGCTCTTCTTCTGCAGCTGCACACACACAGACACACACAAACCCCCATCGAGACACACTGGTACACCAAACTGAAACCTCTCAGCTCAATGCACACCCAACGCTCAAACAGCCCTCGCGTTTGTTAAAACAGAAAATGCACACTTCCTGATTTGACATTTGCATGCATAGTTTTACAGACAGCTCGTATAAATCTAAACGAGGCCTCTTAACATTTTTGTACAGAACAAAAATCATCCAAAGGGCCCCACCTGTATGCCTCAAACTGTTCACACTGAGGCAAAAGTCAGAACCGCTTGCCAGAGGAAGCGCTATCTTGAGGAAGCCATTTTGGCTGGCATGAGTTAGCTTTTCTGTCTGAGCAACAGACAGAAAGCAACTGAATACATTCATTCATGTAAAATAAGTCCAACAAGAAGTTCAGACATTTGTTATCAGATCAGAAACAAATTGGACTGAATGCAAAGATCCAGTAGATACATTAAACACTAAACAAATAAATAACATTACAGTAGCAAAAAAGTTTTCAGTTTTAAGAAAAATTACTTTTGATCAAAATTCCAAATGGACTTCTGAATAGAGGTCACTTGACCAGAAGTTAGATCAAAGAAATGCAGAGTTAATGAAGTAAACGCTGGAACACTGGCGTATCTGTCATTATCCGACAGATAAAAAGCATTTTTATCATGTCGTCACAAATAATTCTTCAATCAATTAAATAGTCAACGTCGTCCATCATACTTTACCTCAACCTTCATTTGTTTTCTCGGTTTTAAGTGAGGAGTGTCCGGCAGCATCGCAGGTGTCTTCTGTCTGTCCAAGGAGTGGATGAAGAAGAAGAAGTTGTCTCCTTTTGAACCCTCCACAGCCACGTGATGTAACCACAGGAAGAGGTCTAACAGTCACAGCCGCTCTCTTTCTCTTCTTCCGCCTTAACTCTCTGCCTTCTGCAGGCGCTTATTTAAAACGCTGACAGCAACTAAGAAGATCATTTTTTTCCAGACAGTACGACTTTATAATGACACAAACTACGCGGGAAACAAATACTCTCAACATTTGAGATTTCTTTAGTGTTAACTACAAACACTACATCCCAGATTTCCTTTTAATAATAATTTCTTAACCAACAAATTTCTTAACCAACAAATTCTTTTAAGGCTTAAGCTCAATCTTTCCATCTTGACCATGTGTGATGCTGTGCTGCAAGCCATGATGTCATTTCTACTCATGTAGACATTCTGTAGCTTTAGGCAGTTTTGTTCACAGCAGAGTGCAATGTGAAGTTGGGTAATAAGCCCATAATGAAGTGGAGTGAGATTACAACACACACTATGGGCACATCTGGTGAATCAGGACTCTTTACGTTGTATTTTACATGTATATTTCACAATAAGTTCATTTTATTAACAGTGTGTGTAATATGTACTGTATATTAAGTATATATCCTCATATCATCTTTAAGTGCTCTGAGCATGCCCATCGAGATTTGTGCATGAGTTACTGCTTAGACGACAAAGAGACGCAGGGAGGTTTAGTTGAGTACGGCATGTACCTGATGAGTAAAACAGTTCCTGTGAGATAATGGTTTCACTGACAATCTGACATTCCTTTGCTAGAAATGGCAAAGTCTTCCAAGTATATTCACTGTTAGATGAGTTCATCGTGAGTGATAAGGTTCTTTTTGACTGAAGCGAGGCCCACCAACTCAGAAGGCGTAGAAACGATCAAAGCTACAGGATGAGCGGCACAATAGCAGCATCGTAAACTGTAAAAAGGCATTTTTATTTCATTTGAGCTGAAATCAGTTGTAAAGCACCAAAATACATCATTAAAGGATAGGCTCACATTTCACAAGTGTATCTCAATATGATACATGCTTACATGTACATTGAAATGGTCAGGGTTCCCACGGGTCCTTGAAATCCTTGAAAGTTTGTGAATTTGAGGGGGGGAATCAAGGCCGTGAACGTTTTTGAAAATAGATATAAATAGACATGGGTCATTGAAAGTGCTTGAATTTATATATTCTATGCAAGAATAGAAATTGAAGTACTTTTGATATTTTTTTTACTTAAAGTATGACGGCACAGTCGAGAAGCCTCTCTCTCTCTCTTTAATTGTTTTCTGTGAGCTTCTGTAAAGCCCAATAGTTCTCATTATAAAAATTCTCAGTGTTGTAACAGTAATTAACCTTGATCCATGTCTCAAACTATGCCTCTTGAAAACTCCTTGAATTTAATGTTTAAGAGGGTGTGGGACACACTGCCATACTGGCAGCAAAGACATCCCTTCCTAAAGCACTTTCAGTGAAAGTAATGGGGGACAGAATCCACAGTCCTCACTTTAGAATGCATTTTTACACAGAAGGAGGACTGTGGATCACTTACACTGAAACTGTGTTATGAGAGAAAAGGAAAAATATTTACAGCTAACAAATGTACATATGAGCATGTGAGATTAGTTTTAAGAGGGGAAAATATGACCCTAACCTTTAATGGGAAAATCAAACGCAGCCAATTTTTTTGACGACTTGTTTGCATGTTGAGCGACATTTTTGTCACTATGATTACCATTATCTCTCTGTTGGGTTTCTAAAGTGAAAGGCAACAGGTTTCAATTCCTCGTTAATGTAAATGTCCAACTGTAACCGCGCAGTTTCTCATAATGCTAACAGCAGGTCAACAGCCACTGTGGATGATGGATGAAAGTTACACTGATGACATTTAGTAATGTGGAAGCAGCAGCATGTGTGTGTGATGCATAAATGCAGCCTTTTACAACCCCAAAAACTGATTGATTAAATGATTAATAAAATAATTACTTCAAATAAATCTTTTAATTTAGCAAAGAGGCTGCTCATACACGCCTACACATGTCACTGGCGGTAAGGGCAACACTTTACTTTTAACCTCTTTACAACAGCATTATAGTGTGTTTTAAACTATTTATTAAATTTGTGTATACTGCTTATAAATGCTAAATGGGGGGTTAAACTGTGGGCAGATATGCAAAAAAGGCACAGTTTCCCATTGAGGATTTGAAACAGCATGGGTGTGTATAGAACATACGTGACATTGTTAGGTAGACTATAACTTTATTCCTGTGACTTCTATTTCTGTTGGGAGAAAAAGAGCGGACGTCATTCTGACATCAATACATGTGGGAAACAAATCCTTCTGCCTTCAGAATGTAAATGTGTGTGTGTGTGTGTCCACTACACAACAAAGGCATCAGAGAAAACGATGACGGAACTGTGTCATGATACAAAACTCATAAAAGATGGGGAAGGTTACAGCTGGTTAGGAAAACACGTGTTGTGCCTAATACTGTGAAACACATGCATCTCTGGACTGAATGTACAGTATGAGTCTCAATAAGCCGAAACAGGAGCTTACTGTATGAGGATTCTGGGTATTCGTCTATTTATTCATATTTAAGGAAAGGGTCACTCATGACACTACAATTACAAATAAAACAATCCCAATGAAGACTTGTTGAAAATATCCAGCATATGGCTGCTTTAAAAGCCACATTCTTTTTTAGCCTTTAACCCTCCAATCTCCTGACCCCTGCCCTGCGTTTTACTAATCCCTGCCCTCTTGAACTTATTGAGTCTCCAGCCTCCGCTGAAGTGCTGCTGCTTCATCTGGCAGACGGCCGCTAGCGCCTGTGCATGTGCCAGCGGGGAATTGATCCTAACTCCCTGTGTGAAGAGCGTACTGGGGCCTTCACCGAGCCCACGCTGCCTCTCGTGATAGACCTTATCTGGGCCGGCAGCCATTTCCCCTCCCTGCCTGCGCTCTCCAAGCTCCTCCTGGGCCGAAGGCCGGGTGTCGACACCACCGAGCCACCCACAAGCTTAAATTCCTCCCAGACCTGCGAGCTCCACAGAGGCCTGAGCTGCTCTAAACCGGCTTCTGCAGGGCACCAGTGGAAAGTAGATTTACTCACGAACTGTACTTAAGTCAGTATATGTCAGTACAAAGCTGCCAGGAACCCAGAAAACAAGAAAAATGACACAGATGCCTATAAAAATGTACAAATCTTTAGTGATACTCACTCAAAATATTGGACTAAACTACCCAACTGTATATAAAGTAGTTAAAAGTAGCTCCACCTCGACCAGCTACAACCAGCTTACACATTAATGCATCAGTATTAGCAATCTGATACTGTCACATATTAATATATCAGTTACAGGGATGGAACTTTACTTTTGATATTTGAAGTAAATTTTGCTGATAATACTTCTGTTCTTTTACTTAAATATGATTTTGCATGCAGGACATTTACTTGTGATAGAGAGTATTTTTACATACTTGTATTGGTACTTTTACTCAAGTAAAGGATCTGAGTACTTCTTCTTCAACTGCCCGAGCACCAAATTTAACATACAATCGCAAAGTCAACCGAGGGAATGCGTGTCCCCTGTTTTCCTCCTGTACATGTCGACACTGTGAAGCTGATGCCATCATTTGTAAAAGGAATTGAAATCCTTAAATATGACAAGCAGCTCTCAGTTCTGTAGCTGCCCATAGTCTGCAAAAGAGAGGAAGTTTCATCAGCCTTATGAAACACACTCACACACACACACTGTTTGAGTGTGTGTGGCCTTCTGTTGATAATGTCCATCCCCCATGTAAAATACATCCCCTTACTTCCTTATCTCCACTTTATCCCTGTCACCAAGCAGCCAAGGCACCATAAACCTTGAGTCAACACCTCATTTTCTGATCTAATACTTTCCCTTTAGCTTAAAGCCTTGACATATCCAAATAAGGGCAAAAGCCATATCTGCAAGCACCAATGAGGCCATGGCAGACAGGCCTGTGTGTCCCTGTGAGTGTGAAAATGAAGGGCGTGCTTCGCTTTGCTTCGATTCGCTCAGATGCTAGTACACCGCTTTCAACTCCGCACATGGGCGGAGTTGAAAGCCTTCCTGACAACGCCTGTGGTCGTGGAAGTCTTGCAGCCCTGAGCCGAGTTCTCGGTTTTGTTTTTAGTTTGCAGCTCTCGTGAAATGACTTCACCCACATGTAGTTTGAAAAGAGGTTCAAATCACATGGGGAAAAAGGTGATAAAAACTGCACTTTAGAATGGTGTTATTTTGTTTTACACAGCAGAAAAGGGTTCAAACTGAACAACTGAATGATGTTGCACTCATCTACACATGCGCCCAGTTCTGCATTGAGTTAGAAAACCCCTCATGGAGGCGTACAGACTGACACTTGTGGTTTATTTCTCATTTGATTATAAACTGTCTCCGACCACAATAGGTAGATTCTCAGTTTCAAGAAGTCTCTGTTCCGCTTGTGATGGAAAGAATGAGAAATGTTTAACATTCTGTACATTTGAATAACAGTGATGTTTGATCTGTACGTTGTTCAGTTCAGTTTTTGAGAAGGAAATTATGAGTTCTGTTCAAAACTGCAAAGACATTTAATTCAACAAAGTGTTTCATATTTGAAAATAAAAGAGGAGATGTAGGTCCTTACTTACGATATATTTTGTCACATGTCTGACTTCCAGGCACCTGGCAGACACTATGACTTTATATGACTGCACATGCAAGAACATTTGTATAGCCATGTTTTTCTGTTGGGACTCACAGGGGTGAAGGTATTCCAGCATGCACTGGGCAGAAGATGGAGAAATAACCCCGAACAGATTATCATTCCAGGACAAACAGCCACTCACACTTCCTATTTACACTTTCGGCGTCTCTGGTCTACCTGAGCTGCATGTCGTCCGTGTCACACAAACACAGTGTCCACAGAGCCACTATACCAACCTGTGTTGGTAAAGTGGCTCAAGTTTAGCAGATTCTGAACAATGTGTCCTCTTCCCACTTTCACATTGGTCCTTCACTTAGGACAACATTCATAATACTAATGATACACTTTATTTATACCGCATTTACAAACAAACTTGTAGGATGCTTTACAGGGGCAGACTGAGCCTAGTTACTTTTGATTTGTTGTTAATACACATGATGGTGAAATGTGCCAAAAGTTGTGTGAGCGTTACTATGGAAGCGCAGTATTAATGTTAAGAATATTAATAGTGGGCTTCCATGGGTATTAATACATACAGTATATTCACAATGGAGACATATACATCACACATTAATGTACCTAAAAATAACACAAACTTGACAAAAGGTCAACTTATTTCCATTGCGGCCCTCTTGTCCTTTATATGGCAGCAGTCAGGACAGATTTAACATTACTGAGACATTTTTAAGATTACCACAAGAGATAAAAAGACAGCAGTAACAAATGGGATGAGTGGGGGTCAAAGCAAGGGCTAACATTAATTAGTAAAAGGCAGCTTTGCAAGCTAATGGTTAAAGACAATGTCTTTCCGTTGGTTCAGCAGGTTGCACATCTGCACTGTAGCATCAGTGCTCACAGTAAATGAGCCTCAGATAAGTGTTTCAAGTGCAAACTGAAGAGGGTGAAGAGAGCTGCATGAGTGTTTCCATTTAACAGAATACCTCTAACTAACTGAGTCCTCACACGCTGTCCCAACCTGCTTCTAGAGGAAACCTGGTTTCAGTGTCACGGCCTGTGAGGGGCCATGTGCCACTCCTGCACATCCTGCAGTACAGGGCACCTTATGAAATCAGCATTGTTGCAGGCAGAGTAACTGTTGTATTTAACACCTTGTATTTCTCTTTAGTTGTAGTTCAGCATATGACCTAGTTACGGTATATTTGTATTTTTCATTGTAGAGATACATTAGATTAGAAATGATTATATCATCATTAAGACTAGATGCATAAATTTTCCTCCTGACATATTGATATTATTTAACATAGACGTTACTTCCTTGTTCATTACAGTAAAAAAAATAGTATACTTTGATCAATTTAGGTCATGGCACATGTTACAGGTCATTCTATCTCTTTCTCTCACCTTTCCTTCCATCAGCCATTGTAGTCTGTCCAGAGAAGTAAAGTGAGAGATGATCCTGCATACATGAAACTGGGACAGCTTTCCTGTATATCATATTACAGAAACTTTTGCCTTTTTTAGGCTGTTTTCATCTCATGTTATTTAAACTCCCTTCCGGGAATAAATATTATTTTTCCGGTATTCAGTAAATAGCACCAGTGGAAAGTAGATTTACTCAAGAACTGTACTTAAGTCAGTATATGTCAGTACAAAGCTGCCAGAAACCCAGAACACAAGAAAGATGACACAGATGCCTATAAAAATGTACAAATCTTTAGTGATAATCACTCAAAATATTATTATAGTTATAACAGTTTATGGTTTCCGTAGGTTGAGAACCAGTGGACTAAACTACCCAACTGTATATAAAGTAGTTAAAAGTAGCTCCACCTCGACCAGCTACAACCAGCTTACACATTAATGCATCAGTATTAGCAATCTGATACTGTCACATATATTAATATATCAGTTACAGGGATGGAACAAGTACTTTTAATATTTGAAGTACATTTTGCTGATAATACTTCTGTTCTTTTACTTAAGTATGATTTTATTTTTGTGGTGGCAAATTCTCGTCGCTCTTATCTGTAAGTCATAAGGTAGCCCTTTGAATTGCTTCCATATACATCTTTCTGTGCTCCATATCTTGGACTGACTATTGTGATTTTAATTTTCTGACAATATTTAAGGCATGTGTATTTTATAATGTGCGGTTAGTCAGTTGTGACCTGGTAGTATGGTAGATAAAACCTTCTGCTGCACTTCACTAAACCATAACCTCAGTTGTGTTTTTTTTCTCCAAAGAGCAGTTTTGTGCCTTTGCAACAAAATATCAGCTCAGCACCAAGTTCCCATGCAACGAAATCCTCATCTAATAAGACAACAGCAAGAGCTTACGGTGCTCACTTACAGAGATTTAAAGAGTCCTCAGTGTGCATGACCCCGATCCATCAGGTTACAGTGAAATTAGACAATGCTTAGACCCTTTGGCAATAAACGAATATTGTTTCTTCCTTAAAAGTAACATAAGTAAACAATAATGCTACAGCTGAGCAGTACCTGATACACACAGCAGCACAGGATGACAACTTACAAACCTGAGATGTTATTACAGGCTATTGTCCAATGCAACAGTAGCTGAAACTGGAAAGCACTTATAAATAGTTTCTCCAGTTAAATTATGACAGACAGTAGGTGAGAATCATACGAGATTAACGCGACTAAGTTTGGCTGGTGGTTCCCCCTGCTGGCAATGGTTGGTACTGCACGTAATTCCGGTATTCAGTAAATAGCACCATCTTGTGGCCCAAATAAATAGTTACAGATGTTTCAGTAGCATTAGTTCAAACCAGAACTCCAGGAGGGTCTGTTTGAGAAACCGACCTGATGATGATGCAGTGTGGGTTGAGAGGACATTAATTAGCGGTGATTGTAAACGGTAAGAGCAGTGTTTTCGGCGCAGCTCACCAAACTTCATTCATAAATCCTCCAGATGTACAAAGGCACTCACGTTGTGAAATGAGAGAGCGCGCCGCAAACATTTGTTTCTACGCGCCTTCCCCAGCTTCTCTGTTTGGGTAACATAGCATGACAGTCATTTTTGTTGCAAGGATTTTGTCATAAACCAGAGTTAATTTTTTTGACCTAATGATGGCGCTGCTTTAAAAGTTAAGTGATAGCAATTCATCCTGAGGGGAACATGAATGTCTGTACCAATTTTCATGACAATCCATCCAATAGCTGTTGAGATATTTCAGTTTGAACCCAAGTGGTGGACTGAGTGACTGACATTGCCATCCCTAGAGCTGCGCTGTTAGCGTGGCTAAAAAATGCTTACATTCTTTGAAGGAAGTTAGGTCTGCTATCTTTCACAATTCCACTAAGTGTTTGTTACAGTTCTTTCTGGGAATACAGGAAGCCGTTTAGGAACATTTTCCTGTGGAACTTCCAGTGTACTGTCTCATCTTTGGCACTAGGACACCTTAGAACATATCTGACATCCAGGGCAGTGGACTGTCTACTGAATAAGAGACTGCTTTAAGACTTACTGGGAGTGATTGTTTGGAATGAGAAGATGCAGACTTGCGGTCCTCCTTGGTACACATTCCTGTCCATGAATCAGCAGATCTCACTGTATTTGCAGCTTACAGAAGCATGTGAAAAATGAACTGTGATTTTATGACAATTGCTCACATTTCTTATAAAAACAGACCTTTATTTTTTCTCAACTATTCAAAGAAATAAAAAACATCCACTTCTTCTCCCCTATAAGCACCCATGCTAATATTTCTAATCACAACAAAAAACAAAAATTGAACAGTTGGAGGGCAAGACATCACTGACATGATCAAATTTAGTCCCACTGCTTTCACTTCTTCCTGGAGTTGGTGCTGCAGTGTGATACCGCTCTGGTGTGGCTAATCAGATAACTGGAAGCAGTCAGGTTTATGTCTTCACTGCTGTATCTCTGGATTTGTAGATCACTCCTCTGCTTTTCAACTCTCTCACCACACCTTCAGAAAAGGAGACGTAAACAGCAGGTGTTCAAATCAAGAAAAAGCCTAACATTTACTGTGTGTGTGTGTGTGTGTGTGTGTGTGACTTGCTCCATATTGTGGCAGTAGTTTGATATAGTGTACCTGGAGGTAGTCTGCCTGTCACTGAAACTGCATATACACCTGGCTTGAAGATGCCTGTAGGATGGGGAAAAAAATATACACACATTTTACAACATTTTAGTCTCTTTCAGCTCGTTTTTGTTTTACACATTTTCTATGTGGTACATTTTTACCGCTCTCATCAACCCAGTTTTAAGCCACAGCCTGAAGCTGATTTTAGCAAACAATCCCTAATAAACCCACTCTACACTTCATGCTCAGCACCAAACAGCAGATAGACAAAGTTAGAGACTAGCTGGTTAAGAAAGCAGCACATGTAGCAGCTAAAGAGCCAGATATGGATGATAGTGTTGCTTTGTGTCTGCTGGATGTGTAAGTCGGCAACTATTTATAGATTAGCTGCAATAACTATATACATATGTCAGGGATTAATGCAGTTTTAAAGGCATAGATCCTTACCTATCCTCTGCCATTTAGCTACCCAACTGTCCTCAGGACTCATCATGGCTATCACACTGTGGACATACAGACAGTATTGATAAACATTGAGAAAACAATCAAATCCACGTGAAAATTCCATGTGAAAGTTTCTGAATAATCAATGCTAAATCAATGTTTACCCATCAAACGAGGAACTGGTGCATTCATAAACCATCTCTCGGTTCCCCTTCATCTGAAGGTACGACTCACAGTTGTCACAGCCGTCGTATTCAAACTGGTCAATGGTCTAAAGAAGACAAGAAGGAGAAGAGGGAGTTGCTAATAGATTATATGAATCCAGAACAATAGAAAGAGTGAAGAATGGATAAAAGACATTTAAAGTAAGATACAAACTACTACAACAGACAGGGTTGGTTAAATGTTTTACTTGGGTGTACCAAGACTACTTCTAATGATGGTCAACTAATCAACAGCTGGTGTTGTTAAAATGTAACGTTATTTTAGTTTGTGGTATATGTTTGAGTTTAGCCAAACAAACGTAGCTTGTGAGAAGACGACCATGATCAAGTGCCTTATTGTAAAAAAAAAAAAAAAAAAAAAGTGTAGAAACAGTTCAATCAGTCTTTCGGTGGTATTCAGTAAATAAAAGTCATCATGAAAGCATTATTTTAAAGCTTAAGTGTATGTGTAAGACACAACACAAGAAATACACTGCGCAAACGGCGGCTACACGTTAGCAGAGACGCTAGCTTGAGCGTTTCTTTCTCGTAATTCCCCTTACCTTCACTAAAGAACAAAGAAGACAAGCTCGCAGATGGCGAAGGTCTTTGGGAACCGTTTCCAATGCCATTATGTTAAGCTCCTAGAGAAAATACTACTATAATGATATCAAACAGATTCGTGTTTTAAATATTTTCCAGTCGCTGGGGAATTACGTCACTGTCTGTGAGGACCTAGTAAAGGACCAGCACAGAGGCGTCGCCATTGTGCGCCTGTATAAAAATCTTTATGTCTTATGATATAAAATAATCATCCCAATTACAGGGATTATGCTTGAATTATTTTGTATTTTGTAAAGTCACAAATTGTATATTTGTTTCACTATGTCCAGAAACCTGTCATGAATGTACTAAACTGTATTTGTTATTTATTTGGTCGTGCATCTCTAAGACTAATAATACATCCATGATCCAGACCCAGTGATTTTTTCCCACTCATACTAAAATAATAGATGTTCAAATACAAAAGCAAAGACATGTCATGGATGGATGGATAGACAGAAGTGAATGGATAATGGGTGGATTTTTATTTGTGTCTCTAAATTAAGACCATCTGGGTGCTTTTTATAACCATATGCCTATAACTTTAATCCAAGTAGATTTGAGCATTTTGCCTCCCTGGCTCCCTGTTAGACCTGGGCTACATTTTAAGATCCTGTATACTCATGGACTTTTCCTTGACTATACTGTTGATAATGCTGCCATGATTATTTCCCTAATAGAGCCCTTTGATCCACACACTCTGCTGATTTTTCTACAAAAAAAAGTTTCCCTCTGACATTCCCTATTAATCCTCACTTTTAACTCAAATCTGTTATTTCAACCCCCTTACCATTTAATTATGAACACATTTACAAAATGTCATTTTGTATTTTCCCCTCTTTCTGGTTTTTGACTACTGTATATAGCTGTATACATTATAAATTAACTATTAACTTACATTGTGTGATTTCTTATATTAGTTTGTCTTTTTATTATTATTCTTAATATTAATATTATGTCACGTCAACCAAGTCTATTTTTTATACTTTAACTGGTTTATTATTTAAATTAAATCAGCAATTTATTCAAGCATATGTTTATTCAAGCTTATGTTTCGGCTGTGGCAATATAGTAAACCACATTTTAAATTGCAACTCTTAAAAAAACACACATTTTACACTGTTTAGATTTACAGCATGGGAAACTGAATGTAAGTATGAGTGTGACCAACTGACCAACTCATAAATCTGCTTTAATCATGTTATTCTTTATTCATTCACTTCATTTATGATTTGATTTATTTAGCTATAATTTAGCTAAAATTAAATGATGTACAGTTTACTGACAACAGTTCTTTGTCACTCTTTCCACACATATTCCTAACAGGTTAACGGATGTTATGCTCACCCGAGGCTGAGGAATAGACCTTTTTCACAGTAGACATTCTGATATGTCATAGCAGGAAATGAACAGGTGCAGTTAACACATTTAATTATGGCTGCCATTCCATTTAGATGTGCCATTTCCAGGGTCCTGGCATTGTGCATGTCAGCTCACTGGCTCAAATAAGGGAATTACAGCTAATTTGTCCAAGTGGTGGAGAGTAGCTAAAAGCATTTACTCATTTACTTGTGCTACTTGAGAATTGTAATGTTATGCTACTTTATACTTAGGCCTATTACTCTACTGCATTTCATAGTGAAATATTGCAGTTATTACTGGACTGCATTTGTTTGACAGCTATACTACTTTACAGATTTTTTTTAAATCATACAAAATCTTACAAAATATGTCCAGAAAACTCAGCTCCATCTTGGCCAAATGCAACCACTTCCATGTTACTGCTTCAGTCTATGCCAATCATTTTATGTAAACTATTAATAATATAAACCTCTGAAAAGGACAATTCTACATAAGGAGCACTTTCACTTTTGATACTTTTATTTTGCTGCTAATACTTTATACTTTAATACTGTACTCTTTGTAGTAACATTCATTCAAACATTTTGAACTTGTCATGGAGTATTTTAAATTGTCGCATTGTACTTTGGACTTAAATACTTTTCAGACCACAGATTTGTCCTAAGCAAGAGTAGGCTACGTCATAAACTGTCCCCTGTAGCTGAAGGACAGAATCCTGACAGTTGGCACCAGAATCAGTTTTAGATGAAACGTTTGAACTCCAACAGCTCCAACGGTTCGGGAACTTCCAACGGTTCTGATAACAGGAGAGGGTCAGCTTTGGCGAGCCAGGTACGTTTATCATGGTGTTTCTTCTTGGTGTAGCATGACTCAAAAAATAATAGGTAATATCGAAAGAATTGTATGCAACCTTAACTAACGTTGCTGTGCTAAAAATTGTTTCTAATACAGAGCAGTTCATTGGTGAGCTAACGTTCGCCTAAGGCTAGCTAATGCTAGCTGAGTACCAGTAAGGCTAACGTTAAAAGTGACTTGTGACTTAAGTAGCTGCAGCTAGCAAGTTACAGCGTCTTCATTTTCTAATTAACACATTAGAAGTTTTAAGAATGGTGCTGTGTTAACTTCCTGAGGATTTCCAATTTGTTATAAATTGAGCGTATAATGTTATGGGTTAGATTTTTTAACGTTAACCACTCCTAATTAACTTTATGAAAAAGCAATCTTGGCTAAATTATAGCTATGATTGCGGTAATTTACTTCAGAACTGTATAACTGGTAGTTGAGGTATTATGGTGGATTATTGCCTAGTTTAGTTAGCTAACTGTTGACAGTTGGCCTGATGTTCAGTTGAGGTGAAGCCTTGTGTTCACGAACGTTACCTCTGTTTCCAATTCTACAGACAAAAGCATGGATATTGGTGAAAGTTCACTCCCTGCCAGCATAAACCATAATAACTTTCCTGCCAAACTGTGGCGTTTGGTGAACAACCCGGCAAATAAAGCCATCTGCTGGGACAGCTTCGGCGAGGTCATCATCATCGATCAACATCTCTTCGAGAGACAGATCCTGTCTCCGAGCACCACCACCTTGGACAACGCCGACGCATTTAAAACGACCAACTTCTCAAGCTTTGTCCGTCAGCTCAATCTGTACGGCTTCAGGAAAGCAGATCCAGCTGTTAAAGACAACCCCACCGGGGACAGCGGGGCGTATCATCATTTTCACAACCCAAACTTCAAGCGAAACCACCCTGAACTTGTTGCGAGTCTGCGGAGACTCACTGTCGACAATAAGGCCAAGCTACAAGCTGGTCTGAACGTGAATTGTCGGCCCCCGAGCCGATACCAGCGATTCAGTGGGGATGATGATGGCAGAGATAAAAATGTGAAAAGAGGCAAGTGTCACTGCATGGCTTGTCATAGCTGTCTTTCAGTGGGGAAGTAGCTGCAGATAGTATAAACTTATAGTGATAGTCACACAAGTTTCCCTAAGGTGGCAGAGGGAATAATACTATAAAACTGAACTATTCCTTAAATCTTTCAAGGACTGGAAAGGGCTCATGTTTTATCACTTTTCATCTGAACCAAACTGCAGATTGCAATTTTAATTCCACAATCCAACAAGTTGTTGTCATGCTTTGCCTTTACCTGTTTCTGCAGGCCGTTCTTCACTACGTAGCCCCACACATCAGGAGTCAACTCATCCTTACTATCCAAATAAAGGCCAGGCCATGACGGCGCACAATGGAACCCCAGTCCCGCCAAGATACCTGATAAGGGGTCATGGTGCAGCTCTTTCTCCTACTGTCTTTGGTACAGAGAAAGGGATACCAGTATCTTTAAGCCACCACTACGCTGGAGTAGCCTCAAGCTCCAGTGCGGTACACATTCAGCAGGGTTTACTGGCCCGTGCAAACCATGGAAATCCAAATGTCCCCAGTTTTAATCCTCCTAATGCACAATATCAGCCTGGCTATTATTCCCCAGGTGAGCGTGACATCAGTTAACCTGTTAGGGATATGGGGGGAACGAGTTATTAACCACAGTTACATCACTTTACTTAAATTGTACATGTCTGGGATAAAAAGTACTCGCAGTGTACTAAAATTTACTAGTGAGGATCTGTATGTTGAATAAATATTATTTATTAATTCTGAATGCAAAAATGTAGGTTTCAACTCCAGTAGGAGCTCAAACCAAAACGCTTAACATTCTATAATCTAAAATATTATCTTTTGTCCTTCTTGAAGTTTGCCAGTGCTACCATCCAAACCTTGTGGCATCACATATGACAGGTAGTGGCCTTCAGACTGGGCTGTTCTCCCCTCACAGTTATTACCAGGTAGGTGAATTGGAGTGCATTCACTTGCCATGTAATCAGTGTTCAATTCAATTCAATTTTATTTATATAGCGCTAAGTTATCTCATTGCACTTTTCCTATAGAGCAGGTCTAGACCATACTCCTTATAATATTAATTACAGAGACCCAACAAATCCCACCATGAGCAAGCATTTGGCGACAGTGGCAAAAAAACACTTCCTTTTAACAGGCAGAAACCTCGGACAGAACCAGACTCAATGGTGGACGGCCATCTGCCGCTGCCGTGTTAGGTTCACAACAGATCTGTGATTAGTCAAGGAAGATGAGTATTTTTAACATGTACTGTGTCTAAAACATGTATTTTTATTTAACTGTTTTAGGCAAGCTATCCTGTGAATATGGTGTGCCGTGGGGACCACAATCAGGACTTAGAGAGTAAGGAAAACCAGGAGGTGAAAAAATGCGACATTAACTTGGACACAATTTTCCAGATTGCCGATGAGGTGATGCAAACTCCGGCCAATAGCTACCTGGTTAGAGTTGCGACCCCAGAGAAGCCAAGCCCTGTGTTAGTGCCGTCCTCCAACACCTGTAACACCATGTTTTGTGACAACCCTGCTAGCACCACGAAAGCTAACCCTTTGTGTGTTGGACCCATTATAATGGCTGTGTCAGGCAATCCTAATCTAGTCACATACGAACAGCAGGAGGAATCTGTGGTTTTCGTACCTGAGCAAATGCCTGAAGATGCCATATTTGAGGTAAGCCTCTACATTGTAGATTTCCTGAAGGCATGTAGCTTTATTTTTTCCAAAGGCAAGAAACTCTTGTCAGGAAAGGCTGGGTGAGGTCTGTCCAGCAGTTTGCATATAGAAATATTCATCTATGATGTGTATTTTTAGATTTGATAGGTGCATGTATATTTATTAGAGAATGTGTAACAGCTTAGCAAAAGACCTGTGCATTATTTGCTGTGGTTTCCTCTGTGCCCTGGCAAGGTTACCAGTGATGATGCAAAGGACACTGAGGTCATAGGTGTGGAGGTTAGCGACACTCTCAGGGATACCAGTCAGGCTTACAACAGCAGCTGCACAGGAAGTAAACCTGATCATTAGGTAAGAATAAAACTAGTGGTAGGAAAGGCATTTGAATGTATGTTTACAAGTCATCACTGCAACAAGTTTACTGACAGTTATATTTCTCGTTTTAGATCTCAACTTGTTGATTTGATTGGCATGTGACAGAGTTCTCACTAGTACCAGACTTTATTCTCCACTTTAATGATTCTTTGCTGCTTTGTTCTAATTGAAATCTTATTTTAAAAACATTTGCAAAAGTAGTTCAATGTTCAATTTTTGTGCATTTTCATAGTGGTTGTTTTCCTTATTGTTAGTGACTTTGGAAAATACATTAATTTAACATTCAAAGTCATGTTTTCTGTTTCTCTAAGAATTAGAATGACTTGTACCACAGTACATTTTAAAAAATTGTAAAGCAAGGTTTTACCTCTATTTTTAGCACAGTATTAACTAAAATGTTTTAACAACTTGTGATGTTTTTAAAGAATTGTAATTTAAAGCAATTTTATTTTAGTATTTTATATTTAGTTTTCTAAATATTTGCAGCTTTAAGCCTACACTCAGCCTCTCCCCGTTTTAATGTGCACTTTTTTTAAAAACTTAGTTTGTTTTTAACATAACTGGTAGTGTTTGTCTGTAATAGGGCAGAAAATATTAAATTATATAAAATACGATTTTTAAAATCTACTAGTGATTGATTGCTTTGTGATGGTGACCAAGTGGTGGTTGCATTTCCCCACCTTGTTGTGTTTCACTGCATCACTTCAAAGGTGCAGTGTTTTGAAAACGTGTAACTGACAGGTTTTTAAAGGCAAGTGTGTAAAAGTATTATCAATAAAATTCCATATATTTTCGACAATGCAGCTGGATGTTTTGTTTATGAGTATTTCACTGTCTTGCTAACTGCAGCTGTGTGCCGAAGGTGTCCACTGGTTCTGCTGGATTTTGTACGCTAGAGGGAGCCACTCACACTTTTTTGATGAGCGCTGCTACTGTGCTGCTGCTCCGCCCTCAGCCTCCAATGTGGCCTTCAGGTGCTACTCGGAAGCTCCTTACTTCTTTAACTATTTTTTAATTCTGTAACATTTAAGTGTTTAGGGGTTGAAAACGGAGCTTGTAACAAAATAGGAGTAGCATGTACGCTACATACCTTACCTGTTGTAACTTTTACTTTGCATTTCGATAGTAGCGTCATAATAATAACTTAAAGCACCTGTAACACCATTTGTTTTCACGGGTTCTCCTTCGTCTAAAAAAGTCAGGTGACAAAAAGCCATCCTTCCTCGACACCTCTCCTAACTCATCTGGTCGTGGTCATGTGCACCGTTTCTTTAAAATCCCAATTTCCGACAGCACGGGAAGGCAGCAGGACAGTGAGCAGGTAGAGCCTGTCAATGAGATCCCAGGGGAGCGAGAGACAGTCCGGGAGGTAGACTTTTGGGACGGTATCACAACTGTACACGGTGTCTCCACTTTATCAACTTTAAATGGAGATTACAAGGAGTTTGGACCACTTTTACTCCGTACTTTTTGTTGTGTTTCTACTCTGTAATCGCTGATGATTTTGATAAACGATTCATTTTCCCTCTGTGTTCTCAGGAGGTTCGTATCTAATTTCTCACAGTGCAGCGGAGGCACCGAGCTCAGGGGAATGCCTGTGTTGTTTTTGTTTTGTTGTTTTGTTTTTTACAGCGAACAGGTTTAAATGAAGACCGACTGTAGAAAATCAGTTGATGGGTCTATTACAGAAGTCGCTTTGGTTTCGGACCCAGTATAATTACCAAGTTATAAGTGAAGTAAGGCAACGGTCCATTTGCTTTAGTTAATAATTATGTAAAGCGGTGTTCTGATTTTAACTTCTTCGATGATTATTTTTCGCAACTCCTTGGTTGTAAAAATATTACCCAACTTGTTGGCACTGCATTATCTGTCAGCATGCCTTCTAACTTTCCGGCGGCAACCTGTAACCCAGCCTTTGAAGTCCAAGTCGTCGCTCTCGTGCGTTTTTTGTGGATCTATCCAGAACATGTGGCGCCCACAGGATGTGCTATCTTTTCACGCTGTTTGTCAACTCGCAAAATGTGATTGTACGGTGCAGTGACTGGTGTACACTGTAATAGTAGTTCGGATACGGATGAAGATCGATACACTGTTTGCCGGGACCTGCCCTCCTGGGAAAGGATACAACAGTTCAACTATAACGCAAACACGTCACAAATGAAGACATTTGTTGTTGAAGACCGGGCTGCTGGAAACCAATACACACTTCAAGCTATAACACAACACAACGTGTCTTCATGGTGCATTTGAGCGTACACCACATTAATGACACTGGATAAAAGTTCATTCAAGCTTATTTTATCTCGGAACATCCAGTTTTCTGAGGTGCTTTGCTCCATGTGGGCACTGGGTGCTATGCATTTCTATAACGTGTAGAGTTTGAATATTAACTCTGGGGCTGAATGGAAGTTTTAGGACATTCACGCATGAGTTATGATGGCAGTCCTCCAGCTTTAAAAGTTCGGATTCTATCTGTTTCGCAGTAGTCGTCGAGGCTGAAAGAAGAAAGTGGGACGTATAAATATATATAAAACCAATATTTTCTCCGTTTTGTCTATCCGCGGTGCTTGCCTGCTTTGAAGTCCACCATGTGCGGCCGGGCACCGCCGCTACAGCCGAGGCCATGACCGTCCCCCAGCGGCGCCTGGCCGGGCTCTGGCCGTGGCTGCTCATGGCGGCCCTGCAGGTGGTGCTGGGCCAGCCGGGCCTGGAGTCCGAGCGGCCGGCCCTCCGAGCGGTCATCAAGGTGACATTGCTGAATCACGAGCCGACGGGGAAGCCCATCACTCTGGAAGGGGTGTTCGTCGGAGGAAGTGCCGGCTACGCGGAGGGAAAACTAATGCAGGTAAGGTGTCATAAAAGAGTATCTGCATTGCCTGACCACACCGGGACTTCCCATTCTCACTTATCATTTACCTCCAAACATATAGGCCTACTACAAAGAGGAATTCTCTCAGGGTTTCACTGGACATAGTGACAGGGGTGCGGGTAGGCACCTGTTGTCAGAGATGTTCAGCTGTTTCACGGGGCCCAAAGTTTGCACAGGCTCCTCTGCGCAGTGAACTGCGCTCTCAAAGCTGTTTGGAATTGAATGCCTTGCTCAAAGACACGTAAGCAATGTGGATAAGTGGGAATATTTGGTCTTCAACCCATGTGTTGCATTTGAAGGACATTCTCACCACTTGATATACATTTACATTGGCCCGTTTTGTTCCAGGGGACCCTCTCTGTGACAATTGTATTGCAGAAGATGTTCTACTGTTCTTCTATCTGCACAAATGGACATATACGTTTAAATCAGGATCACTAAACTTAAATGTTCTCCCATAGTACAGTATTGAAAAAATATTGATGAAGTTAAATGGTGTCATGCTTTAGGACCCCTTCAAGAGATCCACTGGACTAATACCATCACTGTTGGACTATGCCATCTGGAGTGTAATAATTCAGCATTCAGAACCCACAGATCAGAAGGGATCTGTGTAAAAAGCATTCATTTGAAAATTAGTTTTCAGAACACACTGTCCTGCTTTCAGTGCACCAGTCCCTCTTTGGCCCCCACATGTTTCTCTAACCTAAAAAACAGTTTACACAGCATCCACTGTCTGACAAACCAAATGATGTTAACACCTGTACTTGTTGCTATACACCGTCAAAATACGGTAGTGACCATGGGTTACAGTAGCCTACACTTTATCTTTCCAAGAGCTGCTCACAGCACCACACTTCCCACTCAGCATGTGACAGAATATCGAAATTCCTTTAACAACAGCGATGACATACAGGTGTTATTGAGGTTAGTTCGTTTTCAATCTATTTTTACTTATCCCAGAAAAACATGGGCTTGGTTGAGGTTGCCAATCTTTTTAGGTGTATCTTTTCAAAGCGACAGGTTTGTTTTGCAGTAAGTATTTATGGCATCTAATGCTCTTCCAACATTTTTAATATCAAGGTGTGGCCGAAGACTGCTAAACAGCACAGCAAATCATGTTTAGACCCATGCAAACCTCTAATCTAAGCAAAAGTGGGGGTTTTTTTGTTTTGTTTTTTTTACTGTTTAGAAAAAACATGCCGTTTCCCTGCAAATGTAAAATATGGGCTCTATTCAGTGTGCATATTTAGGATTCAGGAGTGGATTAGGGTTCCCGGGCCATAAAGCTTGGCTGTGTCAATTTATTTACCTTCTCCAAAGAAATGGGACGGCAGAAATGAGGCACTGTAGGATCTTGTCTCTTCTCACTCACCAGGTGTGGGAGGTTTTGTGAATGGTGAGCCAGATGCTGCAGTTTGCCATAATTGATAAGGATTTACATGGCTTGTCCACGGAGAAAGCCCAGTATTAAGCACGGAGAAAACCCATTGCTGTTTTCCACCGTTAACACCGATTTGGCTTTGGGATGTTGAGAACGTGTTGTTGATGCATATCACAGTGCAGGTGAGATCAAAGACACTTCCAGCTTTCTGGGATTTCCAGCTTTCTTTATTTTTTCCCCATAAAACCTTTTGTAGTGTAGTGCTGTAGTGTATAAATTTATGAAAAGATATGAACCCCCTGTCGCCAGGTCTCAGCAGAGAGCTTCAGCAACACGCTGTACATGTTAGGGTGCTGTACATATTAAGGTAGCACATGGGTGACCGAGCTTGATCAAGATTGTAGAAATAATATCTGTCCGGATTTCCCTAAAGGTGTGAAGGAAGGTGCACCAGTGCCACATTCAAACTAATATTTTTATCTCTGCCATAGTCAGAATGGCGACAGCCTAATCCTCTGCTGATAAGATCCGTGTTTTTGTTTTTTTCTTTTTGCTGGCTCAAAAGTGCCGTTTGTTGCGTCTGCTCTCCTGTTTTCTTGTTTCCCTAAGTCAGACCATTAATTGTGGTTCTGTCCAAGGCTAGGGAGGTATAGTTTTGACTCTCTCTTCCCAGGCTGTTCTTACAGTGCAGTGGTGTTATGCTGCAGGATACTCTTTGTTGCAGTTCAGGCCTGTTCCGACAGGTCCTCACTGCCTCTGCAGGCTGCTTTACGTCCCGCTTTATGTTCTTGTCTTCGAGTGGAGGGAGGGGGAAGGCTGGAAAGGCGGTTGAGTTCCACAGATAGGTTCTCTGCCTCACTGTCCTTTTTCTATCTTAGATTGCTCTCTCTCTCTCCTCTGTGTTAAGACTGTCCAGACTTAATATATTATCATGACCACAAAGCCAAATTGGTTGATGCATGTCTTATATGAAGCTTGATTCCCATCTGTGAGTACAGCAAGTGTACTTTAGGAGTTTCAGAAGCTGCCCCAGATTTTACTCTGGACCACGCTGAAGGATGACAACCACTTTTCACAAGCTACAGTTATTACTTGTCATTTTGGGCACATGTTGATCTTCATCTTCATGATGAAGATCAACATGTGGCCCCTCTGAGCCTTGTGTTGTCTTGCTGTTTTATTAGAAGTGTCTCAATTTGGAGGTTGATCTCTAGGAAAGCAGCAGCTGGCATTAGAAGTTAAACTGAAATTTCATTTCAAAATGCAAGGGTTTTGTATCAGTCCTGTTGTAGCCTCTTGGCAACAGTACGTATTTTAGAGGTAGCACTGGAGTTATTTCTTTTATAAATCATCAGATCCTGTTTTGATTGAGTTTGCTAACACACTTAAGGAACAAACTCAAGAGAGTACTTGGGATAGAAGAAGTTCCCAGTTTCTCTCAGTGTATTCAAGTCATAAGACTTTCCTTTGGTACGTATTTCCCTCTGATCTATTAAACTGTGATCTCCCTGGAAATATGCCCTGTCCTCTGAATGAACACGTTCATTGGAACACTGGCTGGGGTCTGGCCAGCACTATTTGGACAAATAAGTGCTGAGGAATTTTGACCCCCCCCCCTTTCCAAAATGAAGCTTGCATTGTGACCAGAGGAGAAGTGCAAAGGCTTCTGGGATAACTTTGAACTTGAGAGGATTGTCAACTGTCCTCTGGCCTCTGTTGAGAGAAGGAGCTGGAGTTTATCCTCCATAGGGCATTGTGCCCAATTAAAGGACATCATAGAGGCTCCACCTATTTTTGCTTAAAGCCATCTTGACTTTCTTTTCTTCCTCACGCTGTATTTTTGAGAGCTCCCTTAAATACATCAGCTATAATTAAGGCAGACCAGGCAATTGACTGAACACCAGTTAACTCTGCACCACTTCACATTCTTTCCTCTCCCTTCTCAGTGTCCCACAAGGTATTGAATGCCTCTTCGTCTCTCCCTGAGCCCTCGACTGTCCAAGGCCACTATCAGCATGTTTCCCTGGCTGGCTCTCAGCACGGCCGTTTGGGAACGAAGGATGGGAGGGCGGAGGGGGCGCTGAGGGAGAACATCAAAGTGTGTCCAGTTCCGAACGTGAGCTGGGATGATTAAAAACGGAGACTGTTTACACTGCACTTCCCATATGGGCCCTCTCCTCCCCCTCCCTCTAGATTTCCTGTCCATACTTCCTATCTCCCTGGATGAGATAACAGCCTGTCCAGGGCTCCTCGGGGCTCCTCACTGCTTTACATTGTTGGAGGTGCTGCTGTGCATGGTTTTGCTTTTGTATATGTGGCATAACATAAATATATATCAAAATATATCTATATATTTTGTAATTTTCCTGAAGTGTGTGCAGGTGCCTGGAGCTGTTTCATATTAACCCTCTGAACTCCTTGTTGTGTGTGAACTCTTGATTTGATAGATGAAAATTCAGTATGCCTTTGTTCTTTGAGAATGGGTCTGACCCCTAATCCATGAAGTTGTTGGAAGAGTTGATATATGTAGCAATTGCAATGTTGAAAGGAATATCTTGACAGTAAAATGGCTGAATATGCTCTCACTCTTATATTTTCTTGCATAGAAACCTCCAATTATTTGCATGCTAATGAATATGGAACAACCTCCGAGGTATAAACCCACACATTTAGCGAAGAGATTCACTCACTGCAGTCAGATTCTTAGTTCTACAATACAGTAACAGTGAGAATAGCAGTGGAAGAGGCCTGCTCTGAATTTTGCTGCATGCCTCAGTTCACATTCACGGTGATCATGTCTGGCATGCAAAGTTCTGCCATGTCCACTGGTATGGACACCATATGAGACCTCAACATAAACAGCAGTAGAATCAGGTCCCCATCCGTCCTATCTGCCCCTCGGCGACACTGGCAGAAATATAAAAGTATTAATGAAATCGCTATAAGCTCACAATTTCCCCCTACTTTGCCACAGCGGCAGTTAAAAAGAACACAGACTTTTCTGTGATTAACCGCTAGAAAGGGAAGCCATTCCAGGACAAACGTCAACATTAAAGCCAGCATATAACATAAGAAACATGCTCAGCGCTTTTGCTACAGAGATTATTCAGATTCCTTTATGTGGCCAGTTCACACAGATCTGCTGTCAAGACTGTTTGATTTTCTGTTTCCATATGGTCATCAGTTCAGCCTGTCTGCTATTGCTTTTCTATCATCTTCCTCCTCTAGTGATCTGAGACTACAATTCCATGTTGCCTCTGGCTCTTGCCTTGAACAGACCCCCATGTGTGTCCAACCTATCAGAAAAGCTCTGGACTAATGGTTTCTCCTGAGCAAGGATCTGACAAAGCTGCAGCCTGCAGCACAGGATGCAGGGGCTAGTGCTGTCCTGTCCACCCTCTTCCACAAGAGATGGCTGTTGAGATGTTTCTTAGGGCACTGGGAAGAAGGGAGAGGCAGGTAGGGGAAACATGGCAAATCTCTTAATCCTGCCGGCCCACTTCTTTTTAAGTCATTAGACCAGGTCTGGAATTCTTGAATGTTATACAACACATTCTTTTCTACTTTTCATAGCTCTCCTCGTGCAAATAACGAGGGAAAGTGTCTGTTACTTCAGTATACACTCTGCCACTATCACTGTTTCACTCAGCCAGTCAAGAGTCACATACCTAATTCCACGTTTTTTGTAGCACACCCATGTGGAGCATGCAAACACACACATGCTAAGTACACACAACACACAATGCAGTATGGTAAAGGCATTACTACTTATCCTTGAACCGGCACACAGACAGGGTGAGTTGGAGAGGATGGGGGAACATCAGAGCAGGAACAAACAGCATTACCAAATCTCACATTAAAGTTAGGGCTTGTCCTCCTATGTTTGTGTGTGTGTGTTCTTCCACATTCACACACTTCATTGATCTCAGACGGAGTGGTGGAAAAACTTGAAATGGCACACACAGGCACACACACATAAACACACACTTAAATGAAATGTTAATGATACAGGGTTTGTCTCGCGCTTCTTTTTGAGCGCTTTTATTGTCTGTCCCTCTGAGAAACCACCAGGGCACTGAAGGAGTAGCAAATGTACGCTGCTCTTTTAAGTTGTGCCATTATGTAGCCACGAATCCATTACAATGGAGAGGAGTGAGTCACTGCTGACTATAAAAGAGCACATGCACGCACTCGCATATACACACATGCGCTCATTTTCCTTCGATGGCACCGCTTCTGACATAGGTCCAGGGTGCTTTCGGGGTCAGTGGAATTCAATTATGTAAAATGGCCAGGGTTAAACAGTTGAGAATACCTTGGCATTTTTGCATTCCCAGTGAGATGGTTATCTTGTGCAACCTTTCTGAATGTGTCCTGACAGTGCAGGTCAAGTGAAGCACCTGTCCTCAACCTTCTAGTTGAAACCGATCCACTGGGAGTACAGAAGAAAGCCTGCTGATCCATAGCGGGCGTGGAGGCCAAGCTATTCCTTCCCTGGGGATCAAGGCCACATTTTATAGAGATTTGCAGAGAACCATGTTGCAACAGATGACAATTGCACCATGTGGCAGTAGAATTCATATGCTGCTGGTTGGAAAGTTAACTGTCTGTCCCCCAGGTGAGAAGGGTTGTGATCACTGCGATGGGTTGACCAAAATGTAGTTTTATAACCTTAAAAGAATAAAAATCAGTTATTCATTAATTTATGAATTAATAAAAAAAAATCTATTATTGTGTCATGCATACAACTATGCCTAACCTGCATGAGCTTACAAGACATCACAAATTATATATGCCAGATGCAGAATGCAGTGTGTACATTTTCAAACAATACTACAAAAAAGTCCCAAAATAAAGAAAACCAACTCAAATAATGATCAGACCTCTACTGCCTACAACAAAATTCATAAATCACTGACAAAATATGTACTGTAAAATGCAGGAGAAATCAGATACTAATTCAAAAGTCCATCTTGCCTTCTCTTCCAGGCTTTTGAGACACAGTAAGTTTAAACGCATCAAAATTAAACAACCATTCTGATTTTTTTTAACAACTATTGGATGGACTCTCATGAAATTTGCCACAGATATTTAAGGTGCCCAGAGGATGAATCCTGATGATTTGGGTGATCCTATAACATTTTATCTAGCTCCACCAGCAGGTCAAAGTTTTCACTTATCCTGTGAAATAGCTCCACATCTATTAGACAGATTGGCACAAAAGCTTGTGCAGACATTCATGCTCCCCAGACGATGTATCTTAATTACTTTGGTGATCCCCTGACTTTTCCTCTAGCGCCACCATGAGGTTGACATTTGTGGTTTTGAATGAAATGTCTCAACAACTGTTGGGTGGATTGCCATTATATTTGGTACATACATTGTTAGCATGCTAACATGCTAAACTAAGATGGTGAACATTGCAAACATTATACCTGCTTCACATCAGTTAGCATTGTCATTGTGAGCATGTTAGCATTTATTTCAAAGCACCACTGTGCCTAAGTACAGCCTCACTGCTGCTAGCATAGCTGTAGACTCTTAGTCTTGTTTATCATCTGTACATCAGAATTTTGTATGTGTTTTTTTCCAGCCATTTCATGGCTTATACAATCTTTTTTCCTCCTGAATATCTTTGAGTCTGCCAGAGGAAGAATGCCAGTTTTCAACTGTGCAACAAAAGATCTTTGGCTTGTAGATAAGCGCGATGTAACATAGGATCGGGACCAAACTTTTGTTTAGTATGCATATATGTCCTTTATTTTGGTTTTGACAAAATATTTTCACACCATTTTTTTTCAAACTTGAATAAAAGCTTACTTTAATGGAGTTAATTTCTGCCCCGCCTGTAGTGGCAAGAGCAGCCTTTTCTGCTCCCGCTAACATCAAAGGCTCAGAAGCTTCTCTGCAGTTTTTCATTTCTCTGTTTGTCTCGCTCCTCTTTCTCCCACAGCGCAGCTTCAAATTCCTCCTCCTCACCTCCTCTCCTCTAACCAGCCCTCTCTTGTTTCTTGACAGCTCTTTAAAATGGTTGTAATTCATTGCATGTGCTTTAGTTTCAAGGACAAAAATGGCTACGTGCACTCAAAAGGCAGGAAGCGCTTAGTTTGCTGAGAGGCTGGAGGAAAAGAGTCATCACCATACCACAGATAAATGCTCTCTGACAAACTCCCTCCCTCTCGCCGGCTCCCTGTGGCTCCTTCAGCCACTTTTTTGTATGACTTTGTGCTTGCCGCTTTGGCAAATACAGCAATAACACCTCCCAGCAATGTAATTTCATACAAAGTTGCTTGGCTCTTGTATGAGAAGCTGAAAACTATTTGTACTACATGTTTATGACAGATACATTTGCATCAGAGCAGCAGAGTTATATTGTTAAAAAGCAGAATCTGCAGTGAGCACAGAGCAGTCTTCAAAGTGGTAGCAAATTTTCTACTTTTCTGCTTGAATGCTTGGCTCAACGATCCGCAAGAAGAGGAGCTTTCACCTGTGCGACGGTCTGATTCTTTATGTATGTGTGTACAAGCATGAGTGAGTCTTTGTGAGTGTGTCCAGTGTGTGTGTGTGTGTGTGTGTGTGTGTGTGTGTGTGTGTGTGTGTGTGTGCACAGGAGGTGGAGCTCCCATACTGAGATCATTTACCAAACTCTATTAAGCAGGATCAAAGTGACTTAGATCTTTCAGTGCTGCATGACTACAAAAGCCATATTGTAACCCCAGATCTAGGGAGATAACACTGCTGACAAAAAATGCTTTATGTCTCCAAAAGTCACATGGTCACTTCCAAACAACAAACAGCATGTCCCACTTTTGACCTTTTTTTTTTCTTTTCCTCAGAAGGGCTTCAGTGTTAGTTTTGATAATGGTCTTCATACTTCTCTGCTTCATGCAGAGTTTGATTTATTGAATTAGAAAAGTTTACAAATGTCAAATTCACTGTATACCCTCTATGACAAAGATGAAGTCTGATTCCCTGATTCCAAACCAACATAACAAATACATTGTGTTTCCTGTGACTGCTTCACAATAAAAGCCACCCCATGTTTCGGTAGTTGAATGATTTAAATGTAAACTCGCAGCAGTCGGTTTGCATTAGCAATAACTTAGCACACCCTTGATACAGGGTTAAGAGAGTGAACAGTAAACTCTGTGGCTTATATCAATGAGAAATAATCACAAACAGTAACCCTCATCATTCCCTGTGAATCCCTTGTGCATAGGTAAGTAATTTGCAGAGGAATGGCGGACTCCGCCACTGAAAAACTGACAATAGTAAAAAGGGGTTTGATTTCATGAAAATTTTACAGATTATAACTTTAAGGACTTATGCTGGAAAGACTGATGGATGACTATATCTGTGTCCTTTGCTAATTGTTTAGCTTGCAAAGTTAAGTTGATTACTAGCAGTGCCACTGAGACTGAGAAAATTAACAGTGAACCAGTTTTCTATCCTAAGAATTCTGTTATGGTTATGGTGTTAACATGTCAGTCCACACTACCTTTTCTCATCTTTCTGATTTAAGATGGCCTGTAATTGATAGAAACAATGAGCCATAACCTTCTGACAGAAACATCCAGTGAAGAAGTAGCATCAGACTCATCTCAGTCTCAAAGACTCATAACCCTGTGTTTTTTTTTTTAGAATGTTGTATTGTTCTCTGGGGAACAGGTAGTGCATCACAATATAAAACACAAATGGAAAATTACTTTGTCATTTACTTTTTTGAAGAAGGGCTGTGTTTTTGCCCTTTGTAGCTGCTTGCCTGTTCCTAATGACTGCTGTGTGAGTGGGAGGTGAATGATTGCTCTCTGTGAACATGGCTGATCATCATACATCCAGTCACATGCCTGCCAGCATGATAGATGGCTGTTCTCTCAGTTGGACTAAATGAAAAGTGCATGCTTTTGAATCAGACAAAGGGTCAGTATGTCTGCCAGAAAAGTGTGTTTAACTGATGTGTGTCTCTGTTCACCTGCAGGGAGAGTTTTCTTCTTCCCCTTCAGGGAGTTTTTGTTAAAAATGCACACTCAGGCCTACAGAGACAATGTGAGTCCCATGTGACTTGCTGAGAGAATTGGTGTCACATGGCCTTGGGCTCTACGTGCACATATGCATACGCTCACAAATAAATTTCATGCAGTTTTCCCATCCACTGCCATCAGTACCACTTCTCAGCCTGCCCCTACTTGTTCATTTGCGTCCATGTTACACTACAGCACAGTGGTCCTGACCCAAGGAACAGGCAAGCAGCTACAAAGGACAAAAACACAGCCCTTTTTCAAAAAAGTAAATGACAAAGTAATTTTCCAAGTCACACAAATCCAACATGCTAAATAGGTTTTTTCAGAGGCAGCAGATTTGTTCAAGCACTTAGTATGTGTACAATAAAAAGATAAATAAACGTTTTTTTATGCATGTCGGGTTCAGGTAGGTTTTCCACATGGCATGTATGGAGACCTCTATTGAGCATCCTTAAAGGAGCATTTTGGAAGGCAATTGCCAAAAAAAGATGACGCGAGAGGCCAGCAGAGTCCTCATCAAAGCTGGCAACTGCTCTAACCACTGAATAAGTTGGGCTGTCCCAGAGAGTAATAAAATGCTGTTGAAATAAAAAGAACAACAACTGAATGTTCGTCAAATATCCAATTTCAAACTGACACCATGGTTTAATAAGTAGCCAAGGAAGCAAGACTAGGCAAGTAAGGTTTAAGTAATCAATTGAGTAGCTACTGTAGGAGAGTGACTACCCTGCCAAACTCTCATTTACCTCCGCTAGCTTATCGGAGGCGTGATCAGTAACTAGCTTCTCTCTGTCAATAGTCATTTTTGTTTGGCACCTGTTCTGCGCTATGCCATGAAATACCAGGGTTTGGATCTCAATGACAGCGCACATTCACCCTGCTGAATTGTCCTTGAGCACGAAAGAATAATTGAATCCCTACCAGCCTCATTGTGTTTCTTCTCATCCTTCCACTGTGGGGGCCCAAAGACATGGATTGTCTCGAACCCACAAAAAAACTCTAAATTGATCAAGCTTGTTCAGGACTGTGGCACTGCATGCTCTTCATAACAATGTTTTCAAAGGCTCTATATCCACTGTAAGGCCACGTTAGAGCTCTATACTCTGTGGACTGCAAACACTTGGATGCTCCCTTGAAGCTTGTGATAACAATGCTGCCATCAGCCGTTTATTAGTCTTACCCCAGGTGGAATAAGTGATTCAGCACAGCCATTCAGTGACCTTGTTGCACGCTCCAAAAACAACCCAAAACCCAAACTTGACTGTGCCTGGTGTACTGTCTAACAGCCCCCAGGAGAGGACTGCGTATCTAGGAGACCCATTCCAATTGGCCATGACCTCCTGACTGGCTGCTCCTAATTAGAAGCAGTCCCTCACAGTGCCTCTCTCTCTTGTCCAAAGTAAATACCTTGGCACCCAGCAGGAATGCTGTTTAGGGTGCTCTGAGAGAGGCTTGGACAGTCACTGACTCCCCTAATGTTTAACCCTCTGGAGTGTGGTACAGCCAACACTAACAACTAACACTAGTCAGCAACAGAAACACAAATGACTTCATTGTTGAACTCTCTCAAAATATGCATTACTATCTTGGCTTTTCTATGCCAGCATGCTGTGTTGGTTTTCCACTTGAAATGCGTTCAGATTATTCTCTTCAAATGGCCTTGACCACAGACTTGGACTTTGTAGGGAAGTGATAGAGCCGGTGGAATATCATCTACATGTGGGTTACATAACCTGTGTATTTACATTTACTCCAACATTAGGCTTTCTGCAGCCTCCAAGTAAAAAAAACAGATCCTCGCTGTTTCAATGTCGGCTGCCCTTGGTGCGCAGCAGTTCACTGGGATCAGGTGGGCGGATCAAAAGGCAGTCTGTATTTGAGAGAACAGGGCCATGATGTCTCATCAGGGCCGTTCACCTGATAATCTCCTCTGTTGGAGCTGTTCCAAAGCAGCAAAAAAGTAGTACTTGACAGCTAACAAGGCATGTTTTTAGGGCTGTATGGAGTCATATGGGCTCCTTTTCTACTTTGAGACGGTCTGTTGGTGACTATAGCTGCCAAGCCTCATTCCCTAACAGCCTGCTATTTAAACCCCCAGATTGCTGTGCGGGAGTGGAGTGGAGCATGGTGTTGCTCTTTGTTCTGGGCCCTAGGTTAGGGTTAGCACAGCATTACACCACAGCAGCCCTGAAAGCCAGCTCTAAAGACTAAAGCAGAGCTGTGTGTGGTTTGGTGTTTGGTCTGCTCACTCTGAGATTAGAGCAGCAGGTTGGCAGAGGATTGGGTAATGACATGTCTACCGCTCTCGAGTCCTTGGACTGTCTGGGACATGCAGGGATACTTGAAAGCAAGACGCACACACACACACACACACACCTACACACATAAGCGTAGCACTTCTTCCCCTATGAGGGTAAATTTGACCATGAAGAATCACCAAGACAGGCTAACATTGTGGTAACAGAAACAACATAACATTTATAATCTCTGCCAAATGAGATGTGACATGGTCAGCCACTAATAGTCGTGGACACACAGATGACACATAATGTTCCACTCATGTCACTGAGTCAAAATCTTATTTTCCAGAGCATTAAGTCTTTGTGAATCTATATAATAGTATGAAAATAAAGCAGTAGAACATAAGAGGTGTGCAGTGCCCAAAAGCATGTTACTATAAATAACATCATGGTGCCAGTGCTTAAAGTTGTGTAATGAGAATAATAATAGGGGAATACATTAATTTGATTAGCATTGTCCATTACTTTGATCTTCACCCTCTTATACTTCATTAACATCGGTGTTCAGTTTGTCCTTTTGTGCATTCTTTCCATTTTATGCACGTGTGTTTACACATGCTTGGAATGTTCCCTAGTGAGGATTTAGTGTTTTCCATATCTGTGTATTCACAGCATTTGACACTGGAAATCTCAACGTAGTTGCACAGTTTTGATTGAGCTCATTCCTAACCTGATCCATTACCCCCAAAAATCACAACAAAAATGGGCAGTTAGAAACTGTGATCCAGTTAGAGCACTGTTTTCATCCTACTGTATTTTATGAAGAAAGTCCCGTTGAGTGCTCATAACAGCACTTTGTCCTATATGAGTCAACAGCATGTTTATGAAGCTCCAGTTCAAACCTAAGAGCCAGGAGCTGAGCCAAGAGTCCCAGTGGAATGCCAGATCTATCTGAGAGGGGGGTGATTGGGCTGAAGGGGTGCAGCAGTGCGTCTACTGCAGTTCTCTGACCTACCTCCATGCCGCTGACTTCCACTGTTTGCCCACTCTGTTAACTATTACCAAAAGGCTGTGTACCTTGGCTGCAGCCCAACACTCTTACACATACTGTGGCCCATTATCAAAGGAGACCTGCACTACAAGCCCTGGAGTCCTTCCAAAAAGGCCACAGCCACAGTTTCTGCTTCAAGACCTATCCCAGCACTGCAGCACTATCTGAGCACTCCCTCCTGTTTTGTCTCCCCATCGCTCTCTCTCTCTCTACCTCCTCCTCCCATTCTCTCTTTTTCCTAATCCTCTTGCTTGAACATGCACGTTGGTTAAACTGTCCTTGGCAGGTACCTCACCCACTCACACTTCTTTTTATAATCCCTTTTATGTTTGCATTCATTTTCTTTGGTGTGGTTACAGAACAAAAACAGTGAAAGAGTAAAAACTCGAGTGCTTCACCTCAACCCATGGAATGAATTTAGGATTTAAATGATCTGTTGTAGTCTTGTATTATTAAAAGTATCTGTCGATTTGCAGTTATGCTGCTACTCTCATGCAATGCCACAAAGTATTTAACATGTAATCGAGTTAACACAGCAACTTAACTCTTTATTGTTTATTGTCTTCTCATTCCAGAGTTTGAAACTCAACATTTCATACATTTGAAGTTTTTGGCTATAGTACCAAACAGGGCTGTAACTAACGATTATTTTCATTATCGATTTCTCTGCCAATTATTTTCTTGATTAATTGACCATTTGTTAGATCTATAAAATATCAGAAACACAGAGCAGTAGATCTCTACTTGTTTGTTTTGTCCAACCAACAGTTTACTATCAAGGGGAAAAAAACAACAAATCTTCACATCTGAGAACCATCACATGGTTGGCACTTTTGCTTTAAAAATGATTAAATGACTATTAAAATTGTCAGATGTAGATGTTGCAGATGTAGTTGCTCATAAATGTTTTATACCAGTTCTCTCATATCACATCATAAACGCACCATCTGTGATCCAAATGTAAACACAACAGTCATCCCTCCTCCTAAAACCAACGGACAAGACTGGAACCTGCTATCAATATTAAATTATTGTCACAACTTTATTATTTCATTAATCCTGATAACTAATTCCAATTTTGTGCATATTTAGCCTATTTTTTCAGACCATCATTCTGAGATAGCAATTCCATTATATTGCTATCTTAAGATATCAAACATTGATATCTTATGATGATCATGACTTTATTATCTTGTTATCTTGAGGTCTATTCTATTCATGAGGAAGTGGGCATAGACAGGAGAAAGAATGACTGATCTGGCTAATCAGATTTTTCATCAATCAGTTATTGACTTAAAAGTTTAATAATCAAATATTAAGATGACTTGGATAATAATTAATCCAATTCAATCCAGTTGGACATTGGAAAAGCCATAAATTTGCTTTCACACGATAGTGAGAAATGTAGGTCATGATCATAAGAAAACTATTTTATGTGGATGTAATTATATAATCATATCATTAAATAGGGCCTTTGAGGACCAGAAAATTCCAATAGTTCTTTTTTAGATAAGGAGATATGCTTTAAGTTGTAATTTTAACATAAACAGAAGAAAAATTTTAAATGTATTAAATTTGATTACATTTTCATATAATTTTGTGTGCACACTTCAAATAAAAGTCCTGACATACTGTACAGTGTATTTCAAGTTTTATAAAGTAAATTTAGTTTATTTGATGTCACAAGTAATTCATTACAACATTACAAAGTTCCAAATATTGACCCTTGTGACCCAAAATATTATATTCTGGTCAACCAGATTTAGAGTTCATAATGTATTTGTTATACAATCATGCCGTCCGTTACAGTAATGTATTTGTTATGCCCCCTGTTGGTTCATATTGATATGTATTTGCCATATCGTTCATCTAATTTTGGACTGCATAGAGACTGTGTGACAGTACACTGATGTTATCCCTTTCCTGTCAGTTGGTCTAAAAAAATAGAGTTTGACCATGGAATGAAGCAATATTTCCTGGATCTACTCTGCAGCATTTGTGTATTTATTATTAGGATTTTTTGTTGTGTGTTTTAAAAGAAATGTAGGTGAGAGGAGCTGACAGCAGCCAGGTGACTACTGTGAATATGTGTCCATCTGTGTGTTTATTATAGTGTATTATGTTGCTTATTTGATCAGGTGGCAGCCTCATCATACTTGAACCAGGTGCTCACCCATATTAGGTTGAATCTGTCTGTACACATGGCATTCTTGATGGCATGTAAACATACTTTGAAGAGTGGATAGTTGTTTGTGTATTAAACTTGGAATCTGATTCTTTATAACTGATATGTAAACATAAAGTGCTTTGAAGTGTGTGTGTGGCACAGACTGTATCTGAAAGTGTGATGTCAGATATCCTCGGGGCCATACTCTGCTCAGTTTGTTCAGTGAAGCCTGTTAATGTGGGGAGATAATCCCCCATACCCCCACCCCCCGACCCCCAGCTCACTTCCTCTCCCCAGCAGGAAGTCCTCGCCTTTTTATACCCTGACAAAGCAGTTAAGACAGTAGTTTTTAATTAACTCTGAGGTGTTTACTCTCTGCCCTGTCATCCCTGTCTTTTAATGCCAGGGGGTAAATGATTAGGCACACAATAGAAGCACCAACTGTGTTGCTTTAATCCTTGACCTGAATGTGGTTCATGTATATTAAAGTTATTTTAGACACACAATAGCTCACCTACAATTATCTAGCGTTGCTCCTAGTTTGATGGAGCAACACGCTATTCACTGAAATTGGCGATCATGAGGTTAACCGTAGAAATACGTTGTTCAGTTACAAAGTGATCTAGCAGGAATGTGGGCTTGCATGGATTTGACTGGCCAACGCAGTGCCTTGCAGAATGACATTGTGTTACGTTGCAGCAAAAGTTGAACCAGGTACAACTTTTTTGCTGGACGACCCTACGTTGTTTTGCCGAAGCCCTCTGCATTTGCAACCCACTGCGCAACCGGACCAGCTTCATTCAAAAAAATGATGGGGCTGCATTTTGTCACGCAGAGCTAAAATTGGTTTTGACGAGTCTACAGCAATGCTAGCAGCTCTGTGAGGCTGCACTTCGGCACAGCTTAATGCTAATGTCAGCATGTATACTGATGTTTAGCAGGTATAATGTTTATCATGTTCAACATCCTAGTTTAGTGTGTTAGCATGATAACATTTGCTAATTAGCATAAACACAGGCATTTGGTGATAAACCAAAGTATCGGACAACTAAAAATTTTGACCTGATGATGGTAAATGGTAAAGTCAGAGGATCAGCAAAGTTATTACAATTCATGCTGAGGAGGACATGAATGTCTGAACTAACCTGAATAGTTGTCAAGACATTTCACTCAAAACCACAAATGTCAACCTCATGGTGGCGCTAGAGGAAATGTCAGGGGATCATGTAAGTCATTAGGATTCATCCTCTGGGAACCATGAATGTCTGTACCAAATTTCATGTCAATAAATCCAATAGATATTTCAGTCTGGACAAAAGTGGTGGACAGTCTGACTGGCCAGCAGACCAACATTGCCATCCATAGAGCCATGACGGTAGCATGGCTTTTAACAGGAACTGCAAACTCTTTTTTTGACTTTAATATGTGTGTGAATGTATGTGTTGCAGATCTCTTTGTAATTTGTTATTTAACACTTTGCATACAGCACTGTAGCAAGTGTTGGTTGCATGAGACCTCTGCTGAAGGGCTGGTATATGGTAAAATTACAACTCTCCAGTTAAGTGTCTGCTGTTGCCAGTACATAATTATGTGTAAAACATACAGTTACTCACCACCTCCCAAACACAGAGCTATTGCTTTAAATAGTCTAATTAGGCACAACTTGAAAATTGGTGACTAGTGAGATCTCAAACACACCACCCACACACTTGCAGTACACACACACAGACATAATATGACCTGCATGCAACCAGTAGTTCCAGTCTACATGGCGAGCAGGCAGGAGAGAGGACAGTACTCTTCAGAGGGTTTCTCCTCCACGCCTACGACGCCTTTGTTTTCTCGCATAATGTTTTCCTTTCGGGTCACCTCTCCAGCCTTTTAGGGCAGTGAAAGTGGAGCTGTCCAGGGCCTCTCCATTACATAGCCCATCAGATAGGGAGTGCTAGATAAGTCCCCCCTGTATAATAAATGTCTCATATTTGATCTTCACAGGTGGGAGCGGTCTCACAACACTGTAGCCAGGGTGCCTCTCCTGGGACAGCTTTCACAAACACCTGCTCTTAGGAGGAGAAAGACATGTCTAGTTGCATTTTCACATACACTGTCATACAAACACAATTTCAAAAACACACACCCTCACGTAGCCCTTTCCTGTGATACTGGTGCAAGGGAAGGTGAAAGGTTAACATAGCCTTGCTTATTCAGCCTGACCAACCTTTCAGGAAGCTTTATGGTGCGAATCGTAAATGAGTTAACCCCCAACCTAGAGCCCTAGATCCCCATGCCTCACCTCCCCACAGTGTACGAGAGAGAGCGCCTTTGCCTCGTAGGTTCAAAGTTCAGACACAGGGCCCGACAATCATTGACACAGTAAAGCAACACCATTTTAATGGAGGGAAATGTGCCGGGAAATCAAAGGGCAATATAAGAAGGGTTGGCTCCAGAATAGACAAGAGATCATAAATACAGTGGAAAATAAATAGTGGAGGCAGAATGTCAGGCTGCCTTGTTAGCAGGTATAGTATTGCACGGGTTGTGGTCTGAATGGGAGGCATTGGAGACATGGGAGGCAACTCTAGCTGTGAGTTATGTTTCCCAAGCTGAACGGGTATGCAATACTTGTTCCCTCCTTAGCATTCAGCAACACAGTCAAAGCTGTGGCTTATGAATCATTTTTCAGGGTGACATTTTCCTTGGAGATCATTGGCTACCCAGGGCAGGGGTATGTTCCGCTAGACAGCCCACTACAAGCTCTCCCTCTCAGCCCCACCTATTGCTTGGGTTGCTCCTCTTAGACACTTTGTGCACTGGCATGGTGGAAACACAGTTACCTGCTTTTGTGTTATGTCTGCAACCCTAGTTGCATATGATTGTAACATTTAACAGACACATACATTTTAACACACCTAAATACAGTGAATACTGGGAAGAAAGTAAAAAGAGGGCAGATTTCAGCAGTGGCTTGTTGAAAGAAAGTGAATCTGCTGCAGGCTGTTAAAGCTGTTAGCTGCCACACAGTATACCACAATCAATTGCATTAATTTACATTATTGCAAGTGTCACAACTCTTTGTTAACCATCCTTGAGATATTGCTTGGAAACTCTGCATTGTTTGTTGCTTTACGGTTATTGGTGGCTTATCTAATGTAAATAGCTTCTTTATATCAGTCAGCTATTTTAAAACCACAATCAAAGTTTGTTTTTCCAGCAGTGGAAATAGTCAGCTATGCCTCCCTCTTTAAACATTACATTACATTGATTTAATAAATGGCATTTAGGTAGTATTTATATATATATATATATATATATATATATATATATATATATATAGAATACCATACCATGTAGAATACTATATATATATATATATATATATATATATATATATATATATATATATATATATATATATATATATATGGTATTCTACAGTATGTATTGAAATGATACAGAGCCTTCAGTTCACTGAAGGATCATTCACATGTACAGGCTTTAATCTATTGCAAAGTTAACTGAGGAACTGACCCCAGGCCTGTGTTGTTGTTGCCAGTGTTTGTATCCAGTAGCAATGGAAACAGGCATTTCCCCGTTTTATCTCCCTCTGTTTCCTCCACTATACAGATTCAGTCATTGTAACCTGCACGCTTTACTCTGTCATCGTCTACCTGCTTCTTTAGCCCCTTATATTTTTAGATCTCTTATCTGATGTTGTCATGGCAATGCAGAATAAACAAACCGTTTTGCTGCAGGTTTTTCAGTTGGAACCTGTCTCTGGGTCCTTTGATCAGAGAGGCCTTTTATTCTGCCAAGAAGCTTGAGAAGCCAGGAGGGGGCTGGGGCGACAATGAAGCAGTAAGAAGAGCAGCGGTGTGCCACCCCTCTTCGCTGAATGTGAGGAGAAAGGAGTAGAGCGGACAACTCTTTGCAAAGTTCCTAACTGAATTGACCTGGAAGTGTCTTTAATGCAGATATCAGCCCAACAAATGTGGGGAATGTGAGCGTCAGGCGCAACAATTGCTTGCTTGGTCCCATGTCGTGTGTCACAGTGGAAGTTGCCCAACACAGCATTTGGCACAAAAAGACTTCTCTCAACTTGCCTTCTCTCGTCTAGTGTGACAACTTCTAAGACACGTTCTGTGATGTTGGCCCACAGGAGCACAGTGCACAAAAGAGGAATGACATTTTATTTCATTTCAGGGAAACCATTGGACTATCACCCTCTGGTCAGGAGCATTATACCAAATTAGGCAGTGTTCAGACAGACAACAGCTTTCCCTCATTTATTTGAATGGGACCACTCTGTTAACACAGTGGGGTGCCAATGCAGAGGGATCCAGCAAAAAGTTTAACTTGGCCCTAATTTTGCCACTACACAACGCAATGCACATTAATGGTTGATTACTTTGTAACGTGAACTCTGTATTTCTACTTTTTACCTCACGATTGTCACGATTAAAAATAAAAGAACTGACACGGTCATAACTAACAAAATAAGTTGTAAAAATCTAATCCTGTCTCATAGAATTATAAACCACTGTGCAGGGTTTTGCCATCTGATAAGCCTTTAAATGTATTAATCTATTACTCAAACTGAACTTCCCACATGTTGGCGTGGCATCACCCTCTGCACACTATACATATGCTGTGCACGCACACACTCACTCCCTTTCTACCAATTGGGAAGTAAAAAGACACACCTCCCTGCCAAGTGATGATGAATGGTGAACATTAGTTGTTGGTGCTGTCAGGTGGAACAGCGAAGTCGCACTTGGCACCATCCCAATCACTTATCTATGTCATGCAAGTTGAGAAAGATGGCAAGCTGTGATTGGCCGGGGTCCAGCGTGGAGTCTGCCATGTCTCTCGACCAAGAAATGGCGAGAATTTATGACTCTATGATCACTTAAATATCATGTGGTCCGATCTTGGCATAAGTGGCAACCATGGTTAAGAGCTGGCCAAATTCTGTAAATTCTAATGAAATGTTCCTCATGGCTTCCTTTCCTTTCTATTTTAGCTTAGGAACACAGCACCATCTTTACAAGAGAAAGCAATTATTGCTGCCCCATAGTTCCTTGTTACAGCAATATTTGAAAGACAATGCACATTTTGGTGAAACATGGTAGGTGTGTGGATGTATGTTCACAATTGTGTTTGTGTGTGCCAAAATGTAGGTGTCTGTGACATTACCTGTGTGTGTGAAGTTGTACATGAGCACTGAGCCTCTACATGGTGAGGTCATTGCTCATTGGCCCTTTTGTGGTTGTAAGGTTGGGGAGCAGTGATGTCTGCTACAGAAGGGGAGTGTGGGAACCAACTGGCCGGTGCACAGAGGATGGGGGTTGGGGTAAAAGATGAGATCAATGTTCTGGAGCCCAACAATCAGCATGTTGATGTTTTCACTCGGTGGCCTAGTTCTATGGCAGGCTGCAGAACAGAGCAGGTCGCTGGGTCTCAGGGTGCTATGAGAGCTCTGGGCAGGGACATACAGCACCATCCTGCTGGATGATGGATGAGCTGCGCTTGCTGCTAAAAATAACAAGATGGAATCATTCCATGAGGTGTAAAATATGTACTCCACTTGATACTGAATCCAACAACATGTAGCAAATGAATGGACTGAAGGGTTGTTGTGCGTGTGTGTTTTGAGACTGTAGGATAAGCACACACACTTGGTGAATGGCATAAAGAGGCTTAGTCCCATGTGGTTGAAATTCAATTATATTTCCTCAAATAAATGTTTTGTTCAATGATGAAAGCATAGCTGAACTGATAAATGTGCTTTAAAATTTGTACTTTATACTTTTTACTTTTCAAAGACATAAAGTATTTCTGATAAGCTGAGACCTGCGGTTCAGTTCCTGTTAGCGGTACCGCCAGTGCGATTGTGTATTTGCAGGTGGGAAGCCGGTGAGGGTTCTTGTTCTGGTTTGTTGGGGCACCCACACAGTTGGGGTGGAACTGGGGGGCATCTGCTACACTCACACAATGTGGGCAGAATGGGAGCGTTCACGCATTTTTCCAAGGTTACCCCAACTGAGCTTTGTAGTCATATCATTTAAATAGCCTGAACTGCTACTTTCACTGTGTTACACATAATGTTGGATTTTATTTAGATGTAACTGTCAGTGATGGATCCTTTGCAGCCATTTTGCCACTGATCTGTTTACACTGCAGTTCTTTTCACCAGGTGGGAGATAGTGTTGTCATCAGAAATTCCCAATATCACCGACTTGGAATTACATGTAGGAGGCTGACGTTGTTTTCCAGCTCAGTTGCTCGTAATTATGGTCTGAACAATGTGATGTAAATGATGTGACAATATGAAGTTCTGCTACGCAAATTTGTATTAAATTTTCAGACTTTTTTACCCTCTAACAGTTATTTAAAGAAAACTATCTGAGAATTTCAGATGGGCAATGTCTCTTTGGTGGAACCGCTCATAGACATCTGACATTTGACAAGGGGCCCCAGCTAGACACTGCTTTTTTGTAAGGGCCCAGAAAGGTTGGGAGTCACTAGTTTAATCTTTAACGAAATATTGCATTTTTATCTGTTTTTGATCTTTTAGGGTTGTCAGTAGTGCTCACGATTTACCACACACTTCTGTTTTTCCCTCATTAAAACACATATCTGTTTTGCAAGAACATAAACTGTCTCTGTTATTTTACCAATATCGTTCTTCCTCAGATGTTTTCAGTAACAGTAAACATTTACTAACATCTCCTGTTGGTATATGTGAGAGTGCAGTTTGTCCTGTGCTTTACCCAGATGTGATAGTGTCCAGCTGGCTAATTTTATTTTAGCTCTACTAACACAACTATAGTCCACAAAGTCCGTCTTTTATTGTGGGTTGGGCGGTGCTATGTTGGCAAAACATCACAGATTAGAGTCTCGGTTCTGTGATTTGTAGCTTTGGCACAGTTACCTTTGCTTACAAATAATGATTAGCCTTTGCTTTTCTCCAAAAATAGCATGCACTGTCATTTTGGTAATGACAGTAACTCTGTCCAAAGAGGCAGCATCATTTCTCCCTGCTTGAAAGTACAATACCCCCCAACAGTTTTCCAAGTTACTCTATTCCTTAGCATTTATTTATATTTTTTCCAAGTACAGTTGGCTCCTGTTGGAACAATGTCAAAGCCCCCGTCCCACCACACCCCCCTCTTTGGAGTGAAATCTTAACTGCCAGCACTCAAAGCCTGTCAATGAAAGGCCAGCTGTTCCCCGCCCTCTGCCGGCCTGCCCAGGCCTCTGTTAGATGCTTGCCTCGATGTTCGACCCCCCCCACACACACACAACTCACGCACACTCTCACAAACACACACACAGACAGCCCAGGCTCGTGTGAAAGCATGAAATGCCATTACCAGCAGGCGTCAGGTTACGTGGGCACAGCACCAAGCTATGTCCCCACCGCTAACGAAGGATGTGGTGAGAAACTTATATATGCTACATGCTAACTGCACTCCCAGCATGGTACTGTTGCTCTGCACTCTCTCTTTCACAAACATACACACAGTTCTCGAGGCCCCTGGTTGTCAGCGCACAATTCTGTAAAACTTAACCATATGACAGAAATAGAACGCAGCAGTCTTTAATGTTAGAGTGTCCTCAAGTACACACAGGCTGCTGGTGGGACCCCTTGGTAGAAATGAAGGCTTATGTGGCCAGCTCATACATTACTGTAAGAGAAGAGATCTTTGACTGTTTTGAAGCTGTGGCTAATCATACAGTGTGGAGGAATGTCACTGTGAATGTGCCAGCCTATAGAAAGTGAAATATAATTACAGCTGATGTTAACCATGTTAACTCATTTTCAGTCATTGACAGCTTCAACCACAATCACTACTTAGCTATGCTAGCAGCGTGGCTAATTACCTGAAAAGCTAATGACAGTAGCCTTAGCTCTACTTTGTGTTTAATGCTAATTAACAAATGTAAGCATGCTAACGCGTTAAACTAAGATGGTGAACACGGTAAACATCATACCTGCTAAACATCAGCATATTACCATTGTGTGAGTGAGTTAGCATGCTGACATTAGCATTCAGCTCAGTACAGCATCACACAATCGTTAGCAGGGCTGTAAACTCTTATTCTTGTTTTTCTAATGAGCCTTCATTGTTAAACAACCACCATTGACGATGAAAATCTATCTGATGTGACTCAGGCAGAAATCATGTTCACGGACGACGTAATGCATTAAAGTTTTATGGGGACAGCTTCTGCTACGGAACGCGCAGCAAATGGCAATGAATAATCGTGCTCCATCACAAGTGAGAAATACAAACAATAGTAAAATAGAGTGGCTAGCTAGCTCTCTCGCCGACTTCCTTCCTCACTCTCTGACGTATCATCTGGTGTTTCCTGTGTTTCCTCTGAAGTTATAGCAATTAGCGGGGGTAAAGGGGCTATGACGCCATTGACAGGCGACCAAATGAAATGCACCGTTACCTTGAATAAAATTATAGATTTCTCAGGGTTTGAACATTGTTGGAAACACTTGGGATAATGTGAGTAGGCCTACACAACTCAACAAAACATAGGTCTATTCGTTTTTGGACATTTCAATGCTGAAATTATACATATTATGCCTTTAAGTTTCCCCATAATTATTTAAATACCGCTATATGCCACACATGTACCTGGATTTTTTGTCTCTTGATGATAATATGATTACACCTTTTTGTTAATGGTTTCCAGCTTTGGGGAAACAGTTGCCAGTGTGTTTTTGATTTAATTTTGATTACCTGTCTAGGATAGTATAGTTAATGCAAGAGAGCTGTCAGTTCTGTTTTATCGTATACATTTAATTGCATCATACATTGTAGACTGATACCACACTGTTGTTGCAGATACTATTGGTGGTGTTATTGACGGAGTGGAGATTGGTTTCATTTCCGCACGTGGGAGGCATGCTCTGCATAGCCTGAGGATACAAAACCAGATATCTTTTGCATCTGATATCAGCTCATATCACTTCTTGAGTCTCGTCCATCACAGATTGCGTTACTGTCTTTCCCTCCACCAGAAGCTATTTCTCTGTTTGAAATCTATTTTTTTAATCTGTCAAAGAATAATATTTCCTGATTGAACATTGTTTAGTATCAGTTTAAGGAGTTTTTTCTTGTCTGTTTCATTTTTCAATGTTTTTCCTTTCTCCTATTCTTTCACCGCGTTTCTCTTTGTCAGAGTCGGGTTAGCTTTAATGAGTGGACTCCATTGTTACTCTGGGCGGCCGCCTGCTTGCAGCTGTGGATGAAACTATCTGGTGTATTTGGCATGGTGCCCGTCTTCGGCCTTAGTTTCTAACAGGAGGAGAAGGAGGAGGTGGCCAACACATTGGATGTGCTTGATGTGGACTGATGGACAGCAGACAGCTTGCCATGTCTGCAGGAAAACAAGCGTGCTTTCCTAATCTACTTAGAAAGGAGTCTATGGAAACCAAATGCTGGTGGAGAAGGACAGGGAGTTACAGCATTTGAGAGATAATAGGACTTTTCCAATTCAGTTGATGTTAGTGGCTCTTCCATCTTCCATCTCTGATGTTTTGCATGTTTCTGTGGCCTATACAGTATAATCTGCTTGTACAGTTTTCATGCTGGAGTATGTGACAACATCAACCTGCAGTGTAAACTCTACCTTAAACTGTGGGCTCCACTGTCCCCTCAGTCATTATCATGGCCCATCAGACACTGCTGACAGTCAAAACAGTAAGATCTCATATCATTTTATCCCCATGGTGCATTACTTTGTTTTGCCCAAAGGGGTTAGTTTGTCATGGGCTTTCCTAGTATCTCTGGAACTTTATAAATCATCTCTGACATCAGCTAAGGGTCCCATAGTCCTCATCTTTCAGCCGGATGAAACTGATGTCTTGGAACTCCCATATTACACATCACCCAAAATCAGATAATACATCATGTGTGAAGTCATCGACAGAGTCTTTTGTTGAGCTCCACTGAGCTCTCTAAGCAGCACTGTGAGAGCACAACCACCGCCCCTCTTGAGAAACCTTTGTCTGGAGTTGAATATGATAAAGTCATATTTTCACTATACATTACAATAAGATTAGATAGTCAGTTAATTTGACTATTACTGATAGCACTGATTATAAACAGCTCTATTCTGACACAACTGCAACACTACAGATCTGATCAGGCCTGAAATAGGGCTAATTGATTGAGGAAAATGTTTAAGTGCGTAATTTTCTGACCAATATTGCAATTGTGATTTGAAATTGCAAAAACGTACGGTTCTAAATCGTGAAAAAAGTGTCACCACTACCCAATTTTTTTCCAACATACATAAAAAAATTATACAGGGTGGTGTTTCTCCTTCAACAAAACTGTCTTTGGCCATGCATTGGATATGCAGAGAGCTAATATGCTCATACAACAGGATTCCTTTTCAAAACCGACATTTTTGATAGGTGTGTTATTACACAGGGCCATTATCACAAGTTATAACTGATTCAAACATGGCAATAATTCTGTCAACTTTGACTGAAAACCTGATGCTTGGTGGGTTTTTAACCTTTGTAACTAAAATGTCATGTAACACTGTTCGCTTTTATCGCTGTCCTCTAAAATAAATACATGTGGAGTAGGAGGTGCACTGGGGAGGATTTCACTGAACACACTCTGGAGTGTTTGCGTGTGTGTTGGGAGAGTCTCGAAATTCCAATAGCTGGGGAGTTTTATATTTGTTCCAAAACAGAGTACCGGCTGGAATGTAAGTCGTTTTTGAGTGCCAAAAACTCTGAACACCCGGTGAAGTAATTGTTGAGTCATTGGTATTTATCGACATTCATATTGTTGTGTTGTTTTGTGCTCAGCGGCCATACAATTCTAATGTTTAGTCACCCATAAATTAGTATACTTCTTTTTGCATTTCTCCTATGCTGCCACATACGTTAGGGTACGCATATAGAGGTGGGTATGATAATGTCCTGTAAGTCATGCTTAGTGGTGTCGCTGCTGGGGGAGATTTGAACCTGCGACTTGTCTTTTGTGTAGCCTGTGTACAGTATATCGTGTTTGTGCAGTTTTTACTCTGATCAGCAGCAGAGTGGGCTACTGTAACAACTACTGTGGCCAGGGTTGAAATAAAGGATCTGGATGAAAGGGGACAGATTACATATTCATCTGGCCCATTTAGAGGAAGCGAAGCCTACAGAGATGCCTGTCGAAGCACACTGACGAACCCAAGATTACTCACAGGTGCGACTGTGAGACACACACACACACACACACACACACACACTTCAATCTTCACCTTCTATCTCTCTCGCTCTCTATACCTTAGTCTTTTTCCCTTCCTGTCTCGCTTGCCACCTTCAGCTCGGTGTGTTTTATCGTTGGCCCTCATCTCCCTGGTCTTGGCACGTTTCTGCATGTACAGTCTTTGTCTCTTATCGCCAATCTACCTTCCTTATCAGCCCTCTTTTATGCGCAAGATTTTTCTTTTTTCCCTTGTCTGTTGTCGGCATGCTTTTATTTTTACACAGTTGCTCATAATAAAGTCCTTCATAGGAAAGTCCTGCTCCAAGGCCATTGATGTTTCTCTCCTCACTGAGAGACGAGACAGTTTAAAACAGAAGGGGCACAGTGAGGACGTCAATGTCATGAGGGAGAAACAGAGAGGTACAGATAGAAAATGTACAAATGGGAAAATTGTTAGTTTTATATTATAATTGAAAGTGAATATGCTGTGTTCTCCAATAAAGTATGAATCTTTAACCTATGTTTGCACTTCAGAAAAACACCTGAAACAATACAGGCCTTGTGGGTTAGGTCTTGCTTACTTTACTTTCTTTGCCTTGTGTCGTCATATTTACTTTTAGTGAAGCCAATGGAAGCTGTACTGAGAAAATACAGCTTGAATCATAGCTTTCCTGTAATGGTTTTCTTATGGTGTATTGTATATTGTCCTGAAGTATTTTGTGTAATATCAGAAGAGAGACAAGTGTCGGCTGTAGCAGGAAGGTTTGGTCAGGAGTTGGTGCTCCTCTTCCTCTCCATGCATGAACCAAATACTTCAAAGAGTACTCCACCGATTTAGCATTGCACTCCTATAACATTGTTGGACTCATGATGGATAGTTTAAAAAAAAGGATCCAAATCGATGTTTTAAAAGTTTTGTGCAAAAAGCAGCATTAAAGGGGATGTTTGCTGATTTTACAGATCAAAGTGTGTTTATACGTTTTTGTGGCTCACTTATTTGGCTACTTAATTTGTCTGCATACATCATAATTTTTCTTACAGTTTGAGATGTCCGCTTAAATACTGTATGTTCTTTAAATTCTCTTATATGAGACATCTGAAAAAAGTACATCCGTTTACTGCTTCAGCTTATTGAGCACTCACTCTAAAGAGGATTTCACTTAATGTAGCATAATGTTTGTCTCTCTTCAGATAAATTCAGTTAGCAGTGCAGTGAATCTACAATATAGAGAGATTTATTGGCCCAAATCCACCTGTACTCTCTACTGGTTTGGCTGCACTGACTACAACAGTGTGTGAGAGATCTCTGGTGCCCTGTCTCTGTAGACCAGTTGGTCTCCATGTTTACAGATAGCCAACCTGTTTTGGATCACATTGTCAACTCTCAAATGAAGAGTGATATGTAGGTAACTTCCTAAATATGCTAATTTACTCAACATTCAACACAGAAAACTGTCCACACACTATTAAGAACTAGTTTACAGTTCTTCTGTTTTCACAAGTACTGTGGTAGAACAGCAGCATGCAAACTGTTTGCAGGGTGTCTTGTGTCTTTGTACAAAAAATAAAATAATCCAAATCAATTCCAAATTAAAAAAATTAAAATAAAAAGCTGAAGCAAAAGTTCTTTCTTTTCAATCATGTATCTTATAACATTTTGAGGTGTTCAGTAGATGTATGAATGAAAGATCATTTTGGTGTGAGTTCCTTCTGCGTAAGAGTATTTCCCAACATGTTGAACCATTCCTTCAAACTGTGCCATTCACTATGGACTGAACCACAGGATGCTTCCCACCATGAATCTTGCTCTCCTTGGGGGTCTTGCAGCTTGACAGGCATGTTTTTGATTCATACCTGATCTACCTGCCTACTCCTCTCCCACTTTCTGCCTGATTGGCCTGAAGGGCCTAATAGACTGCATGCTTCTGAGCGGATCCACACCAAAGGAGCACAGCAGCTCAGCTGTCGCAGGTCTATGCCTACGGCCAGATCCATCGCGTGCAACCACTTCAGCCTCTAATTATGCTTCTGAAGGGAGCGACAGCCTTTATTAAGAATAGAGATTTTTTGCCTCCTTCATATTCCACGCCCCAGCTGCTACAAAGGCAGGAAACTAATTAAAAAGTGGCTCCTATTTAGGGTGTTTTAACTTCTGTGTAGCTTTGTGTATCTGCTTCATAGACGTAATACTAAAAAATGTCTTGTTGTTACATTTGTGCATGAAGAAGTATGAGTGTGTGGATCTGATTGTGCTTTTGCATCGTGTTTGGTGGTGTTGGTGGTTGAGAGGCTGCAGCCACTGGTGGGGGATGACTCCTCCAGATGATCCTGTGTGTAGCAGCAACAGCGACACAGCTGGAATTGTTATCTCCTTTGATATTAGGGCTGCATGTAATGTGGAAAACACCCTGGGCCGGCTCCACTTCCTCCTCAGACGATAGGGGTTTCACATGCCAGTTGGTTTTTGTAACCCCTTCGAGATTTGTAGTTTATTCCACTGAATTCAACCTTAACTATGTTAAATATTTCCCCATTGCTGTTTTTTTCACAGGCTTTGCTCTTTCTGAATCGCTTCAGCCACAAACACAGCTTGGCATTAGATTGTTGGGGTTTTTTGTGGTTTGTTTCTGAACACACTCACATTAAAGGAAATGAATTTGCACCTGTGGTAAAACTGGAAGGTGTCTGAAATGACGGTGAACTCACTGGCCAAGTAGGTGGGGCTTGATAAACAACAATCATGCCAGTGTATTTTCCTCTGCGCCTTTACCACTTATATGGCGCTCCCTTGTGATGAATGTCTGAGATTCTCGGCCCGTCTCTCTCTACCTTCACAACATGTTCCTTTTGAGGGAGTATGAGGGAGGAAGTGCTTTGAATGTCATTGCCCGTCTACCCAGAGGGGCTGCATGTTGGGACACACCCTTCCCTCCTCCCCTCCTTCCCTTCCCGCCTTCCCTTCACACTCCTTGCACTGATCTCCCAGCCCATCCATCTCTTCTGAGGCGACAGTCCCGTCTCCTTTACTAGAACAGTCTAGCCTGTGGGGTCCACACAATGAGATAAACACACACTCACCGTAAAACACTGCCAACATCACTTCACTACTTCAAAATAATGCAGAATGTCTCAATAGCTTGTGCTTGTAAATGTGTGTGTAGCGTGCATGTGTGTTCATTTATTTCAGAGGAATGTCTAAAGTAAACCAGCAACAGAGAGTGAGGTCTAGGCAGCTGTTGTTGTTCCCTGTAGACAGATGTTTGCTTGTATCTCAACAATGACCAATGACAGTGGATGGTCCTTACTGCATCACACCATTACACAAAAATCACATATAAGGCCCCTCCAAATAGTGCGTATTACAATACAATGACTCATCTATGGTTCATCCATCTTTGGGTGTCCACTTGTTTCCTTTTCGTCTGCACATTAAGTGGACAGCTAGTTGCACTCGGTTTTTCTTTTCATCATTACCTCCCATTCCCACTGTGATTATGAGACCACTGGTACTACACAAGCTTTTATCAACAGCACCATTTGGCCTGTGTGTAGGTAGCATAGCACAAATAGCACAAATACTCACTCAAACACATACCACCAAAGGAATTCATGATTACTTGATTCTAGTATTGAGCAAGTTTCAGTGTAATTAATTAGTAATTACATATTACTTATTGAATGTGTCATTACATTACTTAACTAATTACTCAAAAGTAAAATAACTTAGTTACATGACTTGTAACATTTGTTTCTGTTATGCAGCCCACCTCTGTCAAAGGTGTCTATAAACTGCGTTTAGTTTGAGCAGCCTGGGTTTTAGTGGTATACCTTCAGGCGAAGTGATACATTTTTTCCTGTATGGGAGGTCAAGAGGGTTGGGCTGTTCATACCCAAACTATGAGAAAAAAATCACTGTTAATTAATAATGAATTACCTTAAAACAAGAGGGAACGAAAGGCTGGGTTGAGACCTTCCTCTAGTAAATCAGTGCCTAGTCACTTTTGAGTGTCCCGCTTTGAGGAATTAAGAACTAACAGTGAAACAGCCTTCACATGAAAGACATTCCGGGGCTAAGCAGCACTGAGTAACACAAGAGAACCTCTTTTAGACTTCTGGTCTTTGTCAAGAAAATCTTGATGATTTCTTTTCATCCCACTCTTCCTTAGTGTCTGCATTCATTTTCTAAAATGTTCCTTGAATTTAAACAGTTTTCAACAGAATTGTTGGGGAAAAAAAGCTAAGTTTAAGCATGTTTTGTCATAGAACAGGCTCTATTTCCAGGGTCAGCATTTTAAGTCAGTGAACATCAAACAAATAGCTCTTGAATATATGTGTTTGGTATTTGGTTTGGTTTTTTAATGTATTAGGGCATTCGGAGTAGGACAGTAGGATTAATGATATTTCACTGTTTTGTTAACCTGAGTGACGTGTTTAACTGGCACCTTAGTGAAAAGCGTGTCTAAAGTGTGTTTGTGTGCCAAGAATCACAGAGAGAGTAGAGATAACCACTTAAGTTAATAGTAATACTGCCTAAGCTTGAGCAGTACAACAGCCTATCAGGATGACTCACATCAGGCTCTTTCAATATTGCAGTGATAATAGGCTGGCAGAGTGTCAGGATGACTAAACATCTGTCTCCTCATACGGATTTAATAGTTCATTCTAGGCTATGGGACTGTACTGAATACTGCAATACACAGAGGGACACACCTACAGCTTACCTAATGCTTTATGAGTATCAGACAGGATTAATTCCTCTGCAATTACTGAGCTTATTGATACCATGAGTCACACCTTCATACAGGCTGATGAAGTCAATTAAACTAAATAGAGGGTAGATCAGGAAACAAACACTGGATTAGTGTGTTCAAATTATGATCATGAGGCCATTTGTCACATTGGAGGTACTGAAAAGTAAGAGTGCTTTTCATTATGTTTATGTGTTTTTGCATATACTATGCGGAAAAGTCAGCAGCATGAATACCTCCACAGAGGCAGGATGGGGTAGTAGGGCAGTAAAAACAGATTCATTCTCATTGTGTCTTTTGACTTTCATTCAACATGGTTCATTGAAGACTGGTGATTTTGTAATGATGTAAAGAGATAGAATAATTACTTAATAAATTAATAAATATAACAAAGCACGTGTTTTTTTCCCAATATCACATCACAGTGTAAAGTCAACAGTATGACAAACATTATACAATATATATGAGACCAGTTATATGGCCCACCATGCCTCCTGAAAATGACATTTTAAACTATGTGAAATAAACCAAATTAAACTAGAAGACAAGAAGTTGAGAAACCCACTGCACTTTGTCTTGATATATCAACATATTTATATATGTATCATATCTGTTGAATGTACGTCCATTACTGACTGATGTTTTAGCTCTGGTTTGGTCCACCAACTCCTATGAAAAGCGTCTGGCTGTCTTAGTTTGTTGATTGTTTGATGCCCTTCAACAGCTTTTTCACATTAGGCCAGCAGCATTGAGCATTTATTCAGCATTTTATAAATCAATGATTCATGGAAAAATAATCAGCAGGTTAATCGATAATGAAAATAATCGTTAGTTGCAGCACTAATCTCAAACATAGTGAACTAAAACAATTAGCTAAAAGTGGCTGAGAGCTGTGTTAAGCTGCAGTATTTATGGTTGATTCTCAATGAGGTTGGCAGTACTAGCAACTCCTTGAAATGTTTTTATTTATTTTATATTGTCAATATGTTCCGTTTTAAGAGCTTTAAAGTGTTCTTTCTCTATATTATAGCAAAGCCACAAAATAAAAACATGTGCTGTGGATAATGTGAAAAAAAATATTCACATGATCTTAAAAAGTTTTCCTTTCCTTTATTGTTACCTTTCAGCACACAGACGGGTGTCTAACATCAGCAGAACACCCACAAGAGCTGGTTTTGAGCTGTTTAACTAAATCATTTAGTGTTGCTGCACTGCCTCCCTATCCACAGCTCTGTTATTTTACCATTATCCTGCAATGATAAGCAGGTGTGAATGGGAATGGGAGGGATGTGACAATCGGGGGTGATGAGTGGTCTTAAAGGTCAGGGTTGCTGTTGGTTAGACTATGATGCGGTTTACCAGGAGAGAGCTGGAGCGCGATGCAGTTTAGCAGAGAGGCAGCTGGCCTTTGCCACACAGCACTGATTCCTCTAAGGGACAAGCCTGTAAAAGCTGGTACTGATTTGCGGGCCACCCACATAGCAGCGCAGCTTGAATGGACCTAACTGAGGGAATGCTGTGCTTTCCCTCAGTCTTTATCATTTCCCTGCCAGGAGCTTAATTTTATGCGGTTATTTACTGCGGTCTCCTGCAGTCGAGTTCCATTGCTTTTTTTCCTCTCTTCTCCTTCTTTCTGCTGGGTGCAGGTGTGTGTGCACTCGACCGAGGAGATGTATTGGCTTGTCTACAAAGGCTCTGACATAAAAATGGATCAGGAAATTCTGGTTCCAAATTTATACTGAGTCCCTCCCCTCACATGGCAGTAAACACCACAAACCAACCCCCTGACCCACCCACAGCTGCAGGAAAAGGTGATGAAAAGTTATTGCCACATTGTTGTTGTCACCTGCCCGCTGCTTAGTAGAACATTCCTTTCCAGTAGTCTTCAATTAGCACTAAACTTTAATGATTTGATCAGTCGGACAAAAGATAGGAAAACCCCCATACAGGGGTTTTTTTGTTTGCTTCAGGCGGTTCAGCAGACGAACCTGACTCTGATGACAGTTAATAGACAACTGCAGGACTGTCAGCATTGTGGACCCTCCAGTTGACTCCAGTTGAGACAGGATTCTCGAGTCTCCTTTCAAGTCATATGAGGTCACCTTCTTTTGTGTCCACTGCGCACACACAAACACACACACACACACACTTCGGCACAAACACACACAGACACTGTCACAGACACTCACAGATACCCATGGTCCTCACACCCTCAGGGCTAGAGCAAGGAGACCCAGCAGAGGAAGTGTAAAGGTCTAATGTGAGACTGCTTACTGACTCTGGAAAGAGAATAGATCAGGTTGCGGGGCCAGCCAGGTCTTTATTTTAAAGATGAGTTGATCTGTCTCTGTGAATGGGCCTTGACTCCGGCAGCAGGATCCTGTTTGTGTTGTAGACCCCTGGACCTGACTGCTGGCACTAACCGCAGAATGCCACAGTGGAAATTTAAATTCCTTTTTAATACAGAGGAATGCCATTCATGAATTTTTTTACTTGAAAAAAAGATACTGGACCCAATGATTCATGACATTGTAATTCTCTTCCATGACACATTTTTACACATGAACAAGGATGTATGGGTCACATTTGAAGGTTTAATTGGAGATAGGTTGCTAAGGTCACCCCAAATTGTGTTTTTGAATGGAATTCTTTTATATACAACCCCAAGTGAGAGAGAAGGAGGAGAAATTCTGATATATATATATATTTTATAATGTGTGGCTATGGAACTTTCCTCTATCTCGTAGCATTGTGTCTGCCAACTGCAGGATTCGTTTATTATGATTAAAGTCTCCATGTGATTCCAGCCCTCCTGGTGGCAGCTCGCTGGTATTTACGCGCTCATGGCTAGCTGGTCAGGCCTGTGAAATTGTAGGCAAAGGATATGCCCTTTGGGATTGCCAACTCTCTCTGTTTCTTTCAGTGATGGTCAAGGCTTGTGTCCAGACCGGTTGGGTTAGCTACCATATTAGAAAACAAGGGGTGCTAGCGATAAATCTACCCCTAAAGACAAGGACAGAAATGGGAATGTTTTAATGGGTCCCAGAAGAAAGGACTCAGGAGTGAAGAGAGTGACCCCATGAAAAGCTGAGATTTAAATAAATTGACTTAAGGAGCTCCCTGGAACTGACCCCAGACTGGTTTAGTCATTTGCCAGAGGCTAAAAGACAGTAGCAAAGTATGGAAGGCACACTTTCTGTCAGGGACATACCTTCTCTTCTCTACAGAGGACACGGCATTAAGGATTCGGAATCTCTGTTTACGATGAATCCTAGCCAATGATAGTAAAAAGAAAAAAAATGCATGCAAAGCTTGAATACAGTCTGGGTTTGTCTGTGATTGAACTGAGGACTTCTCTGTTGCTGCCAAGAATCTGCAGAAAAACAGCAATGTTTTGTCTGCAGGCCCAGAGAGTTTCCAGGTTAGAGGGAGGAAAGTACAAGGCATGCCTGAGGTAGATGCACTGCTGCTGGGGTTCAATGTACCTCAACATCCTGACCGAGGTCTCTCAGTGTGGGCCAGTAGTGGAGTATTGCCTACTTGTGGTATCGGCTGGCCCCTAAATCACAAACAGACTGTCCTCCTAAAGAGATTTATCTAGCGGCTACCAGAATACTCCAGCAGACCTGCCCTGCCAGGCAGTACAAGTACCAATTTAAAAGCTTCCCTATGATATGACAGCGAAGCGGTGATGACAGGCCGCGCTCTGTTCTGGGCTCCCCTACCGTACCTTTCATCCCACAGAATACAGAGGGAGAGCGGAATACTGCTGAAAGGCCTTTAAAGTAGGAAGTACTGCACCATAATGTTGCCTCTGCGGTAGAATGACGCCTTGTGTTTTGTTGTCTGGGGCAGATGGAGTCTGGCTCAATACACTCAACACACTCTTCCCCTTCTGTAATTATGCGCCAAATATATTTTAATGAGGAATGAGGTCTGAATAAATGTCATTTGTGCAAAGCCATTTATTCTCTTGAGCCTTTGGAGTATAATTTGGATGTTATTCTATCTAAATAGTTTTTTTCACTGGCGCCCAGACAGAACTACAGTAGGTGAATGCTGAGGAGTTCATTCATCGGACTCGGGACTGTGTGCTGATGTCCAAAGACACTCAGAGTCTTCCTCCTGAGATGGCACAGTTCTGTGAAAATGAAAGCCCTCCAATGACAGACAGCAGCAGCAGCAGCCACAGATCAATTTTACTTTGTTAGTGTCTGTGTGTGTACTGTATACATACTGTTACCAAGTAGGACAAGTGATTTATGTGTATATACACTAGAAACTTTTAATGCGTGTATATATGGATGTGTTAAGTGTACCGGTGTTGAGTGTGTGCTGCTGTTGGTGCAGGCAGATGTTATCCAACCTTCTGCATCCAGTATTTAAGACTTCCGTCACTGAAGATAAGCACTATTATTTACAGTAATAGGTCTGACCTGTGGAGGATCTTCAAATTCTGCCTTCAGTTAAATCAAATATGCATGGAGAGAAGGGGTGTAACTGTACATGTACTTACACTGTCGTAAACTGCTTGATACGAGATGTTCGATTTGGTACTGTGCACTGTGGTTAGGTACACCAAATCATAACAGTCTTTGGAGTCTAATACAGCCTAATTACAGTTTACAGTTTGACGTAGGCTGAACATATAGTAAATTCAAAAGAACATTTTGGCAGTGTGTCAATTTGTGACTGTTAGCTAAACATGGTGAATTAGTCAGGTTAGCCCAGCCTGTTTAGCTAGAATCATCTTTATGGCAATTGAAAATGAGACGCCAGAGTAGAAAGTAAATTAAAGAGAGCCGCAGTAAAAGCGTAACTTCTGGCTACTGTTCCAGAAAAAAAAAAGAAAAATCACATTACAATTAATTGCTATACAACAGCATGTTGTACAGTTTAGTTCACTCCAACCAGCAATGGTTTAAAAAAACCCAGTGTAATATTATTTTATATATATATATATATTATTATATATTGATTTTATACATATGAATAATTATATATTATTATGTTTTAAATTGCCATTTAACAAACCCTATTTCCCATAAGCCTAAGATCGTAAACATCACCATTTTGACCAACAGGCCGGCTGCATACATGATGCAGGCAGAGGGAGACAGGACAGGAAGGGCTGAAAGGCTGCTAAAAAGTAGGACAAATGTAATTAGAAGAGTGGGTGGATACTGTATCATAGATAAGGAGGAAGCCAACAGTTACAATGGGGCAGTAGGGCAGTGGTGGCTTAAAGATTAGAAAAGTGGGCTTGTGACCAGAAGGGCGGTGGTTGGATCCCTGGACTGGTAGGATCAATCTGGGCAGGGAAAGTGAAATAGCAGCTCTCATTAAGCAAGGCCCTTAACCCCCAACTGCAGTGGAGCCAGCAGACCAGGCAGGGCTGACTGACTCTCAGTGAAGCCAACCCTGGATATAAAGGTAAAACTGACATGCAGTATGTTATGTGCTCTGCAACTACCTAGTTTTTCGAATGCCAACAAATTAACATTATTATTTAACTTTGTTAAAATTACACTGGGAATATGGATAGTAAACCCCAAGAACAGGTTTCACTTTCTCAGAAAAAACAATGAAAGAAATCCCAAATGAGAATAATGGTCCATGAGTGTTTGTTGAATGTTTTTCAAAATAAATGAAAATAAATGTATTATTTTTGTTTTTCCTATTGTACAGAAAACAAAAACAAAAACAAAACATGACTCTTAAACCACAATATGTATTAAACCTCAGTTTTGTATATCTTCACACCCCTTGTTGAGAGTGGTTTTGATGTGCCACTTGTTCTTTTAGACAGCCTCTCTCTCTCTCTCTCTCTCACAGACATACAGTGAGTGGTGTTCCAAAGGGCAGCAGTGTTTACCTGCCCACTTGAGTGGATTCCTCAGCCGACTGGCTCAGACGCTGAGGTAGAGGCTCCGGTGCCTGCGTGTCTACACCGGAGACATTCTTAGCCTGATATCACTGCCGCACGCTCAACAAAGATGTTGAAAGGCCATATTGAAGCAGGACTAGGAGTGGAGGGGTGGGGGGAGCAGAAAGGGGAGAGAGGGAGATAGATGGGCTCGGCTCATAAAATCCGCTATCGTCAGCGCGGCCCGGAAGCCTTGAAGTGTCGTGCATGCAGAGGGAGAGCAGGTGTGAGTTTCTGTATATGTTTGTGTGTGTGGACGTGCTGTATGTGACTGCGCAGGCATGTGCATGGGTGCATATGTGTGCTCATGTGTTGAAGTGAGTGCATCTGTGTTTGATCAATAAATAGAGTGTAAGTTCCAGCCTGGCGGACATTGAGCTGGGCTGAATATGCACACATACTGGACATGCTGTGTTTCTGAGGTTGCATTCATGTCACCGCCCAAACAAAGCAGAACTTACTGGTCACTAGTTAAAATCATGCTTTTTTAGTTAATCACAGTAGGTCACTGGTGTGTCTGTATGCGTGTGTGTGTGTGTGTGTGTGTGTGTGACGGGGCGATGAAATGACTTCAAAGCGGCATGGAAGCATTCTCTCAGCCCAGCCTGTTTACACTGCTCAGTGGAGTCTGCATTCCTCTGTCTCATTTTTCTATGGCATTCCACCACGAGGAGCTCCCTGCTGCTGGCTGCGTGCCCACGCCTGAGCAACGTGACCCCCCCCCCCGATTTAGTACATACATACTTCTGTACACACAACTGTACACTCCATTTGGCCATTAAGACAAGACAGGGCCCAGCTGGAGCACACAGCACCCACCAGCAGGGCACCTTCAGAGAAAAGGAGGGAAACGGAGGAGGTGAAGGGAGGGATCACATGCACCGTAGCACCGCAGGAGGGCAGGAGATTCAGCTTCCCAGCCTTCCTCCCCTCCCTTGTTCCTTCTCTCCCCCTCCACTGACGGACTCAGGTGGATATCCAGACGCACAAATGTCAGTCCACGTCTCACCGATGTCAGACAGAAACATCTGCGCTGGTTTGTCATGAAAAGCTCCCAGCACATTCCCTGACCATAAATCAGGCTGCTTCAACGCCTGCCTCGGAGCCAAAGTGAAATATAGCAGTGAAAAAGAAAACAATTATGCTGCCAATTACAAGGTGTGTTGCAAGCAGTCAGCGGCCACATCAGAGAAGTTCTCTGCTGGTGTTTTCATGACTATTTACTGGTGGGGTTGCTAAGGATGCAGCATGTGTGTGTGTGCCCGGGCAATATGGTCACATAAAGAGTAAAGAAGAGTAAAAATAACATGCAGAAGCCCTTTATTTAGTTGTTGTGTTTACTTGTTCTTTGCCTTTATGACTGCATTTCTCCGACATCGGCCACAGGTGATTATGGGATTCCCTGTGGGGTGGAGAGGAGGGACGGTGGCAGACAGTGACATCTGTGGAGAAATATGTCACTGTTTTGCTTTTTTCCTTTCCACGGGATCCTTCCCTGGATTGAATTAGAGATCTTCCATGACATAGATAGTAGGTAATGACAACTGCACAGTAAAAACACTCATATCTGAAAGAGTGCTTTTATGGAGTTTTTAATCTTCTTTTTTTTTCCCACTGGGGAGACCTTTCTAAGACGTTATTTTCTAGACTCTCCTTTGTTTTATGGCTGATTTCCTCTCTCCAGGAAAATAAGATTTAAGGCTGAACATGCAACTACATGACTTGTTAGTATGGAAAGGTTTGGCAGTGTATAATAAGTGTACAGATGTTAAAAGAATCAATCGTGAGGAAAGAGGAAGTCAGTGGGTTAAGTCATTTTTGTCTGTCATTTGTTTTGAGCAGATGGGAGGATGGGGATGCCTCAGGAAAATGATTTATGGTGTAAGCCCTAACCCAGTTAACTGAGCTGTACATTTCTCTGCACCCGTTTATAGTTAATACAAAAATTGTGAGATTGCAAGATCCAATTGTGTTCATCAGCCAGCAGATAAACCACACCTGCTGCTAATTCGTAGACGAGATGGAAAACAGTATGATACATTATACAGAGCCACATGCCAGAACTTATATTTCAGTCAAAATCACTACACAACATTTATATAATGTGCCTAATTATAAATCAGGTTAAAAAGCAGTACTTTGCATTTTAAAATAACACTAACAGTTATTCAGTTGTTTTGATGAATAAGCTAAAATTTGTGAAAGAGACAATGCGTCGTCACCAACCTTTTAAGAATGTGAAAATATATGAAAATATGATGATAAATGGGCAAAAGTTCTCTATTTATTCTCTTTATTCATTTATTGATTTTAAAAGGCAGCTGTATAGTTCAACTTCCACATCAGACTGTTCCTGTCCTCACACAGGGCTTTATGAATAAAGAAAAGCTCATTGGCTGCATATGTAACTGTACAGTGGCATTCAGCTCCAGCTCACAAGCTGCGTTTTAAGGTTTTAAGCTTTATGAGGTTGACTTTATGAGGAAGAACAGTTGGAAAGTGGAAGAGAGAAGAGAGAAAAATGGCTCCCTCTCATATGCCATAATAAAGTTTGACCCCTCTTTAAGCACAGCATATTGCTACAAAAGAGACATGTTGGTGGGTGGGTTAAGGGGGGGACATGGGATTGCATTTCCAAATGAAAGAGGGATGTTTAAAAAAAACCCAGCAGCCTACTGTTTTTTATTTTATGTGCAAGTGTGTAAAGACGGCACCTGTCTCTCGTTAAAGGGAACCACACTGCAACGCTCCTCTAGTGTCACCGACCTTACTTCCTGTGTAGAGTGACTTTTTCTGTTTCATGCAGTCGTTTCATTTTGAAACGGTACGCTCTCCCAGTTGACTTGAACTGATTTACAATCAGACTCTTCATCAGACCCCCATCTTCAGTGAAAGTCCTGCACCAGTTGCTAAGGGTGAAATGTTTCCTCCTGAACAGCTACAGCACCAGTTTACATATGTGTAAATGAGCTGTGGCTCATTAGGGTTGGTCACATACTGTATGTTTTCAGCGACACTAGCGGCAATCGCTCTAGGGATGACAATGTCAGTTGTTCCACCACTTTGGTCTAGATTTCACTTATCCAGTAAAATATCTCAACATCCATGGATGGATTGATTCATAATTTGGTTTACATCCATGGTTCCCAGACCATGTATTCTCATGACTTTGGTGATCCCCTGACTTTTACTCTAGCGCCACCATGAGGTTCATATTTGTGGTTTTCAGTGAAATGTGTTGACTTTGTGTCTCTCTCTCCTAAATATATCACTCATATGATATGATTAAATTATAATGTTTTTGTTGCTGTTAGCTATCCAATTAACTAGCAAGGTTAACAACCAGGCATATGTAAACAAACAACTTGCAGCACAGTACACAGTAGGTGTTGGACGGCCTTTTGGCTAATGTTAACTCGTGTGAGTTAATTGAGTGTTAAATTACTGATGTAATGCTTTTACAGTCTTTAGAGTCTACAAAATATGCACTGTGATTCAGAGTCTCTGAAATAGATACAGTTTAAAACATAGCAGTCAGCCCAAAAATACCCAACTAAAGTGAAAATGATGACTTCAATAAGTAGCTCATCATTTACAGTAATTATGTTACATATTCACTTACAAGAGACAGGTCGTCCTCCTGTTTCTTTGCCTCGTATTTCCTTTTTGTCTGTTTCTCTTTGTCTCTCCTTCTCCTATAATTTGGAGTTCCCTTCTGTGAACACCCTTCCTCATTCTCCCGGCTAATCTCTTTCCACATAGCTGACCTTAAGTTCCCAACCGTAAGTGATTGACACGTTGAAAAGTGTGGGTTTTCTCTCTGAATGACGTTGTGGAACCTGAGAGAGTTTGAGAGTCGTCCTGCAGGCCAGGGACGGGCCGGAGGAAGCCTGGAGGACGTGTGGATGTGGCCCCCATGTCTACAGGGAAGAAGGATCACTGCAATACTAACAAACTGCTGGGTTACCAAGCCACTGGCTTGTTATGACAGGGAAGTGCTGTGTTTATGTTTAACTCAGAGCTTTGAAATGTATAGTGTAGCGCTGGCCTGAGGCTGATGGAGTGACCCTAGTTGTTGGTAGTGGTTATGTTACGGTGTATGCAAGCATGTACGTTTGTTCAAGACCACATAACCTGTGCAGGAAGTGTGGAAAGGACACAGGGCTCCATCTTTTAAGCTGTTTCCATAGTGAACCCAGTGCAACTAACACACTTTACCTGTTTAGTGGCTCTAAGTGACTTGTCACCAGACACACACAGAGCTCATTCTGCTATGATTTACTGTAGCAGCTATAATAATTATAAAAACTAAAAAGTGCCAATATGTAATGTGCTTGGTGGTATTAAAGCAGGGCTGGAGAGGGGTCTCATTGTCACAACATACCTTCTTACCTTCTTATAGCAATTTGTAATCAATTCGTGCTGATCTGTGTATTGCATGTGGGTGTGTTGTCACACTTTGTAGGGTGTGTCACTCTGACTGTCCATTCATTCTTTGCATCTAAAACCAAATCCTGCTTGACTATCTCTGCTACTTGTGTTTAGCAGCCATAACAGAAGAACACATTTTCTTAAGTAGGGCTGTACTCGACTCAGAATTGTGTCAGTTGAATCAGATATGGCTGTTCAATACGAATATTTAACTATTCGTTCTTTTTTTTTTCATATAGACTATCAAGCAAGCTTTATTGAACTGCCAGATTTTTGAATATATTTAATTACTTTCGCCATGCCTGAATAAAAATCTGCTGCACAGGTGCGGCTGTACCTACCTTGGTGCGCAAAGTTCAACCTAGTTGAGCTTTTGTGCTGCATATTAAGATGAAATCCTTGAACATCTACTAGAAACACGGGAAGTACCTAGTGAGGAAGGCAAAGACAAGTGAGCAAAAGAGGGATTTGAGGAAGTGCAAATTTCAATACATCACAAGATGGTCTCTTAAAGTATGTTGCAGCATCACAAAAACCAAACATTTATTCCCTCATCTGGCATTCCACCGGTACAAGTACTCAGCAACTTTGTTTAACAACAACATTCAAGCTCACTCCTCAGCTTTCTTTCTTTAAGACCAACTCCTCTTCTCTCTCCAGGTTCTTTCTTCTCTCTTGTCTAATCCCTTTTTATAGAACAGAGAGACAGTCTGACGGGCCTGGAGTTGGGGGAAGCACTCCTACTTAAAGAAAGCGCCCAGGCAAATTTGGGGCTGGTGGTAATTATTTGGGCCTCATTATGGGATCACGTTTCCCCAAGTCATTCTCTGTGGTAACCGTTACTGGATATGGGGCTGACACTGTCAATAAAGCAGAGGGAAAGATGACACGCCTTTTGTTTTGACAGGACCAAAGCAGTAATGCCTCCTGTTAGTTTGCATTTGCAAAGAGAGAAGAGGCGAGGGCCTCAGAGCCCAGTTTTCCAGATGCAGAGAAAGACCCTCTGCTCCGCTCCCCTGGCACCGGGCAGTCCAGCGTCACTCTCATATCAGCCTTTCATGTAAATCTACTTAGTGTAGGGTCATGAGATACAAGGCTGTTTGATTGAGGAGCGTGGTATGAGGAGTGTGTATCTGTGTCATCTATGGCACTGAGAGCTGGACCACAGTGTGTGTGCAGAAGCCAGCGCTACTTGATTATTGGTCCAAGGACGGATATGACATTTGAGAAAAGGCTCAGTGCCTTGGCTTTCAGCGCCCCCCTGAAGTAACCGCTGAGATTTAGACACACTCCTGCACCCAGAGCTGACTTAATCACTCTCCTGCAGGACCACAGAGGGACTTTTTGCAACAGTAGATCAGTAGACACATTCATGCACACATATGTTCACATGCAAGCACTTGCTCAGGTGCCTCTAGCAAAAATACATAGCTGTGCTCTCATTCATTAACCCATGCTCTTACACAAACTCTCACACAGTGATTTTACTTTACTACACTTGTCAGACCAAGCTGGCAGGACAGGAAGCAATGGGTCAGTGTTTCAACCCATCCTGTCATCTCAGGCTCTATCATCCCTTAACAAATAAATACATTTGGCCAAATCTAAGCAGGGATCCAAAGTATGTATTGCCCAGTAACCCGAGCAACTAGATTCTGATCTCTTTCAACTATTACATGCGGTCTCATTGCTCCTTTTGGCAATCGCTTTTCCTGCACTTAAACATTTGCTGTCATTATAGAATATTCTGCCAAGTTGAATAAGAGAAAGCTTTGATTTACACCTTCAGAGATTGATATAGAACCTGGATAAAACTGTTTCAGGTTAATCAAAAGAAACATTTACTTTGCAATACTGAATTTTAATTCTAATAACACCGGATAATTATTATGCAAGTAAAATATTAAATATCACCTAGACCAATTACATAAAATATGGGAACCATTCTGTTAACTTTGGCAACAAAAAGCTGAAGTCTGGTTGCCAGCCTGGTCTCAATTTCTAAACTTACTGCTAGGCCCTGTTGCAGCATATGCTGACTCCTTTCTCACTTTACCAGCCTGCATGGAAGATTTTGACCCTGTATATGTGTGTGTACTGTAAGTGTGTGTGTGTGTGTGTGTGTGTGTGTGTGTGTGTGTGTGTGTGTGTGTGTGTGTGTGTGTGTGTGTGTGGGTGGGTGGGTGGGTGAGTGGTTGGGAGGGTGCGTGGGTGTGTGCACAGAACAGGTGTGTGTTTAATGGTGGAGTCTGAAGAGAAGGAGAGAGACAAAGAGATTTCATTAGATTTAGAGCCCAGACAGAGGCTGAGTCACTCACTGAAGAAGTGGGTCAGTCAGAACCCAGGCAACAGATAGTATGTGCTTTTATGTGTGTGTGTGTGTGTGTGTGTGTGTGTGTGTGTGTGTAGCCCTGCATGTGGCAGAGTTGATTGAATTCTTCCCTGATACGCACTAACCTGGCAGGGTTTCCAGGCCTCAGGGCAGAGCTCCATTGAAGAAGCCTTTTGCCTTCCTCACTCTGAGTCTTGATTTATACCGTATGATAGAATAATTGCATACTGCTAGGTTTCTTTCATCTCCTACTTAACCAATCTGCTTCATTTTGATAATTTTACATATAGCATTTCATCCAATAGTTCTTGAGGAGCCTTATGACCTGAGCAGCTGGTAATTGAGTGGTGGAGCTTGATGAGAGGTGCAAGCTCTTTTTGCTTCCCCCCTCTAACACACACTGACATAACTGCCTGGGCCTGGTTCCCTGCTGGCAGCCGATGAACTAGAAAGCTCTCTTGCTGATTATTGGCAGATGAAAAAAGAAGATCCGCAGGGCTAAGCGAGGGAAAAAAAATATTATTGACTTCTCACCGCAGCTACTATTTATTCTCCCCTTTTTCTGTCCATGTATTTGTTTTTGAGGCTGTTAGATTCTTGCCTCGGAATATTTTTGGGGTAGTCTTTGATTGAGCTGGAAAGGAATGCCTTTAATCGTGGCTACAAAGGAACCGAGGGACATGTCCCCGTCAGTTTTGCAACAGATCTAGACAGATGAGGAGAAGGAGGAGTGAGCATTGTTAACAGTCTGTGGGGAACTGTTTGCGTGCCCTGTGGTTTCTAGTCCCTGTGAAATGGAGACTCAGTGATTTGGTTTCCCAGGCCCCTTTTTTCTCAGGGCCATACAAAAACCAAATGAAGACGTTTCAGTCTGTCCTGGTTGCCATTTATAGTCCAGCGGCAGCATGTTTCTAAGTGGTAGATGGCACCAATGGTGGCACATGGAGAGTGTTCACAGCCATCTGATTGTAAGTGGTGTGGGTATATCTAAAATAGAAGATAATACTTGGTCTTGTCAACGATGCAAAGCATAGACACTGTGACCATTGAGGTGGTTGCCCTCAGAGCCTCCGAGAACCAGAGGAAACTAAAACCAGCCGCTCCTTCTGAGCCTGTTTGGCTCAGCTTTGGGATTATTATCTGCTTTATTAGGTATGATTGCACAAACCCATGCATCAACATGTTTAATATCACAGCAAGATCCAAACATGACCAAGTAAGCCTAAAGATTCAAGTAAGCGTTAAAATCGGAATGTAGCTCTTTTTCAACATTTCCCACAAACCTATAGCAAAAAAGAGCAGAGGTCATGGCATCAGTGAAGTAGTGTCATTAAAGGATTTTATTTTATTTTATTTCTTTTTCTTTGTTAAGGGCCAAGTTCAACTGTAGGCCTCTAATTTGGGCCTAGTAAATGTGGACTGGTAGAGGCAGCTGGCAGCACAGCATGCAGGCCAGGCCAGGGGTTCATGCTGTCTTGCTGCTTGCCTTAACGGGGGCTGCCATTCAGGCAACATGCGAGGGTCTGAAAACATTATGCAGGGCAGAATCAAACAAAATTGTTAATTTCACCTTCAACTCTAACTAGAGAGGTGTTTTGGATTTATTTCCAGGATGTTTTAGTCTCCTTCACGACATATAACCCTGTCTTCAATACTCGGTGGTTCCCAACCTTTTTTTGTCTGACGTAGCCCCCACAGCCCTATCAGATGAGCATCGTGTGCACCGTCACTGACACCACCCGTCATGTTCCAAACGTATTCATTTGAATTGGTTTTAAACTGGATGTTATATAACACTGTTGATCAAATAAAAGTAAAAAGTGGATATTGTTACAATATTTTATTAATACAATTGCCAGTTTGGTCTAGCTTGCATTGCTACTACTACCACTTCCATGACTGGTTTTCCAACTAGTCATCATTAGTGCTGTTGTTACTTATGCCAACACTCATAGTAGATATCATATTAGTTATTTGTGGAATGTGAATCCACTGCACTGCACAATTGCTATATACACGGTGTTTACCTTCCTACCCACAGTTTCTTTTATCTCCGTGCCCCACCCCGAGTGTCCCCCAAGACTGCTTTCTTTCTCCTCTCCTCTCTCTTTCTGACGGACATGCACCAGCCCTTTGCAGCACATTACGTCAATTCCCCGGATCGGGGTGCCAGCTGTTGATGTCACCCTTGGGTCTTTTTAATTTAGGGATTTCCGCTGGGTGAGATGAGGGGGAGCCCCATGACCTCAGCCCACAGCCACATGAAGAGGCCCACCGGGGCAGAACCAGGCCGGGATGGGTCTATACAGGGCAGGGCAGGGCAGGGCAGGGCAGGGCAGGACAGGGTGGGACCGCTCCACTGGGGTGTGGGTGAGCGCAGCGACTAGGCGCTGCAGGGTGATCTGTGAGCTGTAACAAGGACTGATCCAGGAGCACTGAGTTGGTGCCCTCATTGCTGTCATGTGAGCAAATTAGTGATGCGTGGGGGTGTTTTAGGAGCGGTTTGCTCCCTCCTGGACTGCCGTGCAAGTCCTCGTACCCGTGACAGCATGTCTGTGACTTGCAAACACTGCTACTATCCCTTGAGCTCTTAAATGCAGCCTTTCAGCAGCTACGAATTTCCTTCCTTTCAGAGGGGATCAAATGTTCCTTCCAAAGAATATCTCTCGTTCTTTCAGTCCCCAAGGCTTTGAGTGGGAGTGAACATCGCCATCCATGTAATTGATTTTGTAGGGTGCCAAAGTTTTTCTTCTTGATATCAACTGGATACGGTTTAGACAGGAAACTCCTTAATTTAACACATAAAAGCTTCCATCAAGAGCAACTGTCTTTCTCTAATGGTGTGAAAACCAGCTTTAGTGCCTCTGTCTAGACTGTCGTTTAAAAGCTTGTCTCAAACATTTTTTTTATTGTTCTTGGTTTTAGCCCAATCTTTGATATCCATAAAGTCACAAACTGTAGGTTACATGTGTTCTTGGTATATATGGACAAATGTATGGAATAAACTTTTATTTTCCGAAAGTATTGAACAGACAGATCTCAGTGTTGTCTACCTCTTAAGTGTTATTGATTGACAGCCATAGTTTTTTTCCCCTGCCTCCATCTCCCCTCATCGGAGGACAAATATCTTTATTCTTTACTACTATTAATGTTTTAAAAAGTCTCTTTTCTACCTTTAACTACTCTAATCATGAAGCTAAACCTAAGAATCAACAAAATTAAAATGTAATGCCTCAGTAATAGAGCAGACAAGAAGAGCGAGTCTCCACACATTCAAGTATGTCAAATATTTCAGTTGATTCTGCTAATCTAAGTTTTTTCCTATGGGCATATGTCTAGTACTTGTCATTGGTATGTGCGATTAATATTTCCACTGTACAGTGATGTTTCACACCTAATTTAAATTGTTCTGATTTTATGTTGTTCTCCATCTTTAGCATTCTGTACGGGTTCTTTTTGGACTGGAGCTGACCGTCAGTGACCATTAGTGTGGTCAGCTGATTTAGTTTGTAATCATTTCAAAAGATGTAGATGTCAATGTTGTCGTTGTATAAAATCAAATCCCTGAAATTGTTCAGTATTTTTTAGATACGACAAATTTCTCTCAGAGAGAACATTATAAGTTATTCAAAAAAACATTCTGGACTACAGTATTTTCAGACCAGTTCACATTTTCAAGTGATACATCAGTGTGATAAGGTGGAAAGACTTCTCAGGAGCTGTAGATGTGCTGTTTGTGTACCTGGGCATTCATGCTTCTTACACTTCATGAGAGCTGGATGCCTAAAACTCAAGTGCAGTGAACAAAAAAGCAAAAAATGTGTTCCTCTCAGTCTCCCAACCAGAAAGATTATCCTGCCAGAAACATCTGCGTTGTTTTAAATTTCTGATTTTTATGACTGATTACTTCTCTTTTCCTTTCCTCGTATGAGATGATGACCTCTTTCTCTCATTTTTTGCAGTATCACCCTCTGTCTCTGTGCAACACAAGCGAGGATGAACGGCAAGAGAGTGACTTTATCACCATTGTCAAACTGGAGCACAGGGTACCCCGCTGTCTGCCGCTGCTCGATAAGGTATAGATCACACACACACACACACACACACACACACACACACACACACACACACACACACACGCACACACACAAGACATTGAATATGCTTCATGCATTTTTCCTAGTTGAACCCTCTGAGAAACTCCCCTCTCTGTGACCCCTTCCCCTCTCGGACATGGCAGCAGACAGATAAACCATCTTGCCATCTTGTCTTCTCTCCAGTACCTCTTCCGCTCTTGGATTGAGACTTTAAAGAAAAGATGGTTTTAGAGGGAATTATTTGGCAGGAGCTTAATGTTTTGTTCAGGACGGTGATCATTCAGAGTGAGGGCTTGGACAGGAGGGGGTGGGCTTAGCTCACCGCTGCTATGTAGCAAGTGGCAGTGAGCCCTGGCTTTGGATGTAAGGCTTTCAAGCCCCAGCTGTCACTGGTCCGATCCTAGCCAGCCAGCCAGCCAGCCAGCCAGCCAGAACCAGACACTCGGCGTTCTCCATTTCTGCTTCCCTCTAATATGAACGCAGCCAGAGCTCCATAGATTCCACCCACAATGATTTAGATGTATGTGCAATGGAGTTGACCTACATCTCCCTTGTGTTTAAGTATTCTACCATACACACTGGCTGGCATATTCTAACTTTAAAGTAGTGTGATTTAAAACTGTTGCTATTTTTTCCTTGTTTTTCAAGTGGTGACAAATTAGCAGGCAGGAGTATAGTTAGGCGACTGCCTTTTTTTAGTCTGTGTTTTCTTTTCCCCTAATTTAAAGCCATGTTTAGGAGCTGCCCGCCGTGGCGACGATGTAGAGACATTCCCACACTTCCCCGCTCCTTTCTTCCTCCTCCTGTTGCTCCTTCAGTGGGAACCAAACCAAGCGGGCCAAAGGGGGGAAGAGGGGTGTCACTCAAGGCTGACTCCAGAAAACAGTTTTGATTAAAGCCTTAATGGCAACACTATGTTGTCCCATAAACAAAACACAGTCTCTCCCTCATGCAAAAGTAGCCTTGAACAAAAGGCTGTTGCTTCCGAGGGCTTTTTCCCTCCCTGCAGATCGCCTTTGAAATCAGGAGAAGTGAAGGAGGGAGGGAGGGAGGGTGGGGAGGGGAGGGGGGTCTTTCTTGTTGTTTTGGTCGTCTGGAAAGTATGTGTTGCAATAAACTCCACTCCAGCCACCTGCATCCTTGCTTCCTTAGCGAGATTCAAAGCTTTTGGTCGTGGTGGATTTATTGGGGATTCATCATGCAGCTGTTGAGGAGTTTGCTCTCGGCCTTTTGAAGACGATGAATAAGAAGGTTTGGGATGTGCGGTGCTGGGTCAGCCGTGGTCTCTGGATGGGACTTGTTTACAGTTTAGTCTGACTGTAACCCGTCCCACTGATCTATAGATACTCTAACGGCCACAGAGGGTTCGTGTTGCACCACACACACTCAGAATAGACTGTAAACCAAACAAAGTGAAGCTCAAAACCTTGAAGGATAAGGTTTCATTGTTGTCCTTTGTTTTTATTTTGGTTTTCAGAGGCTCCTATCCTCAGCGACATCATCAAGAAGGGAGATTCCTTTGCTGATTTGCAGTGATTTGTACTGTCTCTCTAATGCCCTTTGTTTTAAATGGATCTCCCAGTATCTGAACAGCTTAGAAAGTTAAAGTTACAGTTAGGATGTCTATTCTGCACTTCAAAACATTAATATGACAGGACATCTTCAGATTAAGAGGAAAATGTCCCTTTCTCCAGATACCCTTAATATGAAGACCATTGCCCTCTCCTGGTACATTCTGCACTGCTGGCCACCTCTCACCCACTTCCACATATTTGTATGAAATGAACAGTTTTCTTCAGTAGAAGTACTGCTCACTCAGTGAACTTTGAAGTTGAAGTCTTCAATAATCCTACAATGCTGTACATTTGAGAAGGTTATTGTTCATCACACACAAGTAGAATTCCCTAGAGAAATATTATTGTTTTAACTATTATTAACTATTGTAATAAAATTTAACAACATATGGGGGACAATATATTACTCTTCTTTTAAAGGAATATTATAGTGATTTTTCTCATTATGTTTAGAAAATTGCACATTGTATCTAAATATACACATATATAAAATTCCTAAATATGGTATTTTTGCATGCAGCTCAGTAAGGTTGGGTATTTTTCCCCAAACCTAAATACTTATTCATTGTGATGGGCATTTTAACTCTAGGCTGTCTTATTCATAACAAAAGTTGTGAAACACCAGAGTGATGGTGCTTGATTGTACTCACGTGGCTTGTTTTTTTTACACACTTTTACAAAGGAAACTTTAAAAAAGGTTAACTAGAAAAATCTAAAATCAAAAGTATCCAAAAAGTATCCAAATTGACTCTTTGTACAGTTATTTCCTACCGATCTCTGTATCAGATACAGCTCTCTCTATGCAATTGCCTGAATCAAAAGCCTCCACCGCTCCAGTGGTTTTGCATCATTACACAACACAACACAAGCAGAGGCCACGGGCTTTCTCTGCCAGCATGTTGTGCTAGAAGTGATCCGTCTGCTTTCCACTAGCCAGCTTGGCTTTTCTGTTTACACTAAAGCCCTGGAAAGGTTCAAGCTAAGTCATAGACCAACACATGACTCAACGAGAAAAGGCATTGCAGCTGTGCCAGGAGGGCTACTCTAAACTCCACACAAGGCTTACTTTGCTCTCAAGAAATGCTGTAATATGTGCTTTTTGAGACTTTCTTCCACTCAAACTGTAGCTCTGTGAAACACCATCAGTAAGAATCCATGGTTTTGTAAAAACAGCTCTTACACTGATTGACTCTTTGGCCTGTGTCTGAACTTGTTGACTCTCATAGAAAGCTTTGCTTATTGATTCTGCTCCTCTCAGATGAAAAGGGTTTTGGCCTGATTATGCAGTAATCCTGTTTTCTTTAACTAGGGTTTTCATGTGCATGTGTGTGTGTGTGTGTGTGTGTGTGTGTGTGTGTGTGTGTGTGTGTGTGTGTGTGTGTGTGTGTGTGTGTGTGTGTTTTTGTGTGTGTATGTGTGTGTATGTGTGTGTGTGTGTTATTGGATCGCATTACTTCAAGTGTGCCTTCCCAAATTTTTCTCAATCCATTAGAAAGGTGGCCACTTTGTGAGGAGGCAGGCTCTGAGATCCAAAGAGAGTGTCAGTCACAGGGATCAAGAGGCAAACGACACTGATGGTGCGTGTCTAGTATCCATAATGTCATTACAGTATTACTGTAATGACTTAATCGATACATTATGGATATAGTCATTACTAAAGGTGTTATAGTTTTTCTCAAAATTAAGACCAGGTTTTCCAAAAAGCTTGCTGCTTGAAATGACTCTTGATCAAGTCCTGCTTCCTTCATGAAGGTTATAATGTTCAGTTTTTGCAGAGAAGATTGCAAAGATAGGTGGTCCTACTGTTTAGCCTACCATCATTGATATAAATGGGGTGGACAAAATAATAGAAACACCTGTCAGTATAACACAATACAGCTCAACAGCACCACAAACTACATCCTCTAAAATTATCATACAATTGAATCAACACCTCTCTAAAGCAGTTTCAACAAAAACTGAACATTATAACCTTCACGGAACTACAGTAGGTATTAGTTCAGGACTTTTGTACCTAATAAACTGGCAGCTGAGTGTGTGTGTGTGTACATATATATATATATATATATACATATGGAGCACTGACAGTGACAAAGGCGGTAATTGAAATTGCAGTTTGTAACCATTTGAATACCGCTGGCATCACCCTCCCCTTCCAAGCATGTAGGAGAAGCTACACTAGCCGCAAAACGCGAACGAAAATTGCGAACGGCCCTATCTAGAGCCAGTGTTTGGTTTGTCCGTTCTGGGCTACTGTAGAAACATGGCGGTGCAACATGGCGATGCAACATGGCGACCGCCGTGGAAGGGGACCCACTCCCTCTGTAGATAAAAACGGCTTATTCTAAGGTAATGAAAACACAACGATTCTTATTTTCAGATTATACATTAATGGAAAGATACTTATAAGTATTATATTCCATTTCTGCCAATAGCTCCTCCTAAATGTCGAGTAACACTGGACCTTTAAGGCCAGGTAGAGTAGTCCCAGTGACAGGAAGTGGTTGAAAACAAGGAAAGCCTGTTGAGGGAGGAATAAATCATGGTCCTCATGACAATGTTTTTGTCTTCTCATGTCTGATTGTCTGTAGGGGGTGACACTGACCTCAAGCTATTCCTGACTGCTGATTTTTAGCAAAGACAGGGGCTGAAAATGCAATGGCAGCTGCCTTTGGCTTATTTTCCTTTGGTAGCCGAGTCCAACGTCTCCAGTTCATCAGAGACGAGTCAAGAAGGAGGAACACAGGGGAACATCTGGAAAAAGCGGGATATATCAGCTTTGAGAGTAAATGCAAAAAGCAGCAGGTACACAATGGACATTTTGGCTAGTATGTAATGCGTCAGTGTTAGCAGACTTCTGGGTTTCGCTTTGATTTCTCTCCCAAGAAAATTCATTAGTTGCTTGTCTGTGCCAGACAGGTGCACGGTTGTCTTCAAAGGGATAAACTATGACTTTCTTTTTCTTTCTTCTGTTAGTCAAAGCTCTAACTTTTGCAACCTTGGCCATGCACTGCTAATAGACCATTCACCTCTCAAACCATTGCATGCACCTTAGTCTTTAACATATACAAAACACACAAACACACAACCATATTCTTGCTTCCAATATTGAATAAATTGTAAATCATTGCATAAAAAGTTCGAAAAGCACGTGGGGACATTTCAAAATCACTTTGTCACTGAGCAAAAGGTCCGAGCCCTTTCTTCCTGTTTTCCTGGGTCATATTCCTTCTGCTCCTTGTCAGATAATACATACACTGCTATGATCATTTCATCTTCAACAGCTTCAAAAGTGATGTAGAAGTAACATTGGGCTTAACTTTCTCAAGCCTCCCTTTCTATCAAGCAGCAGTGTGAATGGACAGCCTCATTATTGGGGCAAAATGCTGCACACACTGATGTTCACAATATTTATCCTGCTTTTAACTGTTCAGAGACTCACCCTTTTCAGATATGTCCTCCCTCTGGAACTGTGTATGTCATTCCTTCTCTCTTAAGAAACAACAAGACTAACTAACCACTTTCCTCTGTTCTGTGCCTGTTTGACCCTGACGACAACCCTTTCCCTCCCATTTCCTCTGTTGCTAAAGTTAGGCGCTGTCTTAGCTCACCATATCAATGTGAAGATAACTCAGTAGGAAGTACTAGCTTTGAGTCTAGCAGCCTAATGACTGCCTTCTTTTCAGTCAGTATACTCATTATTTCTCAATTACTATTGCCACAACACATCATCAGTAGGGTAAAACTAACCTGCCTCACGACGGTACCCATGATGTCATTTGTTTGATTAGCCTGTCTCTAACGATTGTCTTGTTTAGTTTGTCTTTTATTTTGAGATAGATGGTGTTGTGACTGTGGAGATATTTTCCTGAGCCAGTGTCCTCTGTCTCTTGTTCCTTTCCTGATGATGCAGATATTAAACGGGAAACCACACTCACAGGGTTTTTAATAAAGCCGAACAATGGCCACCTTTGTCAGGCCGTTCCCTTATCCACCATCCTACACAAGCAGAATCATAACCCCGGCATAGTGTTAACATCAGCTGCAGTCTCCTTTCTTCCTGTGGCATTGTGACGGAGCTGGTGCTGGTAATAGTGTATGCATTTTGTGGTCACACACATGTGTGTGTGTGTGTGTGTGGTATACATTTGTAGTAGTGAAAGACAAACACATTTCAAATTAAACTTGGTGTGTGCAATAAGTCTATACATGGTGGGTAGGGATGCAAATTTCAAAGAATTTCTTTAACTGATGATTTACACAAAGTGCATGTTTTTCCATAATAACAGCCGTTTTTAATCTAATGCTGTGGCCTATAATCACTGCAAAATCCAAGTAAATTAGATATTTGAGCAATAAATTAAATAAATATAATTTGAATTAAAATAACAAATTAAAAATAATGCCTTAACCTCTTTGCGGTCCTCTGACTCCCTTTTGTTGCCATTCAGGCCCGACAAGGTCAAAATATTAAATATAGAAAATAATGCTGTTAGCTGGTTCTGTTGAAGCTGGTAGTTTGGCATTCGCATTAGCCTCTGCATAACTAACTGAACTGGACGGGTGCAAGACAACTCAGTGGGATTTTCACAGTGTTTAGGTTGCAGTAGTCTCTGACACGCTTACTGGTTACTGAATTAGCTAGCTCTCAGGACTGATACAGTGAGCACAACAAAGTGCGAATATTTTTTATCGATGGAGGGAAGTGGAAGAGGGGCGCTCATTTATTCCATGTTTTATATTAGAACATATTTACTCCCACAGAAATATATAAGCCACACTTTAGGAGACAGGAAAAAGAGATGCTATAAAGTGTCTAAAGTGTTAAACTTGTACCTGTCAAAAAAAAAATCTGCTAAATCCACATAGGATTTTATGGGAATTAGTAAAGCAATGTTCAAAATTTAGCACAAGCACTACTACATTTAGATGTTATACTGTAGCTTCTGATTCTGTGAAGACAGACCTGACAGTGACATGACTGCTTTCTGTGTCAGAAATAACTACCTGCCAAACACCAAAGGTCAGTTAATCTTTGTTTTTGGGATTAATCAGTAAGGTTTATTATGAGACATCAGGTGTAATATTTCTGGTTTGTTAGATTTTGGCCTCTCTTCAAACTTCACAAAGTTTTAATGCCTCTTTTACTTCACTATCAGGATGTTATAGGCAGTCCTGTCTGATTTTTAGCCAGCTGCGTGGCTCTACGTACAGCAATGTTGGTCTGTTGGTTGGTCACCACTTTGGCCCAGAAATGTAGCCATGAAATTTTGCACAGACATTCATGGTGCCCAGAGGATGAATCCTAAAGAGTTTGGAGATCTAGCACCACCATGAGGTTCACTTTTGTCATCATCAACATCGTCAACATCATGAAATGTGGTACACCTTCATTTCCCCCTCTGGATGAATTTTAATATTGGTAACTTTGATCATCCCTTTACTTTTTATGTAGAGCCACCAGCAGGTTGAAATTTTAATTTGTCCAGTACATTACTATATGACCAAATAGCTGCAAAAACTCCATCAGCCTCAGCTGTACTTGTGTGTTTGGTGCTAATTTGTCAAGTCACGTCAAGTCAGGTTTATTTATATAGCCCAATTTCACAAATCACAATTTGCCTTAGGAGGCTTTACAAGCTGTACAGCATACAACACCCTCTGTCCTTAGACCCGTGATTCAGATAAGGAACCCCCCCCAAAAAAAAACTGAATAGGGGAAAAATGGAAGAAACCTCAGGAAGAGCAACTGAGGAGGGATCCCTCTCCCAGGACGGACAGACATGCAACAGATGTGTTGTGTACAGAATAGACCAACAACAACATAACATCTCAGTATATCAAATTATGATGACAAAATTACAGAAACATGTAGAATGTAAAACATATGTGAAGAATATTATGGCTCCAGGAGGACCTGAGCCACATGACCTCCTCTCCACCATGGAGACCTGGAAAGAGGACAGGCCACACAAACACAGAAGAGGCAAGCGCAGCATTCACACAGATAGGGGGACAAACAAACACACGGAATTAGCTAATGTTAGCATGCTAACACACAACATGGATGTGTAATAGGGTGAGGAAGGAGCCATTATATAAACATAGAAATGCTGAAGTTTGAGTTCATTTGTATGATATATTGGGTCACTTTCCACCATTTTAGAGGGTAACACTGTGCTTTCACTGAGGAACTCCTCATTTCCAACCCAAAACACTGTCATTTTGGTCTGTGCACTCCTGCTTGTAGAATTCGTCAAGAATTACTCAAGTGTAGTATCGTGGTATAGTGCAGAGATGTACTCATCCACAGTAAAATATTGTCATCCAACAAAAGGTCAACTCCACCTGGAACAAAGTTTGAGTGTGAAAATCAGCAGATACTTCATGAACAACCATGACAACTGAGGGCTGTGTTAGAAGTCCAAGGACAGGAAAACAGTGATAAGTCTTGTTGTCATCACACAAACAGGAGAACCCATTCCCATGAGGCTCAGCCAAAGAATACTATTCTTCATACTATTCTGTGTTATTGATGCCGGTGTCTTCCCTTTAGAGTACCTAGTTATCTGAGGGAAACCTGGTTCCTGCTGAGGTCACCTGCTGGTTACGGTGTGAATTCACAGACGTGATACTAACCCTAACCCTAACCCATACTTTTAACACAAGCTCTGTGCAATCAGGGGAGATTAGCAAGCATAGGAACAAGCCTTTATCGCTGGGGGGGGGGACCTTTCACGTAGAGAGCTTGGCTTTGTGAGCGGCTCAACAATGAGAGGAATACTTCAGGTTTCCCTCCTCAATGGGAAAGTGCATTCCTCTTTTTGTCACCACTTCAAAAACAAGTGGTGTGCTTTGCATTTCGCAGTCATGTGTGGTTTTTGGAACAGTGGCTTTGGTGACCTTCGTGAGGCAAAAAAATAGAATTGGAAAACAAGCATTGAATTGAATTTGTCTGTTCAGGTGAGCAGGCGGGATACAAAAGGACAGCGTGGTTACAGAAGTCTCAGGGGATAGATGGAATTAGGCCTTCTTGTCTCGTTGTGGGGTAGGAAAGTGGGTTGGGCTGCTTGGTGAGATATTTTTGACCTTTGGAGCAACGAGATGAGTCTACACAAAGATATGTGGAAAAGGATTTAGAGGTTAAATCAACTTAATCCCAAGAGGAGACTCCATCCATCACATGCCATATTTTACCACTGATCAGATTTTGGAGGAAAGGTGCATCTCACCACTGCATTCCTACATTTACAAAACAACACTTAGTGGCCCAAAGCTGTCACAAACACAGGTGTAAGCAAGCAAGCATATCTGTTAGTTTATTAATAATCAATCATACCCCATTCAACCTACAGGTGACCAGGAGAATTTGAACTGCAGTTCTTCAAGTTTACAGGATCACAACACAGTGAGACTCCGAGGTTAGATAGGCCTACAGGTCACAGCTTGACAGATGTCACCTCGACCTGCAGCACTGTTGTTGTCAGCTCAGTTCAGTGCTGTCATCACTACTGCCATCGATGTGTGATTGATTTGCAGAGGGTCTGCTTCTCTGCTGCACTCTCTCCACTCATCCTGTCACCTTAAATAGGTGGAAAATTCTCTGGCCTAAAGGTGCGTGTGTTATTCCTGCAGCATCTGTCGAGATATTTTCAGCATAACACACCCCAGCTGTGGCTTCAGCTCTCATCCACATGTCTTGTCCACGCTCGGTTGCTCGCCTGGTGCCAGCGTTGCTAAGCTAAACATTGACTCCAAGCTGATGGCAGGGCAAACTGTCCTCCCCACACGTACATAAAATCTAGAAGATGTGTTGTTTGCTTTGAGAGTTGGTGTTTTCAGATGCTGGCTCTCTTTTCCCAGCGACTGCCGATTAGCAGCTTGTTGCTCCCCCTTTCTCACTTTTCCGTTCTTCCCTTTTTCTCAGCCTTCACTGAAATGACACATTGGCTGTGTATTGGATGTGCATAGTTACTGTAGGCATGCTGAGAGAACACGGTCTTGTCTCTGATTCTGCAGTCCAATTTGAACTTGTCGACAAGCAAAACTTTTATACACAAACAGTGAGATGTCTACAGTGCCGCTCGGTGGGAAGTACCTCTCCAAAATAGAAGCTGTTGGAATATCACCTGCATGTGTGTAAATGTGTAATGTAATATGTCCTTTTTTTCCTGTGAAAAGCTAAGGAATGTTGAATCAGCTAATCTTTTGTCATTAACTTAACGTAAATATATGCTTTATTAATTTTAAGTTAATTCAACTTAAAACTTCTAGTTTTTAATTTCAGACCATTATAAACTTAAGATCACTTGATTTGAAGTCTTTTGACTTAAGATGATGATTTGAATGTTCTGCTAAATGTTCACTCAGTTCAACTCCGCCATTTGTTTACATTTTGGCAAATTTTGGCACCATTAAAAGTATGCAGAATTAGTTATTAACAGTTGCAATGTTCCCATGGATGTATAAACAACGATCACCGGATTACTTTGACTTAAAAAGGTGATGATTTTCAGGCAAGTTCTGGAGTTTTAATGAGCATCTTTTTTTCCATGATTTCTAAACAGATTCATGGATGTTTATCTGTGACACCGGAGATATTGATCATGAACCTGTCAGTTTCACCTCACAAAGTGTCTTTGACTCACGTCTCGCCCTCCGCACCCCTTTAAACTCTCCAGCGCCCCCTTGAGGATGATGGAACATGATTGAAACTTGCTGTGTGTCTCTAATATATGTTAAGATACGTTATGGTTGTTTATTTTCATAATAATAAAGACAATGCTATCTGTGACGAAGGTTACTATCAAAGTCAGTCCCTATCCCCGTAATTCTAATTTAACAAGGTGGGAGCATATTGTCTTTGTATTAACTCTGGTGCAAAAGTGGCTTCAACAGCTGCCACAGCTGGAAGTTCTTTGAGTCAAGTGAAGAACAGACTCTTTAAACTGAGAAAATGCAAAGCAAATCTGTCTAACATTTGTCACTGTGACTGAACAGTTGTTGATTCAACTCGATGCCTTAAATTTATTGAACTTGTTACCTCAAATTCAGTGAACTCAACTCTGGTTTTACATTTTCATGAGATAACTTTGCGCTAATTATTCAACTTAAGTTCACTTAACTTGCATTGTTAAGGCAGCAAGGAAAAATGTTTTAAGTTGAACCAGCTTACAACGTTTTACATTGTACTATCATGCAAATAACCCTTGAAATTAGCTAACACGCATACAAACATGCATAAACACTATACATTTCTCTAACAGAGAGTCTATGCACGCTTGGCTGCTTATCAGCTCCCTGAGGGTGAGCATGCCGCCCTCTTGCAGGGCTGCTCCCGGTATTCGAGAATGAAGTGTTTGCGTCTCAAGGCGTTCGTATTAGGGTGGCACATCTCTCACTTGTCACTTCAAAGGGAGCGTGCGGGGGTCAGGGTTTCGTCAGGGTTTCATCAGGCTGTCGTCGGCGCTTGGTGCAGACGATCGGAGAAAAATGCTGCCCTAAAAATAGAACGCTGTGTCATGCTCATGAAGACAGACAGAGCCCAGATGATACCATTATGTGCCAAATGGCTGTTATTAAAATGCCTCCATCCCAACCAGTTGGGAGACACCTTCAGCTGGCTGCAAGAGGGGAGAGGGTTGATGGTGTGTGTGGTTGCAGCCTGAGGTGAGGTGTGGAGGGATGCACAAAGAGTTTGGACAGATTTGGAGTATTGGAGATTTCGTCACATAGACGATTTTTGTGCACTTCCTTATCAGCTCAGATTTTTGACATTACTGGTAGGAGTTCATTCTTCGTTCTCACTCTGCCTGCAGAGCTGAAGATGTTTTTCCACACAGGGATGGCAAATTGGATCATATGATGAGTGTTTAATGGCCCTGCAGTTACAACTGTACTATATCGCTGCCTCTCCCTGATGAATGAGGCGTTCATAGGGCAGTAACTTATTATTATTGCAGTATTAGTCTTTGATCTTAAAGCAGTTTGAACCCTGGAGTTTTTTAGAGGGGTGGCTTGTCAAAATAGCTTTGCAGATGGGATCGGGCCTGGTCTTGCCCTGGCTATGGGGAGAGGAGGCCTGGAGGTGTACAGAGGCACCAGTGTGCAGAAGCACACACTGCAGTCTCATGGACCTTTGGTTCCTAGTGTTTGGATCAAAGAAATCATTTATTATCTCATGTTTGTAACTAATCTGCTGTATTTTAGTTTGGTTCGTCAGGTGCGTACTGTAGGTTTAATTGAAAAAGAGAAAGTCCAGTTTTGTTTTCACAGACTGCATCCAAAGAGGATCCCTGAATGTGAAGGAGCTGCCCTTGAATCCCTGCTCAAGAGCCACGATAACACACGAAATGTCGTTCTCAGCCAGGACATTCCTCTATTAATGACAAAGGCGACTGGTAAGCCTCATGGTGAAACATGAAGAGGGAGAAGAGAAGCGAACAGAAAGCAGGAGAGAGTCAGAGAGGTGGAGAGGTGAATGGGTTGATTGAGAGGAGTGGCAGGCAGGGCCAGAGGGCAACCCACACCAGTCTTGTCTAGTGCTTCAAGGTCAGGTCTACCAGGTCAGAAACAAGACTGTTGACAGAAAAATTTGTTGCTTTGATTTGACTCTTTCATGTCTGCCTCCTCCCTTTCTGTAGTCACCAGTCCCTCTCTGCTGCTCACAATCCCCCCTGTTTACCTACCTAATTCTCTTTCCACCCTCCCATCCTCCATCGATTCATCTGGCACATCCCAGTTCTCATTGTGCAGACTGAGCCGCTGGCCCTCTTTAAGATCTGCATTAGAATGTTGTTTTTAAATAGCAGCAAGCGGAGGCATGTGGAGTCTCTTTTGAACTGCTCGGCAAACAGATGGAGGTTTTCACGCTGCCTTTATGAGATTAAGTGAAACATTCCCATAAAAAAGACATTTCCCTCTGCCCCTTCACCCTCCGCTGTCTCACTTTCTCTCTGTCTTGCCCTTCTTTTTCTTTCTGTCTTCATCTCTGTCTCCTTAACTTTCTTTTTTTTCTGGCTCGCCTCGGGCTTGGGCAAGGGCACGCTGCTGCTGAAAGTGAAGTGGAAAGTAGACAGGTTTGTGTTACCAATAACTACTTCCCCAGGCAAGCAAGCAAGCACTAAGCATCTCCCAGAGTTTAGAACAAACCGGCAAACAGGTCTTGTGAGTCCGACACTGCAGGCGAAGTGAGCGAGTTCGTGTTTCTCCTCTGCAGTATGAACCTGTTTAACTCTGACTCAGGTAGGTTAGTGCCAAGTGCCCCCAACCAGCTTTTAACAGGGGTTTGACAAAACAGATTCACAAGGCAGACAGTGTGGCTGTACAGTATGCAATTCACTAGAATACAATGAGACTATTTAGACTCAGATTTATAAGCTATCTTATAGTTATCAAGCATGGTTAATTCGGAATTTTGTGATTTTTTTATATTGACCCACATTTTATAAGAAAGGTGTTTTTGAGGCCAGATAAGATTCAGAAAATCAAACCCTGTACATGTGAGCTGTACTGACTTACCCACTAACCCCTTTTTGGTGGTGAGTAAACATCAGATATTAAATCCTTATGTTGTGAATATGTTTCAATATAAATACTCCTATGACCTACACAGTAGGCAATGAATGTAAAAGGCCTACATCATCTGTTGTACAGCCAGCAGAAACCAAATTTGCAACACATTTTTAGCCATACTAGCGCTGTATCTCTAGGGATGTTGGTCAGTCCACCACTTTGGTCCAGACTGAAATATCTAAACAACTGCTGGATTAATTGCCATGACATATTGTACAGACATTCGTGGTCCCCAGAGGATGAATCCCTCTGACCTTTGGTGATCGTTTGACTTTTCCTCTAGCACCATCATGAGGTTCACATTTGTATTTTTGAGTGAAATGTGCCAACAACTATTGGATGGATTGCCATGAAATTTGGTAGAGACATTCATGTTCCCCTCAGGATGAATTGTAATAAATTTGGTGGTTACTGGACTTTCCTCTAGAACCATCATTTACCCAAGTAAGCGACTGTACTTTTGATTTACTTGTGCTTTTCCTGAGTTTTCCATTTGATGCTATTTTATACTTCTACTCCACTACATTTATATAGGGATATATTGTACTTTTCACACCACTATGTTTATTTGATAGCTATAGATGTTAGTTGTGTCACCACCGCCAAAAAATTATTTACATGCTGTTTGTATGTATTTTCTGTTGTTATAGCATAGCATCATTTGAGCTTCTGTAAGACAATAAAAACAAAATCTGTGTCTCTCTAATATATATCTAATATTAACTGGGGATGTTTTCACTGCTTGTAAATAGCTACAATCATAAAGATGTGGTAGGTCTTATTTTCATAAACAAACGCCCCATTGACTTCACTGAAATATGATTTGCATTTATCTGCAGTAGTTGTACAGTGGCAGAAAAGTCTAATACCACAGAATGTAATGTCAAGTATTTGTGTTATTTGAAATCCGACAAAGTCATGCATTTTTTAAACTTTGTTTGTGTCTAGGTTTACCTCATTTACAGACAGCATGTGTGTTCAGTGGTCACTGTGCTGGCTGTGTGTGTGTATGTGTGTTTGTTCTGCAGAAAGACACAGCTTACTGCACGGCCTGTTCCAAGAATGAATTCCTGGAGGCTTACAAGAGCTGTTGAATGAGATGGAGGGCTCAGGGTAGGAATGATGGGAGGGAAGGAGAGGAGGGAGACTGCTCTACACTGTAGGAGGGTTGTCAGGCTCTCACTTACAGGCCTGATTAAATAACAGGATGCTTTATGAAAACAAGAACATTATCTGCCTCTTAAAAGGCCGGGAAAGGCTCTCTAATTGGCTTCCCCTGAGTCTCTGTGTTGCCGCCCGTCGGTGAGAGAAAAAATCCTTGGCCATGCCCGGCCACGAACTGAGAAAAATGATGCAGGACACTTTCTCTGCCTTCTGTAGTTATACTCTCATCAGTACTATAGGAATGTATCAACATACCGATACCAAGCTGACAAAAAGGGTGTCTTTCTCCACTCAAAGGAGGATTATTCCTCCCTGAATCTCTTGATTGAGTGCAATACAAACAATAAAGAGATAGTGGCTCCTCTGTGGGATCGTAAGGTTTCTCATGTGGCAACTTTCACAGCTGAGGTTTTAAAAAGATGTTTGGAGAAGTGAGAAGAAAGCACCAGAGGTGGGGTTTGGTATGTTTGTGTTGCCCGCGAGATCAGAAGAGTCTATACATCCAGGGATCTTACTCTCCCTCTTCACATCTCTTTCCCTGCTATGTAACCTAGGTGGTTTACTTAATTATACTTATTACAGTCAAGTACTGCTATAATTAAAGTATATCATGATAGTTACAGCTGTAATTAATTTTAGAACAATTTCATATGCTTATACAGCTTTAGTTAATTATAGTGATTGTTCAGTGTAGCAGTAGTAAGTGTTAGTAATGCACTATTGGACTGAAAATGTCAAAAATATATTATTGTTCACTGTCATACACTGTAGTAGTACACCTGATTACCAAAGGTGAACACAGTTCTGCAGTGAATCACACACACCACTAATTGACGTTAGTGTTTTCAAATGTATATATGCTTACAATGCAAGTGATGTGCATTTTTTGACATTTGCTGAAATTCTATACACTAAACGAATTAATCAAGAAAAGAATCAGTAAATTATTAATTGTGTGAAAATGTCCGACTTTGGCGCACCCCAGTGGCAGTATTATAAAAACACTGTGGCAGACATCAATGTACGGTGCATGTATCGTGTTTTTAATTATTTCTTTCCTAAATGTAGTACATTTGTAGTAGTACATATTTTAGCCTGGAAAAAGGATGCTATATAAAAGGATGCTAGCACTCATCGGTCGGGTGAACTACTCTGGTCCAGCTGGGTTAAAAAGAATAGTTTGACATTTTGGTAAAAACGCATATTCGCTTTCTTGCCGAGTGTTAGATGAGAAGATCGGTACTACTATCGTGTATGTTCACAAAATGGTGAACATACACGATACGAATAACTAGAACCAGGAGATGGGTAGCTGCACAAAAACCAAAACAAAGCAGTTGTGGTTTTATTAGGGGGTTAACTTGTCATTTTTACACTTTGTTTCTTGTACGGATTAAACAAACAAGATGTAACGTGTTAAATAGTGAGCTTTAGAGGTGCTGGTCGACAGATGTTTTTTCTTTAGGCAGATCCATGATTCCCCCTGCTTTCGGTCTTTATGCTAAGCTAAGCTAGCCATCTCCTGGCTCTATCTTCATATTTAGAATACAGACTTGAGAGTGGTATCGACCTTCTCTTTTTACACTCATCAACAAAGCGAACAAGCGTATTTCCCAAAATCTCAAACTAGTCCTTTAAGTTGCAGCTCAGCGTATAGTGGCTGCTATCGAGGCTTTTAAACTCAAAGTCTTGTTTGCTGTTTTCTTCTTGACGTGCTTTCTGGCTGTTAACACTCTCAGTGCCCGGGCATCGTTGGGTTTCAAGAGTGAAATGGGAGGTAACATGGTGGCGTGTGTGCGATCGAGTCGGGTCTCTCGACTCCATCATCACGGCTGTCACTGGCAGCCACATCAGTCTCATCTGCCCCCCAGGCAGTAGGCACTCGCTGCCTGGCTCTTTGATGTTTCGAGGATGTGTTTAGCAAGCGATAGTGTATCAGATGACATTGGTCTTTCTCTGTCACCTTGTGCTTTGCATTTCAAATCTGTGGCACAGTGTAGCCAGGGCCTGCTAACGAGAGTGGGCGAGAGACAAGGGAAGTGCAGAGAGAAAGAGTGAGGGCGGTCTGAGCTTCAATACTGTGAGTTCTCTAAATGACCTCTTTTACCTCCAGACAGGCAGATCAGGTTCATAACTTTTTCCAGTGTCTCTCTCCTCTGCACGAGAAAGGTGGCCAAGCCCAGCTTCTGGATTTAGTGTTTGTGTGTGTGTGTGTGTGTGTGTGTGTGTGTCAGGATGAATGGGAAGTAGGAGGAGGAGGAGTGTGTGTGATTCAGGCCCACCCCCTTAGGCTCAATACTTTTCCTGAGAGCGTAGAATCTGCTCACCTGCTCTGACATGCCCAACCCCATACATTACTCGCCCCACTCCAGTGGCCTCACATCAAAGTACCCCTGTGAGTAATGGATACCCAGCAGGGCCACACCCTTCCCTCCTCCAACCAACTCAACTGCCACTCAGCCAGTGTGCGAGCACCCGGCAATCACACAGCACACATACAGCAATTATTCACTCACAATTAGACTTAAATATACAGCTTCAAAGCTAGGTTAACAATATTTAAAGCAACGCTGTGTAGATCTGGTTATTTTTTATGTAATTTACCAAACTATTTAAACATTTATATAAGTGTATAAGTGTACCAAGAAAGATTCAAATAAAAGTAGATGGAATGTGGTCACTTATATGATGTTGGTCAGTGTGTTCTTAACAAATTAATTGTCTAATAATATTTGTTAGAATTACAAATTTTGACAAATACAATTAGGAATGTGGGGTGGACTGTGGATTCTGGATAGATCAGCTGTAGTGATGTTTAAGCAAATCAAGGACCCATTTTTGTTGGAATCTATATTTGTAGGTATTAATTATGAAAATAAAATGGTAATTCTTCACACCATCCCCAACTGGGAAAAGTAATAATATCCCTTTGACAACCTACTGAGTACCACTGTTGAAATTGGCCCTTTGGACAACATACTGATGATCACTTTCAGATGCGAGGCTATTAGAAGTCATTATTTGACAAAAAGGTAATGCCTCCAGTCCACAAATTCATTTAAGTATTGAAAGACGACATTGTGATGTTCATCAGGTTAAAATGATGAGAACACATCATTTAAATTCCTAAATTAATACATAACTGCAGCTGATGGAGTCATGTTTATTTTTGGAACATTTTCAGTTGAGCAAATGTAAGGTCGTCTGCTGTGCAGTGATTATTTTTATTAACCAGGCTAGCTGCGTGGCTCTATAGATGGCAATGACAGTGTGTCAGTCCACCGCTTTGGTCCAGACTGAAATATCTCAGCAACTATTAGATGAATTGCCATTAAATTTTGTACCGACATGGTCCCCAGATGAGGAATCCTGCTGACTTTAGTGATCCTCTGACTCGCCTCCTCTGAGGGTCGAGTAATACTTTACAATAAATTGGATGCCCAGTTAAACACAATGTCTGTAACATCAACGCAGACTGCACCTGTTTCCAGTACCACTTTACCCCCCCTCCCCTGTTATCACCACCAGCCCTCGCCCCCGTCTGCTCTTCATTTAGCTATGCGGCGGGTCCCAGTGCCTCAGTAATGGTTTCAGTGTGCTGGGCCAGTCAGGAGAAATGACAGAGCAGAGAGTCTGCCTCAGACCTGTAGGCCTGGAGCTCCGTACTCTGTCATTAGACACTTTAATGCAGCAGCACCACAGCCTGCTCGCCTCACTCCTCTCCCTCCCTCTCTGTCCTTCTCTTTTTTCTTTACCTCTTTAACTCTCACTCCTTATTCCCACACATATTATTCCATGGTATAATTTACTCATGCACTGAATGATGTGGACAGTCACGCTGGGAAAAGACAAGTTAGATTGAGTTAAATAGAGTCTAGTGCCATGTTTTAAAGTGGCAGGAAGGGTTATCGGAGACGAGGTTTATGGCAGAGTGTGTGTAATTAATGGTAATGTCCTGACATAGAGAGTGAAAAAAGAGTAAAAAATTGGCTTGTTCTAGGAAAAACTGAGTGAAATTATTTAATCTGGTACCAATAAAAAAAAAAAACAGTTACTTGTTACTATTGCTCTGTCCTGCCTTGTTCTGTCTTGCTTTATGCTGAAACTAATTTCTAAAATTCCTGAAATGTCAGCCACTTCTGGAACAACTCAAATGATCTCACTCTCACTCATTGGCAGATATTTTTCTTGTTATTGGTATATTAAAAAAAATTGATGGCTCAATATGAGAATAAATGACTTCAGCCAGATATTTTGTTGCTGTGCGCTCATTGCTGCAGATTGACTTTAAATATCTTACTTACTGCTCCTTTAATGCACAGACTTAAATAAAATCTGCTGTCAAAAGTCAAAGGTTATGAAGCTGCTGGGTCACACTTGGACACTGAATATAGTTCTGTAATCATAGATGTTCAACTAATATAGCAGATGTTTCGCCATGGCAAGACTGAATGTGTCTATGTGTGTCTGTGTGTAATATTCTCATTATTGCCCTCTCCTTTTTCTCTCCGTTACGTTGCAACATGGCTGCAGATGAAGGGAATTCACCGGCTGGATTGAATTGGCCTGGCTGTGCCATCCGCACCACATTAAACCCATGACAAACACTGAGACGTTAACAGGCAAAGGATCTTGTCAGGCGACGGAAAAACCTTGGCACATCGCTTATGTGAAATAAAGACATCAGAGCAGCGTAGTTTGTTTCTGCCCCGTTGAGAACACACTGTGATGCCAGGCCTGCCTCACAGACCGCACTTCGCCAGGGATGTAAACAAACAGCACTGGCTGGCCCCGAGCAGCCCACCCAATGCTGGAGAGGGCAGATCACTGGCTCGAACTGGTGTTTATACAAGATGAGCTGTGGTTAATTCTGCAGTTAGCCAAGTGCTGCTCGTAGCAAGGTGAAACATAGATTCCTTCTTGGTTTGTTTGTGAATCATTTTCTCCTGTCAGCTTCAGTAGGTGTTACAATTTAAAACCATTTAAACATGTGTAGAATTTTTATGTGATTATCGCAGCTTCAAATGGTTCTGATTCACCAACATTAGCTCATGTTTGTAGTAACATGAGATAATGTTGGAAGGGGAGAGAAGGGGGTGGGGGGGGGATACTGATTGTAAGCAGTTAGACAAAAAAAGTCTTAACACGAGGTGTGCTTACTTGGTTTTTCTGGCGCTTTCATCCATACTCGTGGCCTTCATCAACGGATGGAGTTTAATTTAGTTTAGTTTTAGTTAAAGGGGAGTACTATGAAAGAAGTTGTATAAAGCCTTTTGTGGTTCCAGAGGAAGCTGCTTGAAGTCTGATGAATTAATAAATACATGAAAGTGTCTGTTGGGTCTGAAGACCACTGGGGGTGTAGAGTTAGAAAGCAGTGAGCTTACCAGACCTCTGTAGCCCACTCCTCATCTCTGCTCGAGGCTACATTAGCCGCTACCAGTATAACACACCTGAATCTCCAACCAAACTGTCGGCGGTCGAGTTGCAGTATGTCAGTATGCTATAAAATGCTGTTGATGTACACTGTTGTCCCTCAATCTAACGCATAAAGGAGAAACTGCTAAAATGTAAAACAAATTACGGTTGGGGGTGGTACAGCTTGAGGAAAGTCTTGGAAAACAAAAAAGACATGTATTTAATACTCTGGAAAAACCTCTTGCTTCCTTTTTGTGAGATTGAATTGGCAGTGGCAAACTCGCAGTTTGATTGGCGCCGGTGGCATGTGCATTTATTTCCTTTTTGAAAGAAATGATAAACTACATTTATTTCTTGTATACTAACTGCAACAACCATATACTGTGACAGTTAGTACATTGTATGTTCTGTATGGACTTGAGACACAGCTAGAGTGTATTTTCTGATATACTGGGGGGGCGCCAAAGTTAGAAATGTTCAAATTTAGTAAGACAGACTTTCAGAGGGACATTTTGACAAGACACAGTAAGAAAAGCACAAGTGTAAATTGTGAAATTAATGATGGCTGAATTCCATTTAGCTGCTTTGGTTTCAGGGTCCTGGAGGCTGGCTCACTGTCACACTGGCATGGCCTACTGGGACACTAGAATAGAACAGAGCCATCATTCATTGATTTTTGATTATACCTGTGCTTTTCCTACTATGACAAGTCAAAATGTCATGTGAAAAAAGCCCGCAGGCAAGCTCAGTAATAAGTCTAGATGATCATTTTTCATATTGTATTTAGATTTTTCTGCTGTGCTCGGTCACCATAGCAGAATGAATGTAAGAAACCCTGATAAGACTGTAAGTTATGGGTTGTCTGTGTTGAAAGCAGACCTGCTTGTGTACCTGTGTGACCTCACAGTGCCTCTTTCTGGCTCTGTGACCTCAGGTGCGTTTATGTTTGGGACAACTTGCGTTGGCAAAAAGCTCTGCACTACCTGCCGCTTCTCCTCGCCAGCCTCGTCTGAAATAATTCCACTCTGTTTCACAAAACACAGCGAAACTTTGCTGCCCATGTTTGCGCGCACCCTCCCTCAAAACCCAGTCAGCGTTATAGGTAGAAGAAGACTATTGTGGTCTGAGCGTTGTTTGTTAGTTTTTCAGTGATGACGTCGTCACTGTATAACTCAGAACCGCAGTCATTTCCGATGCTACAATTGTTTTCACTCAAATGCCAAATAGTGTTTAATCACATGTTTCGAGTTGCACCTCATGAGGATGGGTGTTTACCTAACCGCAGTGATGTCTGTTTCAGTTCCGCCCATAACAAACGTGGAGATGTTGAAACCCTTGTGCTGGCAGTCCTTTTAACTGTCTTGTTAGTGTCAGACCTGCACTTTTCATTGCACCATTAAAGGTTAAATATATCTCCTATTAATCACATAATAAGATCTCTCAGGCCTCTTCCGGGTCTGTGGCTCAGTAGCGGCATATGGCTCGGCTACCGCACTGTGGTATTAATACTACTAATACTGACATATAATAAGGCCACAGCAGCAGTCAATGGAGAAATATTTTATAATATATTCTTGAACTGTTGGAGACTATTCAATTGCTTGTGTCTGTCTTTGGTGTGTGTGTGTGTGTGTGTGTGTGTGTGTGTGTGTGTGTGTGTGTGTGTGTGTGTGTGTGTGTGTGTGTGTTGGACCACAAGAGCGGGCTTCCCTGCATTTATTGCCACGATTAGAGGACGTAAGGGCTCAGTGCTGCGTAGGGAACTTTTGAACCCCAGGTAAAGCAAATTCCCATATGTCAAAGATCCAGCTTTTTTTTCTCCTCCTATTTGACCGCACCCCATTTAGGCCCATGCACGTACTACAATTACTGTTCTGATGAAACAGGGGAAAGGCTGTTGCACCAGAGCTGGAAGCCAGATCAAAGGGGATATGTTTTTTATTTGACCTCTTTCTGACCGTCAATACTATGGCCTTTGAATATAACCAGCGGTTCTGTGGGACAGTGTTGCTAACGCTCTACTGCATGCTTCAATGTGCACAAAAACACACACACTGTATGCACACTCACCAATGGGTATTTAGTGTGCAAGATGCTTTTAATTCATGTTCTGCAATGTGCAAAGTAAGTGTAGGAGGGATACGCTTCTGACATTTTGCTTACACAAAGGAAACGTCTGTTTCTTCCTTGTCATGCAATGACTTTCTCTTTTTGAAGTGTTGAAGTGATCAATGCTGCCACTCCACAAAAGAAGTTTCTCATTAACTTGATTAATGGATCAATGGAGTGATGCTTTTACCTGAATTTCTTTTGCAGAAGTCTTATATATATGTGTGTGTGTGTGTGTGTGTGTGTGTGTGTGTGTGTGTGTGTGTGTGTGTGTGTGTGTGTGTGTGAGCGCGCTCCTTCCTGCCCTGGGCTGCCAGCAACAGTAGGCTAGAAATCACTGTTTAGTGTTGTGTTTGACCCGGGTGATTAGGTGTTTAAACTTGTGTCTCCTCCTCATTAAGCGTTGGCAGATGCCAGACGCTTGAGAGCATGTGATGAGATATTGATGAAAAGACTGCTATTTGTTTTCTCGCTGTCTTCTGGTGATGCTCGTGAAAGCATTTCTGGGCTTTTGCAGAGCACGCTGATAGCAAAAACAACTTTCAGAGCCAACGCAGAAAAACCTACACACAGAGCAGGCCTGATACACAAGACTACTTCAGGTCAACCCAGACCCAGTGGTAGTACATACACAAAGGAACACACACACACACACACCAAGCACATAATAATAATAATAACTTTATTCACCTTTACAAAGTGCTTTGACAGACAAGGCATAGCAGAAACAGGATATCCAGAGGGCAATATAACAGCAGAAAGCAGAACAGAAATGCCAAACAGAGCAAGACAACTTAAAAACAATGAAAAACAAATGGAAACAATAAAAGCAATAAAGAGATGAATAAAAGCATGACATCACATAAAAGTAAGTCTATAAAGATGAGTTTCATGAAGTGATTTAAAAGAAGGCACTGATTCTGCAAGCCTTCTCTCTCTTCTCTCCTCAGGCAGGTCATTCCACAGTTTAGGGGCCCTGATGGCAAATGTACCATCACCTTTAGATTTGAGCCTCGACTTTGGAACAGCCAGAAGGGCCCCACCTGAGGATATAAGGCTGCGAGCTGGCTCATATGGGGTCTGGGTGATGTGATGTCGTCTGTTAAAACCAGTGAGAAAATGGTGCTGCTGGGAAAATTCCTTTTGCTAAGGAGCTATTAATCATCAATAAAATACTGGGCCCAACTGTGTCAATGTCATGGACACGCAAGGCTCCACGGTCATCCAATCACAGCGCACTCCCTCTCCTTCCGTCCATAACAGTCAATAACATCTTTATGAAACTTAGTGGGAATAATATCAAGGCTGCCCGTGGTTGCTTTCATGTGGGATATGATTTCAGATAAAAAGAGGTGCGATAGAGGTTTAAAATTGCTAAAATAACTAAGAATGTCCCTAGTGGCATGTAAAACATGGCCGGGGGGGGGGGTTAGAGTGATTTGCTAAAATACAATTATAGAAAAAAGATGCTCTTGCTTCTTTAACTGCTATTTAATAGTTTTTCATTGCATCTTTCCAAAGCTCATAAAAAACATAAACCTGTTTTTTTCCATTTCCGTTCCTTTCTCCTTCCATGTCTCTTTAATTCCTGGGTGGATTCATTTAGCCAGAGCCGGAGTGTTGTATTTGACCTTTTGTCTTTGAAGGAGGCAACAGAGTCCAGGATAGTCTAGCAGGTGTCATTGAAAAGGGAAACCAGTTCCTCTGTGTTCAAATCTAGATTATAGGCAGACTTGCTAGGAGATGTAAAGTTAAAGATAAGACAGCAGACAGGTGTACTGTGATTAATGGGTAGTTGGGCCAAAACCACACTGAATAAAACTGCCTTATGATCAGACACACAGATATCCTTTGTCTCAAAGTTGTCAGGGCTGAGACCACTGTACAGAACCAAGACAAGGGTGTGGCCCTTCACATGTGTGGGTTCTTGTATTGCCTGACTGAAGTTAAAAGATTCCAAAGTATCCATAAAATCAGTGACAAAAGTCTGAGAAGGGCAGCAGACATGTATGTTAAAATCACCCAAAATAAGAATTTTGTCATACTTTGATATAAAATGGGATAATAGCTCAGCAAACTCTTGGATGAAAACATTGTTTGGCCTGGGCGGTCTGTAGATAATTAAAATGATCACTGGATTTTTAGAGTTTACCATAAAACCAAGATGTTCAAATGATGTAAAAGTGAGTGCATTTAAAAAAAAATCTGTAAATAACCCCCCTTCCCTGCCTGACATCCGGGGTTGATGGAGGTGTGTAAAATCAGGCGGGGTTGCTTCATTGAGAGGACTACATAATTACTACAGCTAGTAGAAATGACAATATCTCTATACTCTAAATGTGTGTTAAAGATGTTAGCAACTCAGACACACTTTAAGTTCTCTACGGGTCAGCCAGCAAGTTATCAGTGAACATTATTCACATTTTGAAAGATGCTCGTGATGACATACCTCACTCTTTAAATAAATGGAGAATCTGATATAGCACTAGTGTTGCAGGAGGTTTTTGCATATCAGACGTTTAGAGGAGCTCTTTGTTTGCTATCACTATTGTGCTTCACTGAATGACTATCCTGCTTGTCAGCTAAGAGCCATGTCTGAGGCTCACTGTTTCCACAGCATTTATGCCTTGGGAAATGTGCAATCTGCAGCTTTCAGTAGTAAATATACAGTATATTTCAGTTAGTTACTATGCCATTTTTCAGGTGTTAAATTGAGACTATGTAACTTCTGAAGAAAAAATAGCAAATTCAGTCTTTTACGAATGAAATGTTAAACTCATAGGCAATAAAATGCACCCTTGATCATTTCAATACACTCAGGGTTTCTTACTACAGCTTTACTTGGTCTGGTATGACCAGTAGCTTATGGTGGCTAAAGTTAGCAAAGTTTTGATAGATATTGCTATGTTACTGACATTATTGAGTAAGTCCACTAACCACTAAGCCACTGACTCTGACTCTTGTGCTTAGGATTGCTTTAAATTCACTTTAATCAATGTTTTTATAGTATATATATATATATATATATATATATATATATACAGTATATACTGTATATGACTTCTGGTAAAAGGTGTCGCTCGTAGTGATGAAGCCACAGATAATTATTACCCGACTCAGCAGTTCCCCACAGTGCTACAAAACTTTATAGGGTCTTTCAGTTTATTGTTTTTATTTTTGGCCCACAACTTTAATGATTTGGTTCACTCTCACTGCTCTCATAGCGTCAGTTCAGGCTGCAGCAGGCATCTGTTTTCAGTAAAAAAGCTAAAAAAAAAAAAAAACCCACTGTACACTACCTTCTCAGACAGCAGACAGCCACAGCTGGTACACCTCTCTCCTGTCCCTCAATCAGACTAAACACTTAACGTTGGCAGAGAGGTCAGAGGGGACGGTACAAGTGCAGTAAGGCACACTCATACAGTTAGGTGAAGCACCCAACAGCACCGTCATATCTATATCTATAGAGTATGTATGTAAGATAATGAAGGTTAATAATATAATAATAAGCAAACTGTGCTCTGCTACCCCTATCCAGCTGTTGCCTTGTGTTGGTTACTACCTACATTGCCTGTGCCACTGAGCACCACTGGTTAGTAACTAGTAGTCATTAGTTGACTGATGTGCCACCATGCTTGTTTCTTTTTAAATATTCTTTTATCTTTAGAATTACACACTATAAAATGACATAATGAAATAATAAAACCATTAAGGGGGGGATGCAGCACATTTTCAGAGCCTAGTTTGAATACAAAATGTTCCTTATTTGCATGTTAGGCTGATGCTGTCATAAAGTAAAACACCTTTTCTTTTCACTCAATCAAATAATCCTCCACTATTTGTTTTGGCTACACTCTCCAACATTAGAAAGAGGTTTAGATCAGGCAGCAGATTTGTGCTATGGCCTTCAGAGTCCTGCTAACACACTTCTTAGTCAGTGTGGCTTCCAGAGTCAGGTGGAAAAGTAGCAGGAGGAGCTGTACTTTGGTCTGTGTTGTGAGGCTCAGTGCATGACTGCCACCTAGTGATGGGTCAAAACACTAAATGCACTGGTATGGTCTGCTGTAGTCACATGAACTGTCCACTGTGTAACTGGCCTCTGAAGGAGTGATGTTCTCTGTTGCTTGGTTTCCTACTAAATATGTAGTTTTCGTGCATTATTCAGATCACACAAGTATAAGAATTTATTAAACATGTCCTAGTTTGACAAATTGAGTGTATGTTTTGTTTTTAACTGTAGTCTCTCCTCTTTTGTCTCCTTCAGGCTCGCATGGCACTGGATAAAGGAGCTCAGGCTGTTATCTTTGATGTCAGTGATGATGCCAATGCTGCTGCTGAGGTGAGTGTGCAGGCATCACTACGACACAGCTACAGTCATATTAATTAATAAAATATGCGAGACGAGAAAGCACACAGAAATATCACACTCATATTTCTGTCTTTCTTCCTGCTTGGATTACCATCACACCACACACACACACAAACACACACACACACACACAGCTGCGAGAAACAGACTCCCTTCCTCGTCCAGTCGTGCTGGTGGAGGCGGAGGATGCTGAGGAGTTGATGGGTTTGGTCAACAAGAACGAGGAGGCCAAAGTTCGTATTGAGATCATGGTGGAGCAGCCTAGATGGGTAAGCACTGAAACACATACACACACATGTCTGACTTTCCTTTCACTGGCTGGAAGAAGAGGAACCTCTCTGGGAAATAGAAGGACAGAAAGGGAGTCATGTGAAAGATCGGGAAATTTCACATCATGTTAGCTGAGAGGCCACTCTAACATGTTTGGATACAAATAGACCATCCAGTGTAGAGAGGAGAGGGTGGGAGACAGATGTGGATTATGATGTCCATGGGCCTATGGGCATGAACACTGCACGGGTTCCCTCAGCCGGCCATGCCTCACCCATATCTTCTTAAAGGACATTTCACAGATTTACAAGATCTAAAAGCCCAAGTCATTGCTGTGCGATATTGCTGCTGCGCTTTAAACATTCATTTGAATTTCTTACATGCTTTTCTTGTTTCTTTAAGTGCTTAATATTTAAGTTTAAGATATTTAGGTTTGGTTATGAAATGATATAAATATTTGCTCTCTTTCCATCTTCTTTTCCCTTCTCAGCCACATTATGATGTGGGAATCCTGCTCACCATCGTCCTTGCTATTCTGACCATTGTCCTAATCTTCGCTTTCCGCTACAAGTGCAAGTCCAGCAGAACCTGGGTGAGTGATAGCAGCAACGTTGGTAGAAGAAAAATAAATCTTACAGAGACAAGGCTGGTTCGTCTTCAGCTCAGCTCACAGCTCAGTTGATCTTTTTCTAACCCTTGCTTCTTGTGCGTGCAGGACTCTGTCCATCAGCAGACCATGAGGGCTATTAGTCGATTGGAGACCAAAACCTACAGCTCTCAGGGCTGCTCAGGCTCTCAGCGCCACCGTGCGGCCTGGGGGTCAGCCAGCAGCTCCAACTCGAGCCCTGTCTGCGCTATCTGCCTGGAGGAGTTCCAGGACGGGCAGGTAAGAGGGAGAGAGCGAGGAACATACTGTATCTGTAGATTTATCTGTCCTTGTCAGCTATTTAATCTACCCATGTCTCACTTTTGTCCCAGCATTTAAGGATCATCTCCTGTGCTCATGAGTTCCACAAAGACTGCGTCGACCCCTGGCTGCTACAACACCGCACCTGTCCCCTCTGCATGCACAACATCATGGGTGAGGAAAAGCATATTTCCAGTTAAGTTTTGGTAAAGAAGGTGCCCATTATACTGAAGGAATTCAAACTGCAGGAATCTGTCTTTTTTCTTCTACTTCAACATATTAAGATTGTTATGAAGTTTAGTTTTCTTTTAATAATTTAGTCCACATTGCTGGCAACAGAAGAATTTTAAATTTTACTAACAACGCAATGTTTTGGACAAGAACCAGACATATCTCTGAATTTTTAACCCCTTTTTGAATCTGCTATGATAAGTGCTTTATAAATAGAAGTTACTGTTAGTTTATTACAACCCTGCAGTATTCTGTATATTCTGACTGCTGCTGTGGTCCACAGGGACGGAGCGGCAGCCCCAGAGGAACAGACTCCAGCAGAGTCCAGAGCAAAGCCAGGGTTTCCTGCACGCTCCGCCTTACAGCAGCCCACGCAACCACCCCTTCCCCCAGCATGCCATCCCCTTCTCTATGAGGCCCCACTATCCTCGTGGACCCTCTGGACCCTATCCCTCTCTGGGTCACTACACTGGCTCTTCTCCCAGAGATACCCAAAGGCTACGTTTCCTGTCCAGCAGGCCTCTTGGCTCTGGCTGTGGGTACCACCTTGCTGCAGAGGTTCCCGGGAGGCCCCACAGGATTGGAGGTAACTGCAGGACCCACCACTACAACTCCCGTAGGTCCTGCCACAACTATCGCTCATCCTGTCCGGCCCAGCGCAGTGCATCCAGCTCAAGACTGCACCACATCGCCTCCATCACACCGCAGACCCGCGGAGTTCCGGCCCACAGCCGGCAGGACGAAGGCAGCTGCTCAGGTGGCAGCTACCACACAGAACGCAGCGGATACTTGGCTGATGGGCCAGCGAGTGACTCCAGTTCAGGGCCATGCCATGGCTCCTCCAGCGACTCAGTTCTCAACTGTACTGACGTGTCCCTGCAGGGGGTTTATGGCAGCTGGTCCACCTTCCGTAGCTCTCTGAGTAGTGACTACGATCCGTTTGTGTATTATGGGCCAGGTTCTGGGCGTGCCCCCCGCAGGAACAGCCTGGAGGCATGTGCACAGGCCCGGCCCAGGTCTCTGGATTCTGTGGTGAACAAAGCAGGCTGCCCCGAAGAACAGCCGCAGACTGTGTTAAGCCACATCCACTACCACCGCCACAGACACCACCACTATGAGGAGGGGGAGCGCAGCCAGGGCCCGAGCAGAGGCTCAGATGAGGAGCACGGGGCAGCTGCTGCTGCAGCTGCACCTGCTGCTCCTGTCCTGGACAAAGACTCACCTGTGTGCCCTCCTAAGCACAGCCATTGCCAGTGCCCAAAGCCAGACCCCATAGATCGGCCCAGTCCTGGGACAGAGTATCAGGACCATGACCCCAGCAGCCCTACAGGACCACCTGTCCTGGTGTCCCCAATCCCCTTACAGCTTCAACCCCACTGCTGCCACCAGGGACACGGACACCCTCCCGCTCCTCTTGGGCGAGTGGGTGGCTGTGTGCTTGATGGCCCCTCTGTTCGCTTCCACCAGAGCCTGGATCTGCAGGATGACCGTAGCATCCACATCCACTACGGTCAGGGCCCAGGCTTCTGCTGCTCTCCTCCTGAGCTGCACCCTGCCTTGCTCCCCGTGCCCCTCATTCTGGACTCTGGAGGTATGGAGGACTGGCCTTGCTGTGCCGGGGCCCATGTTGTGTGGCAAAAGCGGGTGCAGCAGGCACGCTCAGAGCCTCAGCTCTTGGGGCCTGGGACCTCTATGGACAGGCCACCCTGCAGGTTCCACCACGGCCCTGCTGCTGACCACAACACAGACATTTGTTTGTACTGCCAAACATTACACCACAATCAGGGTTGGTGTCTCACTTGTTCATCTTTAATAACATGACCAGCCTTTCAGTCTTAAATAATCATTTAGATTATCATTTTAGTTTATTATTCTCATAGTTTTGGCCATCATTTGTGTTGGTTGTGATAATGCTGAAGTCACCAAAGTAATTGGGAACACGGCAACATTGCTACAGCGAAGTCGGACTGGGCAAAAAACAAGAGCAGTCAGACAATCTGACAGATAAACAAACCAACAGTTTAGCCAGATTTTCTAAACTGCTTTATTTAGAGGTTAGACTGAAAGTGAGCACACCTGAAATGTTAGCAAGAAGGAGTTGTGGTAACTACAGCAAGTATAGACGGTCAAAGATGAACCATAAAGTCAGCCTATGACGTTTACAGTGCACAGTTTGGGTAAAAATTATATTATTATTTTATCTTTCAAATAAGTTTGGCTAACCTGGGACTTTGTTTACCACATGTATGTTCATCTGACAGGGTGCATGAGTGAATTTTTAGCGATGTTGCCGTGTTCTCAGATCTCAGCCATTCATTTGGTAAGTACAGTGATTTTATTACCAATAAGAATGATGGAGAAAATACAAAAATAAGCCCTAGGAAAAACCTGGAGTGATCCTTTTAGACCTGCATAACATTTTATTTGTATTCTTTGTTTTTGACTTGAGTTGTTTTTGTGTCCACAGGATCAGAAGAGGAGTCTGGTGTGTGAGAACTTGTTGCATCCCCATTATCACGCTGCTACACAGGAGCCAGAATGGACAAGCCTCTCATTGGCTATTGCTCTCATGTCTTCCACATAATTCCACCAGCAATGCCTTTGTTCGGACGATTCCCCAGCTTCCCCCAAGCTTCAAAGCTCACATGCTGAAATGCTCTTTCAGCTGAGTTAGATTGAGTTTGATCCGTTATTATTAAAAGTGAAATTATTGTGATTAAATTAAGCTAAAATTTTAAGAATAATGCCCAACCCTTCATAATATTGTATATCAAAATATACTAAATGATTTCAATGTTTATTTAAATGTTTGGAGACAGGGAGTTGCTGGGGAAACGACTAATACACTATAAAGGAGAAATAGTGTTTTTCTGTATTTCTCCTTGTCAGTTATAGGAAGAATATTCATTACCAACATGATACCACAAGTTCCCATGCTCCTTAGTGACAGCTAAAGAATGATCCTTGCTTAGGGTGTTGAGCCCTCATGAAGTGAGACTCCATCTCTGCATTGCTCACTCTATTACAAAATAACTTGATTTATCTTAGAGGTACTTAATTTCACTTGCATGATCTTCGTCTTCCTTCGCTGAGTCCAGTCACAGCTTAGAGACGGTTTTCTCTCCAGCCTACCTCAGCTCAGATTTCTTAACATGCCTCACACAGGGGGTCTTTAAAGGTACTGCTGTAGTGATTTTTTTTTTTGTCACAACCATGTAGTTCCCATAAACTCAACAAAAAGTTAAACCTGTCCAAATGGAGAGAAAGGTTGATGCTAAGCCCCTCAAACAATGAGCATTCACTGAGGTTGCTGAGCCTTGCATGGGCCTTGTTTTCATTATTTCAATAATGGCAGCTGTTTTCAACATGTATGTTTGTGTTTTGGATCATTTTCTGTTTCTTTTTTTGTAGTCTGTAATTTTTTTTTCACTTTTCAAAATGAACCAGTTTGACTGAATTATGTCGTTGTCATTACAAGCTATTGTCTTGTCATTTCTCTTGCCAGTGGTCACTTCACATGTTTGACCTCAGTGCTGTTAAACCTTCTGATCAGTGCAGAGTGAGCAGGCCTTATCAGGACGACAAACACATGCTCCTTTAATGCCTAATTCATCACAATGATCTATTATCCTCCAAAAAGGATATACCCTCCCGTTGTCCTCCAGCAACTAAAGCTCTAGAAAAATGTTCTACATTGCCGCTATAGAAAAGAGATAGTGACTATTTAATGATATAACTGGAGAAAAGCCATGCTAGGTAGACCTTACAGTCCCAAGCATCAGCTCAGTCTGTTGCTGTAGCACCAGTTTAATGAAAGCTTGGTGTGCTTTTCCCATGATTTCAAACTGTAATGGGTAGAACCTGAGAAAAATCTCAGGAACAATCAAACACTGGAAAAATGGGAAGAATTTATTTTAGTTACAGTAATGATACCCGAATCGGTGAAAAATCCTTTGTCGTGGTAAATGTGCATCGCCAATCCCTGCTTTTGAGCTTACAGCACTTGAAGGAAGATCCACCTTAAATCAGAAATCCAATACATTATTTTGATTTTTTTTTTCATTCAGATAAATTGTTTTTAAAATACATTTTTTAAACCATCTCTCAAAACTGCAAATGACAGAATCAAGGTTTAAATCTTTGTTACCTACCATTCCCTCTTCTCCCATTTAGCCACTCTGGCAGACTGACAGACAGAAAATGTGTTAAGATCCCAGGAAAATGACTCTGAACACTTAAACTGTGTAGATAAAAGTCGACCTCATTATGCCACCCAACATGGCTCCCTTATTTTCAGTTTAACCACAGACTTCTTGCTTGCATGTACTAGACTAAATAATCTGAGATCAAAGAAATAGGAATTCTGTTATAGCGTGGACTTTTGCTTTAAAGTGAAAATGTGAAAGGATTTTTCTCAGCAGTCAGACTTAAGATACAGTTTAGCTTAGCACAAACAGCAGCCAAAGAGCTTATGGGTATTGCAGTGTAACCAGTAGCACTTACTAAAGCCTCATATGTGCCTTATTGATTCAAACTGTTCAGAATCCTAAATCAGGAACCTCCCAACACACTAAGCTCTTACCTTTCTAACCAAAGAGGCAAAATCTTGAACACAGTGAACTTATAACATAGTATGTGTTGTGCCTTTTTTCCTGTTTAAACCCTCTCCTTAAATCTCAGAATTAAATGTGCTTTCAATGACCAGAGAGAACATGCCAGAATTGAAGTGGAAATCATTTTGGACTCAATATTTTGGACAATCATGCAGAAATCTTCAGCTGCAGTCCCTCGTACTAATACCTCACTCTGAATGTGTCAACGCAGCGTCCTCCAGCTAAAGTATCAGGGTTTCCTTGTCTGTTATTTTTCGTGCCCAAACAGTCTCTGAGACTGAGATGGAAATGACTGAATTACAAGCAGCACTTTGGCTTAAGCAGATTATTATTTTTTTTTTTTTTTAAAACAACTTAAAACTCAAAGTATTAAATTACAACAAGCCCCAAACTATCAGCACATGAAAAATACCATTTAGCGATGCCGCAGAATATCTGATGTGATTTCATCCTGTTCAAGATCTTTCCCTTTTGTGTTGTTTATGTGTTTGTTATGTTATGTTTTGCAAGAATAGTGAGCTGAAACTGCCTTTTCTATGAGTAAAAATCCCTCCAGAACTTTACGGGATATGTCAGTATATTTTGGATACTTTGTGTACAAAAAAGAGAACAAAAACAGAAATGAAATAGTGTTGTATTTTATATATAATAGAACATTTCAATATAGTGACATGTCACTAATATATTTATTTACTAATATATTTATCCATTTTGTCCAGTTTTGAAAGAGTGGTTTCTGTATAGACTGAATGTTTCTATATGGAAACTGACCAGTGCCATCACAGATGTATCAACCTGTCTTCATTCCAATTATATGCAAATAAATTATTTTGAAATAAAACCTCTGTGCTAAGCGCATTTTTCTGCAGGAGAATCCAGAGAAACTCCCACAGTGTCAAATGAGTTGTGTTTGCACGGCTGTGTTGTTAAAGGAATAGTTCACCGAAAGTTACTCCACATAGTTTAAAATCAGCTTTCTTCAAACTATTAAAGATAACTTGGTCATTGTATTAGACCTCAGAATATATTTCCTAATTATGATGACATAATTATGCATAACAGGGTTCAGCATTCACAGAGCTTCAGAACAAATTTACACAACTTTAACAAATCAGATACCTACAGCTAAAAAAAAATTATCACTCAAAACATTAATTTACAAGGCACAATCTAAACATTATTGCAGTTTTTTACAATTGGTAACATGCTTTTCTCAATACTGAGTTCACTTTTTCATAAGTCTTCACACAGTCAGCACTACAGTGGTGGATCACGTTTCATTGCTTTGACAGATCTTTCAAACTTCATGAACTGTTTTCTCACTCAAACTCAGCCAGCACCAAAACTCTGTGTTTACAGTCCATTTTGCACATGTTTACATACTATTGTAAAAAATGTTAAATTTACATTCAATGCCTACCATAACACAAACTTACTGTAAATTACACTGCAATTTGTTACATTTGACTACACCTACATCTAAAAAGAAATTGAAAAAATAAAAATGCATTAACTCCTAATTGGCACATACAATACTGAGCACCTGTTCCCATTCCTTGATGACCACGTGAGGAAAGTGAGGCAGAATCCAGAATGTTTTGTGATTGTATGGGAAGATGTGGTGTTTCACCATCTGGCGTTTATAACCCATTCCAAGATGGAGTCACTTTTACTTTCACCTTACTCTCCATTCCTCAACCCTACAGAGGAAATATTTTCCTCATGGAGGTGGAACGTTTTTGTCATCCAGCCACATGATCAGATGTCCATCCAGCAATGATTGCTGGATGTCTGGACATATCTGCAGAAGATTGCCAGACATGCAATACGATTCTTCCCCAGGTGTATTGCAAGAGGGGACATAAGGTGTGATGTGGATGAGAACTTGTGGTCACATGCAGAAGGCAGGGTTGACTAGCACTGTTGTATTTCTATATCTGTAGCTATCCTATACATGTATGTATAGTGAATATGTATGGTTTTGTATTGCATTACTGGAATTACTTTAGTTTCATTTTGTGCATTTGGAATGTACATGCATGTATATAAACATATATATATATATATATATAAAGATTTCTCTGAACACCAACATAGGTGAAGTATTTTGTAGGCAAGCATCTACACTGTGATGTTCCTTACCCACAATGCTGTTGTAATTCTTGCACTGAACAGCAGCAAACATGTTTTTCTGGCAAAGAGCAGATGGTACTTTTCTAATCATTTGATCTCAAAATTAGTGCCCTGCGCTACAAAAACCTTCTGAAGAAATGTGATGGATGTGACATGGAGCAGAGTAGATAATGACACATTTTTTATTTTAAATATTACTTAACCATCTGCAGCAGTTACACATTACATCTTGTTGGTTTAATGTGTAAAAAAAACTGAAGAGTAAAAACGACAGGTTGTGGTTTTATGGGGATATGTACCGGATAATTTCTTGGCCTGCCGCAGTCCATTCCTGTGTTCACAGGTGCTGGTGTGTAGATTCTGTTAGCTTTAGACAGAGCCAAGCTAGCTAGTTCTCCCTGTTTCCTGTCTTTATGCTAAGCTAAGCTAACTGTCTGCTGGTAGCTCCTAGCTTCATACTTACAGTGGTATTGATCTTCTCATCTAACTCTCGGCAAGAAAGCAAATAATCATATTTCCCAAAATGTCAAACTGTTCCTTTAAAATGTGTACAGCTGTTTCCCACACACTTGCCAACCTGCATGAACATGAACATTTCTTTATTTAGCCATACATCATGCAATCTACAGACAACTTAAAGCATATCTGATAGCACTTGCAGCTTATCTCTGTATATGTGTTTGATATACTGTAGCTGTGGAAGGTGTTGTTGATTGCCATATATAACAGTCTAAGTGTGGTTTGGCAGCAGCAGTCGGAGGATCAGTAGAAGGCTTTGGCCTGCCCTTCGGGTGTCAGCACAGTGAGGTTGCCCCTGGCGTCCTGGTCCTTCTCAATGGCCTCAAAGAGAGACTTGAAGTTTCCTGCCCCAAAGCCCTGGAGGGAGAAAATACACACACAGATGGCTAATTACCCAAAGATCTGCCTTCTTCTGTGTCATTTGTTATGGCTCTGGGGGTCTTCTCTCAGACACCGTTCAGGGTGTTAAACACTTTGATGTTGGATCACGGCAGATAAATATTCTGACAGGGTTCAAACATCCACTCCGCTCTGACAAGAGCTGCACTCACCGGGGGCTCGCAAATTAATCATGTAAATATTTTCATAGATAATCAAAAGATCAAGTGTTGGTGGTTACTCTGAGAGATTCTTTGCTGTGGTTCAGATTCAGTTTCTCACTTTCATGCATTGTATACACATCTGCAGACTCAGTGAAATACTGGAGAGTGACAAGATTTGCCTGTTCTGACAAGCAGAATGGGTGCCACAGGGTGCAACCCAATCCAAGATCCCTTCGCTGTGAAGCAGTGAGCCTTTTAATCTGTATCTGCGATAGATTTACTGAGCTTTTACAAGTGGGCTACTGTTATACTGTTCACACTGGGTGGGAGCTGTAAACAGGTGTTCAGGCGGCTCTGTCTCGGCTTCTTAAAGGTGATGAAGGTAGGAAACAGGATCACAGGCCTGTAAATCCCATCACAAAGTCATAAAGATTACCCTCCGTTTACCAGTTATACCAGCAGTTTGTGCACTTACAAAGTGGTTGCTCCGCTGAATGACCTCTAAGAAAAGGGTTGGTCTGTCCTGCACAGGTTTGGTGAAGATTTGAAGGAGGTAGCCCTTGTCATCAAAATCAACTAAGATTTTCAATTCCTTAAAACAAAACACATATAGTTTATGTTTTAGAACACAAACAAAAAGGCTGTAAATAATCTCAGGCTTGCTGAAATAATACGTCTCCTCACCTGTAAACGGTTGAGGTCCTCCTTCACCTTGATCTTGGCGGTTTTGAGATTCTGCCGCAGGGTGTCATAGTAGGCGTCAGGTGCTGAGAGGAACTCCATTCCTCGGGCGCGCAGGTTCACTATCTGTTTTAAGACAAAAACAGAGAAAAAAGCGGGATCTAAAACTTGCCTTTATTTGCAAATTTGGAGAGGCTGTGCGATTAATGATTGACGATAATCTAACGCAGGAGACTCACGGCTTGAATAATGTTTGACGTGTTGAGAGCAATGTGCTGAACACCTGGTCCCCCGTTATAGTCCACATATTCCTGTGAAGAAGGAGATGCAGGACATGCACTGAGGCAGGGTTGTAAACCAGGAGCTGTCACACATTTTAATGTCACAAACCCCCATTTGCACAACTGTTCCTCAAGCTGCTGGGGACCCACTGTGATAAACCACTGTGATAAACAGAAAGGCCCGAATAAAATGAGACTGAGGGTGTTGTAGTACTGAAATGAGCTGATAAAGTCACACCTGGATTTGTGACTTCTTTTTCCCCGTTGCAGGTTCATTGATGGGCATCTTGATGGTCTCTTCATAGTTCGTCACCACTATGGACCTCAGCGCACTGTACTGCGTGTGGATCTGCTTGTCGTCTATTGACCAGAACCGATGGAACATCAAACACTTCTGATACCTGGAATTTGGAGAACACAAACAAAAAATGTGATAATAAGCTAAAACGAACAAGCCATACTTTATTTGGAATTGTTTGAATACACCTCCTTTCCTCTTGGTGACTTTTATTGAAACAAAATTTAGACTTTTAATTTTATAGTCCAGTAATGTTGCACTGGAGCTTTTGAATATCTGCGCTAACATTCCGCCCTGCGACAGAGGTGGATTGACCATTTGCAGAGTGTTTACTTGTCCTTTTGCCCCATGTGTCTGTCTGCTGTGCCGGCCGTGTGCGTACGTGCGTCAGACAGGAGTCTTACCAGTCTGAAACTGGCACCATTTCGTCATCTGGCTGGTTTCCCACAACGTGATCGATGAAGCTCAAACCTCCTGGTGGACTACAAAGAGAAGAAGAAGAAAAACACTGCATGGGTACTTTTCCATGAAGGTTCAACAGAATAATTGAGAATATCCGTTACATACAGGTAAAGCACTCATCCGCTCTGTTTTTTATATAATATTTGATCAAAATGCATTTATTTAGTATTTTGGGTTAAAATCTGGAAAAGGCACTTTGTCTTATCAAATCAGGGTGCCAGGCACAGGAACATACAACTTTTTCAGTGACTTTGTATCATATATACTGTCACATGTCATATAATACTCCTGAAACTGAAATAAAATATCATCCATCACTGACACTGGTACTTCACTGTGCACAGACATTCTGTGGCAAACTTCAATCTAAATCATGAAATCTTATTAAGATTTATAAAGCAACCCGGTTTAACACTGACTAGCATGTAAGGTCAAATTAGACCAATAAAGAAAAGAAAATAGACCCTCATTATAAGTTCACTATAACTTAAAGATACAAATTTTGATGAGGTATGTTGCAAATGCAGAACAAGTGGCTTTTTATCAATGTAACTCTTTTCCACAAATTTGAATAGATTGTTTAGTTTAATACAAAACAGTACTCGGCAAAGGTTTTACACCAAAAAATCCCCCACATGTATTGTGGTAAAAGTTTGACAGACTCACAGTTTGGCTAACAGAGGATCCCTAAACAGAGGCTCTTTGTAGCCTGGCAGGAAAAGGCCTTTGTAGGGGCTGAGGTACTCGATGAGTGTGTGTGTTGTATCTCCATACTGGGGAAAAAACATGAACACAACATTATTATTCGTTTCCAGTTTCATGTGTACATTTACATGAGGCTTTCAACTGTGCGTCCCTCTTTACGTACCGTTTGAACCACAGCATACTTGACTCTCCCGTGGCTGTCCTGCTCCACCCAGGGTTCCTTGACGATTACAGCTCCTCGCTCTTTAGCTGTCTGTCGGTGGAGTGGTGTTGGGATCAGTTGGGAAATACAGGAGCATAACAACAGTTTTTCTGTCTGAAGACGGCTCCTGGAAGCCCTCCAGTGGCTGAAGGCAGAACATCTTCCTAAACATGCTGTGATGTACTGCTTTATGTATCTTAGATGATGCTACTGTTGATCTCTGTGTAACGTCAGTGGTGATTCTGTATCTTTGTAGTCACCTGACCTTCAACGCAGAGAGTTTATCCAAACCTCCAGTCTGACCTTGATTGAGGTAAAGCCACTGAAACTCAAAGTCAGACCACCGGCATGTTTGCCCCTATTTCAACACACACTCAGAGCACCGCACACATTTTACCCCTAACTGAGAATGTATAGTATGATGAGACAAATCAGGTTGGCTTTATTTCTAGAATTTGATTTGAAACAGATGAAACAGAATTGCAGTTTAAAATCAAAAATAAAAGTTAGTAGAACTGAGTGAATTTGAATTCAGTGGAATTCAAATCTGTTACTTCTCTTACTTCTTCTCTTGCTGTATATACTGGATATAAACAAAAAATAAGGTGGAAAATAAGCACCACCATCATTTACTTAAGTACTGAACTTAAGTACAATTTTGAGTTACTTGTGTTTTACTTCTGCCTCTTTTTACTTCTACTCCACTACAGTTTAGAGGCAGATATTGTACTTTCCACTCTACTACATTTATTTGATAACTTTAATTTCTAGTTACTTAGATTTAGATGAATAATACAAAATGTAATCAACAAATAAATTCTCATTATGATAAAATAAGACTTTATTTATCCCAAGGGGGAAATTCACAAGCTACAATATATTTTAATACAAAGTAATTAAAATTAGCCCGATCTTTACCAGCTGCAGCATTAAAGTGATGAACACATTAATGCACCAATAATATAATATACATTATTCTGAAATGGGCCATTTGGCAGTGAAGTGTTTCCAAAAAAAACACACTGGCCATAACTAATGTCAAATAATATGAAACCCGTTCATTTCTGCCTCTTGCAATTCAATTTCAGTTCATAGTCCTCCTGCAGGCTGTGGTCAATTTTATCCCAACTGCGACCAAATCCATCAGCACATCAACGTTACAAAACGATCCTTCTGTGTATCATTGTTACCTTGACTAAGAAGTCACAGTCCTCCACTTGGAAAGCGATGTCTTTGACTCCGTCTCCATGCTTCATCAAGTGTTCTCCCATTTCTGAGGGAAGATAAAACCACGATGAAATGCAGACACAGTGAAAATCACATTGACAGCATTTCATCATTCATATAGTCTCAGGTTTTCTGAGGAGAAAACTTGCCCTCATTTCCAGGATTCAGCGGAGATTCAAACACAAACATTATCTGTGAGGAGAGAGGAGGGGTGGTTGTGTTTGTGGGGAGGATCATTGATCATGGATATACTGTAAATTCAAGCGCAGGATGTTTAACTGCATACCTTATCCTGTCTGATGACATGAGACACCACCTCTCTGCTGCCAGTCTCCAAACCCTTATAGGCCAAAGGCTCGAAGCCCATCTTATCACAGTAGAAGGTGGCTGCCTGCAAAGGGATCGGACTGTCTTTACTGTGAAGGGAGTTTCTGATGAACTTTGACAAAGTGAGATACAGTTACAAGTGTTCATCTCCTGCTGCCAAATGTATTGACTGTGGATTGCTCAATCCAGGCTGTGTGTTGTCTGGCCTGTGTGCTGAACCACAATGATTGGCTGAACTGTGTGTGTGTGTGTGTGTGTGTGTGTGTGTGTGTGTGTGTGTGTGTGTTTGTTTAATTTCAATTAAATTTAGTAATCCACATTAAAATGCATAAATGTGGTAGGGCTGCACCTAACAATGATTTTCATTATCAATTAATAATCTCTATTAATTGAATAATCTTTTTGTCTACTGTCAGAAAATTACAGAAAATTATTTAAATACCATTTGTTTTTGTCCAACCAACACTCTGAAACCCAAACATATTAAGTTTACTATCATATATGACAAAGAAAAGCAGAATTCCTCACATTTTAAAAGCTGGAACCAGCGTACATTTGGCATTTTTGCTTGAAAAATGACTGAAACAGTTAATTGATTATCAAAATAGCTGCTGATTAATTTTCCGTCCATCGACTTATCGATTAATTGGACTGTATACTGTTATTCCAAAAAAAAAAAAACTTAAACCTGTAGATGTTTATGTGAATTCTGAACACAGTAACTTGTGTTAACCCAGCAAAAAGTATAAAGAAGCATGATGAAGACACTGAATCAAAAAAAAGTTCATCTTGATCCAAATATAACACACATAAATAATTATGTGGAAAATAATGACATGTAATGATGTGATGGGATTTGGCTGGTCCTGAAATCATGAAAATGACACAGATGACAGAAAAGCGTTTGGATACTGACCTGTTTGGCATTGCCGACCCAGAAGGTGAGATGATGAAACCTGACAAACTTTCCCCTTGTGGGCTAAAAAGCAACAGTACAACGGAAGAATCACATTGGCTGATAGTAAAAAAAGTTGTGCAACAGTTTAATGAATCCTACGAGTGAGAAACATAACACCTTAACTGTATTTTAGAGGTATTAAATGAATAGTTTCACCCAAAGACTTGTAATTAAATCTCATATCAGCTGTAGGTTTAGAATGATTCATTTATTCCTACAATTCCCACATGAAGCCACTGGGTTATGATTCAGGCCTTCTTCTGCAGAACTAACAGTACTGTTCATCCAACACATCCAACTACATCACACATCACAGACTCCCGTCCAAAACAAGAAGCAGTTTTAATCTTACCTTCTCCCCTTTGTCTGTGTAGCTTGTCTAAAAAGAAAGAAAAGATATAAATCATTATAACGTCATCCACAAGTGCTCAGACTAACCTACAGTCAATAGATCTCACTGGTTCTTATCCACTGAAGATACAATGCTCTTTGAATTACTCAGCTGTGAAAATGTTTAATGTCCTACAACTGAGAGCACCTGCTCATCATAACAGACTCTGATAATGGTGAAGTCTCTTACCATGCTGTGATTGTAGACGGACCACAATTCAGAGAAGAGAAAGATCAAAACTAATGTGCGGCCCGTCGGCATGCAGATAAGTACTGACCTGATGACCAACTGTGATTGGTCCTTTAGGATCTACACCCACCTGTCCGCCTCCTCGCTTCCTGCTGCACTTTAGCTAAATAGTTCAACAGCAGTGGCCCAAGTTTTGTCATCTCTCCTGATTCCAGGGTCTAAACCACTTGTCAGTCCTCAGAGCCTCAGTCGTCATAGAAACATAGATACATTAACCACAGTGTAGGGACAATAATGAAGTACAGATGTTACACTCTAGTCTACGATGTTTTGCCTGAGATACTGAATATACCTCTCAGGTGAACGTGCAATAAGCTCAAGTGAAGAACTATTTATTTGTAATATAACAGAGACTCATTACTGCTTAAAACAAAAGCCATGCATCCAGAATGGGAAGAACTGAATTGGAAGTGCAGCACTAAATAAAAACACAGTGGTAGTAGTGTTGAGGGTAAAATCTGAGATGTCTCACACCAGTCCCTCTGAGATTCCAGGTTTCTGGTTTCCACCAGCAGAGGGAGCAATATCTATTTAAACTGCCATGAAATAAACAGATCAGCAGTCATGTACTATAAGAGCAGTATAAAGCCAGAATTTTCTACTTGCAAATGAACTGATTTTGAATAAGTCCTCATTTAATTATTATTCTTAGAGATTATATATTTCATTAAGAGCCTTTTCCTTTTCAGAAGGACTCACACGTTGACAGAAGGATGTAAAAACTGGCTGTAATCATGAGTGTAAGAAGATTTAACACCTTATTCACTGCTGTTTTCAGTGTACCTGGAATCATAACAGTATCTGGCAAATCGAAAAGCCAAAAATGTGGGAGGGGGGGGTCATGGTTTGCTTAGCTGTGAAGGGGAAATGTCAGAGGACTGTATCAAAGACAGGGGTGAAGTGAGACGTTGTAGGCTGTTTACTGGTATCGGAGAGCACATGAGGTCAGGTCCAGGCTGTTACAGACAAGGCCGATGAACAAAAATAGTGTCTGGCACAGGCCACAGTGCTGTAAACTGCACAGGCATGTCAGATGTATACCCATGCCGCTGTCTGTGTCAGGGGGCTCCAGGAGAAAGACAAGGATCATGTACTTAATTGTTGCAGTCAATGATTTTTTGATTAATCAGTTAATCGATTTGACATCAAATGTCAGCAAATAGTCAAACATGCCCATCACCAGGTCCCAGAGTCCAATGTAACGTCTTCAGATTGCTTGTTTTGTCCAACCAACAGTCCCAAACCCAAAGATAATCAATGTACAATGATATAAAACAGCAAATCATCGTATTTGAGAAGCTAGAACCAGAGAATATTTGGTATATTTGCTTGTTAGATGACTTTTGACAATTACTTAGCTATCAGAATTGTTATGAAGTAATTTACTATTGATCAATTAATCAAAAAAATAAAAAATAAATACTAATAATAATCAGTGCTGTCTAAGCAGAGGAGGTTAAACTGGCTTGATCTGCATCAAAACAGCCCTTAAAACACATTTTCCTGAATTAACTTTTGCTACAACCTTTTAAAAGCTGGTTCAGCCCCCCTTTCATGTGTCTCTCTTTGACTTTTCTTTCCATTGCCGCTTATTTTAAGTGTATTTTAGGAATATTGTTTAAATAATTGACAGCTATGGTTCTACTCACTTTCCAATCTCTTCATTTAAGTTGTGAAAAAATTAAACCTTTTTTTTTTTAATTGTTCAGAATATTTTAAACCCTGCTGGGCTATGACTGGTATAACTGTCTATGCTTGTGTGCGCACGTACCGTACTCTGGGTATGTGTGTGTCCAGTTTGTGCCGCGCTGTGATTTTCTATTGGTGCGCTTTAGGAGCTTTGTGGCACCCGATTGGCTCTGCTGTGGGTGTGTGTAATTCACTCGCTTGACTGTTGTATATCCTCATTGGCCCGTAAGAATTCTGTAGCGCCATTGGTCTATAATGTTCAGTTTCCTTCTTGATTATTGGCTAGCGCTGTTGCGATCACACAAGAATGAGGAAGTGGTGTAGTCTACTGAGTCACCGTTGTGTCAGCTGATTCTTTCTGAGTGAGTAACTCGATTTATATTTTAAAATTAAGTAACTTCTAAAGAATGTATTGTGTGTTACATGTTCTCGTGCTGTTAGACTTGTGTTGGACGGGTGAACCTTAAGCCGTTATGTCGTTTTCTGTTGGCAGATGAGCATATTTTACACACCAGCCTCTAGTAATTAATGTTGCTATCCGGCAGCTAGCATGATGCTAACGTTTGCAAACACTACACACACGCACACCTTCGGTTTGTCTAAACTTGTCGCCTCCTAGCGCAGTGCCAGCCTGTAGTGAGGCTGTGGTCTACTTTCACTTTCACCTTACATGTCTTCCAACTTTATCCCTGTTATCATACGTTCACACCTGTTGTGTTGTCACAAGAACAGAGCACCTGTTATTCACAGTTGTAGTGGAGCTGACAATCTTACATTTCTAGATCGATGTTTTTTGGTCAGAGGAAAGCACTTTGGAATCTCCCACAGGACTGGAATGTATTTTAAACTCACGAGGAAGAGAAACTGGTTTTGCAAAAGTCATCCTAATGCTTAATGCTCAGCGCTATCATTATAATAATACTTGACAATTGCTTTGAGTGTTTCTCCTTATTACATAACATCTCCGTTGCCCTCAATGTGCACATAATTTAGCCTTTGCCAACTTTTATAAACTCTAATTTCCATATAACTAGACTATATCAGTTTTGGTATGTATTGTAATCACCACTGGATTGTATGGCTATATCATCACAGTAACACTTTTTTATTTTTTAAGAGGTGACATTGTGAACAAATGTAATGTGAAGGGAAAGCTACTGGATTTACACATTGAACACAACTGAATGATGTGAACTAAATAATTATCTTGCTTTCAATGATGTTTTTATGATTCTAATGCACTCTGCCAGTTTATTAGGTACACCTCGCTACAACGAATGCAGTCTAATACAAAAGGCCTTCAGTAAATCCTACCTTCATGAAGGTTATAACGTTGAGAATAATTTTGGTTTTGACGCTGTTAAATTGTGTTGCGTTATATTGAGAGCTGTTTCCAATATTTTGTCCACCACATTTATAGTTGGAAAAATTAGTAACTGATGGTTATTAAGATCTTTGACTATAGTGTTGTGCTTCAGACCTCGTTCCTCCAGATCCATTCTAGAAATGTCTTCAGGGGATTTCATAAAAGGATGGAGAAACATATGCTAAACATGTTGTGTTTTTTATTTATATAATTCAAACAAAAGAACTGGCGTACTCAACTCCAAGTATGATGGGTGCCGACCCAAAAATCACAAAATGGCAGTAGCTTAGTGCTTTCAGTTTCATTTCCCCCTCACCATTTGCTTTACTGGATATCTCATATCCTGTACTCATCAGGTCACCTCTCACCAACCATATGATTCTTCTTCCCTAAATCTGTGACCGACCTCTCTAAAGTACTGATGGGCATTAAGAATCAATCTGGAGGGATGAAGTCTTAAAGCTTTTAGTCAGGTGCAGCAACTAATGTTGTCGACAAAAAGCATGACTTCATCAGAGGACATTAAGACTCGTATCTCTTGCCCAGACCCTCTCCCTTCCCCCTCTTCACACTCTACAGTCTTATCGTTACTGCAAGTACTTAAAGGAGCTGTATGCGACATTCACTGCCACTAGATCTCGCACTGGAGCACCAGTATCTCAGACCAAAACAAATGGGCGCTACAGCCCACCAGACTCCATTGAGGAAAAACAGTTATTATACCTTGCAGGTCATTGTAAAACACACTTCATTCAAACTAGACAGAAACAAAATAAAACTCACCAAAACCGTCTTTGTTAGTCTTTCCACTGTTCCAACAATCACCAACTCTGGTTTGGTCAAAATAAACCCTTAATTCACCAAAATATTCTGTCTCTACGCCTCAACCGGCAGCCGCAAAACGGGCTGCAATGGCTGCTGTGGACAAATGCGCCCGTCAAAGTAGCTTACATCCACTAAAAATGCAACATAACAACATTATGGAAAGGATCCCTATAGAGAGAGATGTTTTTGTTAAACAATAAGATCATTTTTGTTTAACCAGAAACTGCTGTTATATTACTCTAGCTCGCCACCAGACTCTATCGAAAAAAACAATAATTTTACCTTGCAGATCATCCTTAAACACACTTCATTCAAATGGGACAGAAACAAAATAAAACTCACCAAAACTGACTTTGTTAGTCTTACCACTGTTCCAACAATCACCAACTCTGGTTTGGTCAAAATAAATCCTTAATTCACCGCGTTAGATGAGAAAAGAAACAGCCATTATATAGCTCTCCTCACAGACGAACAGTTTCACAGGGAGGAACTAACATGCTTGCGCGACCGGACCGGCTGCCAAAACGAAGAACAGAGAAACTCGGATATCAAGACAGGCAGAGGGGGTGTGACGTCATCCTCTGCTCCTGAAGTAGCTGCCATCACCTCTATCCTCAAAAGCCCATACATTTATGTTAAAGCCCTTAAGTGTAGAATTTATTTGAAAACTTTGACTTTTTTTTATTGAACCTCAGTACTTTTTTTGTACCGACCAAATTGTGTCCTTAGCGTTGAGTAGGCTATTGAAAGTAAGGCTTTGTAAGATTAGTACTTTGATCAGACATGACTTGATTTTAATCAAGTTTTTGCCCATTTTAGACTATATTTCATTTAGACAATGTATTTGGAGGGTTTGTGTTTGGCAGAACTTTTGGCAAAGGCTTTTGAGATAATTGTGGTTCTTTTCTCAAACATAAAAAGGGAAAATGGTTTTGCAGCGAAACATGTTTATATCCATCAAAGTTATCAAAAGTATCGTATTGGTACAAAGACTGAGGTATTGTATCAATACTAGAAAGATAGAGATAGAAATGTTTCAGGCGATATCCAGACCGTAAGTGATATGGACTGAAATCTTGTTTCCTTTTGTGAATCCTTCAGTGAGCACATAGCAGCATGCAGTAGCCTTTAACAAACAACAAGGTCTTAAAATTGTCAGTACTTGAATGTCATGTACGGTACACAGCAGTAACAGTGACAGTGTATCTGAAGACAAGATTTGCCATGCATAAGCATATGTAATGCTGAGGAATGTATGGTAGGTAACTGGAATTAATAAATTTCTCCTTTTTTTTTAATTCAGAAGTACACGCCCTGCATATAGAATCTGTTTTGTTTTAAGCCATTTAATTGTATAAATATCCCACTGTAAATATTTTCACAAGCATTTCCTATACGCTGGTGTCAGATTGATGGGTGGAAGTCGTGCCACAAATGTGATCAGTGTTTTGAATGACAGTCAATTTTCTTTCTGGCAATAAAATAGTCCCAAAAGCAGAATGATCACAGACGGGCTGTCACAATGTGTGCGTTGTGTGCTAGTATGCAGAAAGAGTGATTGAGGGGAAGAATGAATTTTGGTTTATACATTAGACAAAGTGCTCTCTTGCATGAGTTAATCCACCAAATTGTGTACTTGCCTTGATGGGAACAAAAAAAAAATGCTTTTCACAAAATCTTTCTTACAAAACTTGATAACCAGAGTTATAAATAGTGCCAGAGCAGTTGTTTGAGAAATAAATGTTTGCACATATTTTGAAAACTGGATGATTATTAATAAAGTTAAATTTTTGGGTGGCTAACATGCAGAATTGCATGTTGATACCTCTGTGGAGCTGCCCAGCTGTGCACCTTTGGCTCATTGTTTTGGTTTCACAGTCCACAAACATACTGTATGCTTCAGTCTCATCTCTCTCATCAGCCCTGTTTCCAGCAGCAGCAGGCAGCTGTTTTCAGCCAACAAGCTCTGATAAACCCATTGTACACTACCTGCCCAGCACCAAATTGCAAACAAAGTGAGCATGTGAACATCTAGCTAAAGAGCCAGATATTTTTCTCAGGGTTTGGTTGAGTCCAAATCAGAGCAAAAAAGGAGAGTGAATGTTGGACTTAGATTCATCAGGTGGCCAGAAACACAACAATAGCAACCGGTAGCGGCCGCCCACCATGAGTCTGGTTCTGCTCAAGGTTTCTGCCTGTTTAAAAGGAAGTTTTTCCTTGCCACTGTCACCAACTTCTTGCTCATGGTGGGAATTGTTGGGTCTCTGTAAATAATATTATAAAGAGAGGAAAAGTGCAATGAACTGGCACTAAATAAATACAGTTTAACTTAAAGTAAAATAAATAGGAAATTGTTAGCTAACATGTAAGCCATCACAGCTTTGTAAGGCAATAATATGTCAGGTTGCTGTTGAGTTCTTCTTTACCCAGGTGGCCAAATCATCAATTAACGCAGCTTCAAAGGTTTGGTCTCCTCACTGCCTTTTTTTTTTTTAATCATTTCTCTGCTAAATTTGTGTGTAACTTTGTTAATGAAAAGTTATTCTAATCAGACTTTTGTTAACTTATACCTCATTACATTTTCAGTACACATTCTTTTTGTATAGTTAAATTGTCCGACACTATTTTTGTTGAGTCAGTAGGTGACTCATGCTGCTTAGAGTGTGATATTGTACCTTTTTGAAAGCAATTATAACGGGTTGCCTACATGTGGTGATTTCTATATTCATGACCGATTAGCAATGAAAGCCATCCCTTTTGATAAAATGAGTCATGAGCAGAGGTGGGTGAGTCCGTGCCCTGTAGTATGGCTTCTTTCACTTTGAGAAGCCTGGCACTTGAGTGGGAGGGAGAAAGAGTAAGCGAGGGAGGGAGGGAGGTATGTCGTGCACTGGATTACAACCAGTATGTGTTTGGGAGACGGAGACTACTGCTACTTTGCAAGGCATTGAGCTTTAATTCAACCTTAAAAGGTAGACAAACGTTTCAACAAAAGGTTTGCAGATTCAGCACTTTGAACAGGTAAGAGAAGTCAACTTTGGGAATAGTATTTTGTGAGTTGAGAGTAGTAAAAAAAAAAAAATTCTTTTTGTTTGAGCTGTGTGCAAAAGGGGGTGTGTCTGAAAAAAGTGTAGGGAAGTGAGACAGTGAGAACTTCAATCCAGTTTCAAGTTGTGTCCTTGTAATAGATGTATTGTAGTTAAGTCTAGTCCTAAATACAAGAAAGTGAATGCTATGTCTGTGTTTTGTCTAGCTGCCTTTGTGTGTTACACTCTTTATAGTAAACTTGCACTGAACTTCCTGACTAAGCATACATATGCACAGGAAGAGAAGGCAGTGAAATGTCAGTGTTAGTTTTCATGCAGTTATTTTGTGAATCAAGTGGTTTTGTTTTAGACCTTGTCAGTGTTTGCCTTATTATGTGTGTAGTCACTAGCAATGCACAGCACTGTTCAGATATCCAATATTAGAATACATTTCAGAACCTCCCAGTCATGTTCTTAGAAGATCAGGATATCTACCTCAGCGTGCCAACTCAGCTGGAGCACCTTTTTGGTGTGTTGTGTGTGTGTGTGTGTGTAGAAGAGTTGTGGAGTTTGTCCTCGTCTGCTGTCTGCTTCTCCTGCAGCTATCTGTTCAGCTGCTGATAATCTCATGAGGAATGTTGAATTTGCATTTCCTGTAAATCAGAGTTTCTCCCATCAGGTCAGGTGCTCTGCTCCAAGGTTTCTATCTGGGCTTCACGCATGTGCCTGCATGTCTGTCTGCAGCACTGCATGCGTGGAGTATGTTTACATTGACTTGACCTGATTTTGTAGAGTACTTCTTGTCCCAGGAAGCGAGTTTAACCATCACTCTGTATGTCCCACACTCTTCCAAGAGCTGTTGAATTGTGGGGATTTTGCGGTGGTAACAGGGGGTTGATTTGATAAAATGGAAAGTACATCCATACTCAACTTCTTCAACAATGAGAAATTGTATGATTTTAGTGCCAGCTTTCATTTTGCTTGCTGTACTTTAGACTAAGGAAGGTTGGGTTTTGGAATCCAGCCCTTTACGCAATCACACACACTCCACAACCACCCACACACCCCATGTCTGAAGGTAGTGTCTTTTTATGTTGGCAGGAGCCATCGCTGGCACGGCAGAGTCCAGTAGACAGGAGGAGAGGGAGGGATCTGAAGAGGAGCACCCAGACCTACTGTCTACAGCACTGGCTGGCAGCATGGTGAGCCAATCACACTATTAGGGAGGGGATCATGTATGTTTATATACTGTATATACTCTGCTGTAGATTCCTGATTGCTATTAAACTAGATGCTGCTCTGAACTCCCTATATGCTTTCTGAAGATAAAATGGCAAGTTGGGACTTTTTCACTCTCACACTGGTACGATACTCTTACAGGCCTAAACAAATCACAGAGTGTTGCAACATGTTAACCGACTGCTCAAAAGTTTGATACTTTACTTACTACTCGCCACATATGTGGTTCAGGGCTGCACAGTTAATTTTACATGTTAATTTAAACAATTTTTCCAATTCAGACTGTTTACGTTTCTTTTATTTTTCTCTCATGCAGCAGTTACCATATATGATACTTTATAATATTGGTCTATCAGAAATAAATAGAGATTCAATTTCACTTCAGTAATGACGTAGAATGTGCTCTTGTTTATTAAATGTAGGTACAATAAAAAAAATGTGTTTTAATTAAGATCATGATGAGCAAGACCACTTTTGATTAGTGATTAAACTTGCTTTAAAAAGGGGACATATTCTCCATCTGAGGCGTCAGTCACAATCACATGGCCATGTTTTTGGGTGGGAAGCCGGTGAGGGATCATCTAATTGTCACTGCATTAGTGACTCCTACTGGTTGTTCACCGTGCCTGCACAGAGGGAGGGTGGGAAATTTTGGGTTCAACAAATATGCAAACAAATAACTGGATATAACAATTTAGCTGTAGTCAGCACTGAACAGGGATTTGTGGGACACTGAGTGAGTGAAAGTAGATCGTCCTCAGGCAACATCTCTCTTCACCCCAGTAGAAGTTTCCTCAGCAGGGTTACAACTTTATTGCATTGTTTGTTTCATTCAGGAACGTGCTGCTGCATCAGTAAAAGTGCTGTGTCGTAGGTAACAGATGTTACAAGTCTTTGATGTAGCTCTGTGCCACGTGTCTTCTGTTTTGCACAGCCAGACCCTGTTAACCTCCTCTTCACATGAAGAAGCTCATGGTAACATGTGAAGTATTGAATGTGCGTGTCCTTGAGCAAGACACTGAACCCCAGCATGCATTCAGTGACTGTCGTACTGAATGTGAACATCAGCTAAATGACCAAAATGTGAAATAAAATGCTTGAGCTGTGGTTGATTGGTGAAGGTGCCCACCCAAGATGACCAAGGCATCGCTCTGCTACAGTAAGTACTGAATTGGGATCTCTCCATTTATCTACTGATGCCCTCTAGTGGATGCTAATGGCTATTCAGATGTGAGGCAAAACTAAGACTAAATGGGTTTTGTATTATGTAACATTATTATTGAAAGTAATTGGTGCAAAAAGGTGGAGAAATAATTATGCTGCTTCAAGTTGCTACATGAAGTATTTCTTTGGGAATGCTGAGTCTCAGAATTTGCTGTATGTGAGACAAGCAGTGGTTTGTCTAATCATGCAGCAGTTATGGGCCTGAAGGTTGTAATTATACTGAAGCATAGTAAATATAACATGCAAGACTCTTTGTAGGTCACAACTCTTCTTACATTTCAAATGAGCCATGCAAGCTGTACATTTTATTTTACAGTAATTATGTATGTATATAAGTGGATATGTTTACACTGACTTGACCATTGTATACAGTATACTTGACTGAAGTGCTCCATTTCTCAGAGCTTAAGAAATGTGCATAGACATACAGGGCTTCTCAAATTAGTTGTTAAATGCATATTCTTCTCCAATTCTAGCATAGAATATTGAAAATACTGTATGTTGTAATATGCCTTGTGAAATTGATAGCACCATTATACTCAGTAATTTTGGGGAGAACCCCAGGCACATGATGGCCTGTCCCTTTGCTCTTTGTCATTCAATGCACAGTAAATGTACTTCAGCCAGGACAGATGGTGCTTTAAGAGAGGGGAAGCAGTGACCAGATGAGTGACAAATTCCTCTTGTAACTAATGGGTGCAGCTTTTATGGGACAGAAATAGGAAGTGTAACAGGAGGATGTGTGTCCCGAGGTTCTGGTCAACTGGGTCCACAAAATGCCACCATGGCTGGTTGCCCAGCTTTCAGCCTTTTTATGGGACACCCAGTCGAGCTCTGGGCTTAATTGATGGCTGGGCCGATGAACAAATAATGTGCCCACCGAGGCACGTAAAATCAGAATGCAGACCTCAGCTAGTCCTGTGTTGAAGTTCAATTGCATACATTTCTGAAAAGCATGTTTTCAGTGACCTATCCTTGCTTATTGTGTTGCACTTCAGGTGTGGTCAGAAGTGTGCTGTGTTGCACTTGTAACCACACTCATCAGTGATGTCAGGTGTACCGAACACACCCTCAAGTATTTTCTACATCACTGCAACAGGTGGAGATCAACAAAAGCCATGTTTGAAGTTAAGTTACTCAATGACTGACAGATGCACAGACTAGTAGTATTTGTGCAAAATTAATATGCAGTTCTTATTTTTAGAAGTATGGTATAAACTACCTTTTTGTGGGTCATATTTAGTCATTATATTATTCAGTTGTTGTTGTTGATCTAAGGTTGTAAGGTCTGTTATTTTCTCAGGTGGGATTGTGAGACATTTGCTCCAGCAGTTTGTTCCGCAGGTAATATGATCCTTTTAATCCTGTCTTGTGAAGCAGCGGTTAATTGCTTCCCAGCCTCCAGCTTTTTCGCTGAAACAAAATGGGAAGTATTGAGTTCATACTGTTGTTCACTCATGCTGACGTATTGTAAGCTGGATAATGCGAGCATGGAAACGAGGACAATGGTGTTTGTTTTACCCTGCCCTCAGTACCCACAATGCACTGTAATGCTACCTTGGTGGGGTTGTGTGGAACTAGCAAGAGAAGTTTGTGTGCCAGCACCATGCAAAGATGGCTGTTTCTGCATCAATGTATGATGTTACCTGCTTACATAACCATTAAGTCACCCTGTATGTGTGCTTTTTCACCACGCACTGATGAGACACCAGAAGCCCTCTGTGAAGGTTGTAGTTAAAGCCAGAGGGTTCATTCCAGGTTGTTGTTGTTGTTAATGATTTGACTGTAGCTCTCCTTGAAGGGACTTTTGACCCTGCTCTGGTTCCTGAAGTCTGGTTGTCTGTCTGATTCCCTGTTTCTTCTTTTCATTTGATTCAAATAATGGTAACTTTGTTGTTTTGTTCACTGTTGTATGGGTCTTTATCAGAGCCTGTTGACAAGAACTACTATGTTTGAGATGTTCTGATATACAATTTTTGATGGACGGCTGGCGGCCAGTCAAGAATGAGTTACATGAGTGAGCACTTCTAGTCAATATATTGGACAGCCAGCATTTTAATGCTTTTAATGCATCATATTAAGCTAAATCCTGCTTCAGGCTGAAAGGTCAGATTTGCCACAGCTAACTGTAACAAAACACTTCTTACATATAGGACCACTATGCTGTAATCATTTTTACCTGAAGTTGCTCGACGTCTTCCCGGATCTATTCTTATGTTACAGTCTATTCATAACTTTGTCATCATGATTGTCCGTACTGTAATTTTATTATTTGGTCTATTCTGTACACCCAATATCTGTTGCATGTCTGTCCGTCCTGGGAGAGGGATCCCTCCTCTGTTGCTCTTCCTGAGGTTTCTTTCATCCATAATTATTGGGCTATATAAATAAAATTGACTTGACTTGACTACCTACAACATTGTAATTGCTGAATAGTTCCAGGTTATGTCTTGTATGGTTTTAAATTGTAAAATGCATGCAAACATAACTATATGCACTGATATGCATTTGTAGACACTTAAAACTCAAATGTGCAACTATTTTTTGGAGTTTCAACAGATTTTAGCTCCATATAGACACCCTTCCTAATGCTTCATGTCTTATTCATATCCCACTTCTATAGCTGTGTGTCAACATGTAGGCTGACACTCTGCATTGGTGACTTGCTGCCCTCGTTTCCTAAAATAAAACCTGAGACACACGAGGCCAAATCTGGTGCTCACTTTGCGGCTGGTTTGGGCGGGGCTGGGCAGGCCGAGGGGGAATTTGAAGCCCAGTGTTTGGACTGTTGACCCACTCATCATAAATTAGGCTGCAATATTTAGATTGTGCATCCAGCTTTTGTTTTTTTTTTTTTATGGATAAACTGGGAAATGATTTTAAAGCCAGAGCTTTACGCTTTCGAAGATTCACTGTTTAAAATTGAAAATTAAGTGAAGTATTTTTTTACAAGTTTATTCACACAAGTTATGTTCCATCTAAACATAGTTCATTTTTGAATGGTATACCTGCTGAGGTTATACTGAAAGTCTAAATAAAGTGTTAAAAAAATCTTCTTTAATAGTCTCACTAATCTAATCAAGGGAAAGCCTTGCAACTCGATGAAGTTGCACTTCTCTGGGATATGAGAAGTCTTAGTCTTTGGGATGATTTTGCCAAAGAAAATAACACTTGAGACTGAGGTACTGAGTGATTTTCTGTCACGCAACATCACAAGACGGAGTGGCTGGTTTAGCTACTACAGAGTACATTCCTCTGCCAGTCACTCACTTTGACAGCTCACACAAGCATTTGTGCACTGACAAACACACGCATACCAGTAAGGATGTTTTTTGTAAAGCTGGTATGTTTGGGTTTAGCTGCAGTGCATAATGCTTTATTTCACTTCTTCTTTTCGCTTGAGGGAAATAAATGTAACAAGTCACAGGTTTACCATGTGACATGAAAATGATTCTCAGTAAGGTTCTGCTTGATTTGTGGAAGTGCATTTTATAGCAGCAGATCCATGAGTCCATTTACCTGATGAGAAGGAAGGCATACTGCACACAAGAGCAATAAATTGTCTCCTGCAGCATAAGGCTCTCACTTCTAATAAAAAGACATACAAAAGATCCAAGATTAACAATAATTCACACTAGGCATTCAAAAATAGTGACGTTTGTGAATTTGGAGCTATAAAATCTGCATGAAATGGACATTGTTTTTATGTTCAGTAGCCAATTTGAGTGTGCTGTAAAGAATGGAATAACCCAGAAATGAGTAATTGTTCAATTTTTCCCACTGAACAGTTGTGTACATGTTCTGTGTTCATGTTCTTAAAACTGAAGCAGGATAAAAGATAAACCCAAAAAAAAGGTTGTTGTTTTTTAAAAAAAAAAAAAAAAAAAACTTTTTGCTTAAACAAATTTAGGTAAAATTAGTACATCAGTAATGTGAAAACTAAACTGCCAGATAATTTTCTAATCAAAAACTACTGCAGTTACAGTTATTATCAGATACTGTGTCTAGAGCAACATCTGATGGATGTGCAGGGAAAATATGTTGATAGCCATGAGGTCGAATGACATGCAGAAATGTCTTACTGTTTGTAATATTTAGCCATACTGAATTAATTTTACTGGGGGGAGTACTATAGCTGTTAATATGGTATCTGTATTTTTAAATCAGCAGAAACCTGAATTGTCTGTAAATTCAGTATTAATGTCATTTTTGTTGGACTGCACGTACTGTAAAAGATGTTGTTTTTGATGTGATTTTATGAAAATCATAGATTCCTTTCTTACAGGGCAGAAACACTGTATAGATAGTTAGGATTATAGAGATACAAAAGTGAAAACCTTTTAGTTGTTCTCCTTTTTGTAATTATTCACATTATTCAGGACATATTGTAGCTAATATTACATTAGAAGCTATGTGGTATGTTTAGAGCTGCTTCCGAGTTGTAATGATAAAATATGCTACTTGCTGCTAATAACAGTCGTCAACTGTGGTGACTTTGTGTATTTAGTCTTTGTTAGCCTGGATATGGATTATGTACCTACATCTACAACCAGTATAACAACTATCCAATGGACTTTTATTTCTGTCATTACTATTGCAGTATTTACTGACAAGCACTGTCCAGTATCCAGACATAGGTAAATATGTGCACCTCATCCTCAAATGCTTCAATATTAGATCACCTTGCTCTCTACAGACAGAAATGATATTGCACATTCACTGGCAGTCATGACAAAGTACAAATGGCAGCAGGTCCCTCTGCAAAGCAGTTGAAATGTGTTTCTTAGAGCTAGATTTGAATGGTCAGACCTCTAATACACATAACGAGTCAAGTTTCTTGGTCTGGATGGTTTCTTTACATGGATTACGCTTAACTACAATAAAGCATTACAATTACCTCACCCCCTATGAAAATCCATCCTGTTAAAATGAGGCTCTACCATGTCAAAATGACATTAAAGCACCTCCCTCAGTAAAATTAATCCTATTTTGATAGTGCTATGTTGTGCATCCAGCCTATTCTGCGTGTACTATGTTATAGGTGTTACATAATGTGGGGTCATACAGCTGACGGCGAGTGGCTGTCACGACTCTGCCAGGGAGGAGGTTGGGGGGAAGGGCTATGTGTCCCTACTGTAGTATACGTGACACCGTATACACCATATACATCCAGTGACCTTCCCTGATTTCAAGCACAGGAAGGTGCTGCAGCTAAGCACTGTTTACTGCAGAGATGTACTGCACTTGTGTCGGACAGTGCCAAGAAGACACTCAGAGGCAGAAATTGTGCCTGTAGAATGCTGTGTCACAGGAGATCTCCGCATAGACTCACTCTCCTCAACACCCTCCCTCCTCTGTCCTCTGCCACATATTTGCCTCCTTCACTAGATCAGTTGCTGCCAATGCAACAATTTCGTGATTGGACACTGTCCAACCACTGGATGGGGTGTCTCTCTTTTCTGTCTTTGTGTATGAGTTTACGCTTGGGAAGAAGCCACAGTTTAATGCGGTTGATGTCAGATGGTGCATGCATGGCAGTCGGAGCATCTTCTGGTTGCCGGCGGTACACTCTAGGCTTTACCACCTTGTTTCTGAGGGAGAAGCATATTTATGAGGAGATGTCGGTGAAGGGTGAACAAGGAGGGAGTGGGGGAGGAGTAAGGGATGACAGGGAGACAGGGAGAGAAATGAGAGCATGTGAATGTGAGAGAGGGAGGTAGATGCGCATGCAGAGGGTGGAGCTTAGCATCCGGCAGTTCCCTCTGTCTTCCTTTCTCTTCTGCTCTCTCTTCTCGCAGTTTCCCCCCATCCATTCGTTACAGTTGAGAAGGCACATCCGCAGTCATTTCATCACTTTTGCTTTTTCCTCAGTTCTAACTCAGCTGATCGTGTGGACTGCTGCTCATTTTTGTATCTTTATGGACTATCCTCCCTCTCTCAGCAGTGCAACAGGGGCTGTCTTCAGACACCAGCGTGCTCTCTCCCCACTCTAGGAGTGGTGGGGGGGTGGGGTGGGTTCCTGAATGAGAGCCGGGACTGGCGTGTTGTCCCACAGCGCCTCTTAAGAAGGGGGTAACGTGCAAAAGGTGGGGGGGAAGAGGGGGGGAAGGCAGAGGGGTTCGGAGTGGACGAGGGGTGGAGAGGCTTCGGCTAGGAGAAGAATGGTTATGCCGTCTCCTCGTGCACTGGTCGTGCTGCTGCTCTATAGGCTGTGTGTCATTCAGGCACAGCCCTGCCTCTTCTCGACATGAGCCTCGCAGGAAGGGTGTCCTGCTCCATGCTCAACTGCTTTGTAAGTCCACAGGCTTTTATTTGGGTGTTAGTTTTTGTTTGTGAGTCTGGTTTGTGATGGGTCTGTATTAAAGCCCTCCCCTCCATAACTCGCCTGCTTGTGTGTGCCTGCCGGGCAATAAGTGGGGGGTGGGGGTGTTGGTCGACACACGTGAGCGCTGCGGTGATTAGCATGTAACCAACACGGACTCTATACCCCACATACAAATAATTCCTTAGTGTCTTCTCCTGCATTTGATGATAAAGCTACTTTATTACTCATCACTCACCTCTGTTGTATAAAGGGCTTTGAGCTGCCAGTATGTTGATTGGCAGGGAGGAGGGAGAGAGCCTGTCTGGAGTAAGACATGTAAAATGTGTGTGCGGCTGAGAGTGAGCACATTGTGTAGTCACTGTTGCAGCCTTAGAGCGGTGAAGTGTGTTTGCTGCAGTGGAGGACCTGCATTGAGCAGCTTGTGGTATTGGGATGTACAGATAATGTTGGACAATGACTGATGAAGAACAAGTGTTTCTCTTGGTTTGCATCTTGAGAAGGTTTAGGAACAACACTGGGTGGTCTTAGCCTCATGTCCCTGGGCCTAACTTAGATTATGCTTCACAAGTTAACCTCTGACCTTTCAGTGACGTCCACAGTCTCTTTTTCAACTAAACATTCAATTTCATGCTTTCACATTCACCTGCCAGCTATCCCATATTATTGGTCCACTAAATATAATATTGGACTTTCCAAACTTGGTCAAAAATATCACAGATATTTATCGTATTCATATATTTTGTTTTACAGTAATGTTCTTATGGATTTTTCTAAGGCTGAGAAAAGTAGCATCTGGTTATAGTTTAAAAAAAAACAAAAAAAAACCTATCTAAATAATTTGTCACTAGGTTGAATGAATTGTTCAGACCTCAGTAGTGCTCATTTGTATAGCACTTGCTAAAATGGTTAAAAAATACTTACACTAAGTAAAAACATGGATATAATTACCACTAATATAAGCTATACATTTTATAACAAGGCTAATATTCTTCTGCCATGCTAACAGCTCTGTTTGTAAAATTAAAATTTTGACTGATGATGGTGCTAGATGGAATGTAAAGGGCTCACCAAAGTTATTGCAATTCATCCTGGGAGGGCAACGTACATGTGTGCAGTGTACCTAGTATCACAGCAATCCATCCAATAGTTGTCAAGACATTTCACTCAAAACCACAATTGTCATCCTCATGGTGACACTAGAGGAAAAGTCAAGGGATCACCAAAGTGATTAGGCCTTAATTCCTCATCTGGCAACCATGAATGTCTATACAACATTTTGTTCCATTCAGTAGATATGGAGCTATTTCACTGGATAAGTGACTTTGACCTGCTGGTGCTGCTAGGTGAAAAGTCAGGGGATCCCCAGAGTCATTAGGATTCAACCTTTAGGAACCATGAATGTCTGTAAAAACATTGATGGCAATCCATCCAATAGTTGTTGAGATATTTTAGTCTGGATCAAAGTGGTGGACAGACCGACATTGCCATCCATAGAGCATGGCTAGCATCGCTAGCATGGCTAAAAAAATGATCAGACAGTAGCAATAGGCAGAAGGTGCACAAAATGGAAATCAGATTCAGTGCACTGACTTACTGTATCAAGACAGCACTGAAGGATTCCTGTCATTATAGCATTGCACAATGTGATGCTAACATCACAACATTTTCAACAACAATCAATGTTAATATTGGGAAAGCTCTACTTTAATTTCCATTACTGTTCCAGAGAAAGCTTTGGTTATAAAGTTATCATGTGGATCAGGAAGAGTGCAGCTGCTGGTTCCTCTTCTCGTTTCTTTGTGACCAGACACACTTTATATGTCTGTGGCGCAGCTGAGTCGGCAGTTCTTCTATGTCAGTGGCTGTATAATTTAGTATCCATGTCCTCTGTTACTTAAGTGGACCACAGCTCTGTCAGTCTCCTCCTCTGGAAGAGGGCTGCAGTGTTGCTAAGTTTTTATCATCATGACCATTGTTGTGATCCAACTATTGGAAAAAACATCTCCCGTTACTTTTCCTTCTATCTCCAATATATCATGTTTATCTCCCTCAGCGATATGTTGTCTGCGCCAAATGGAACTATAAAAAGCCTAATTGAATTGGTTAAGATTTTTCCGTTACTCAGATTATATTATACCCACTAGCTAAGTGAATCAGGGGTGTAAGTACAGCCAAGTGTTTTTTGGGGATGTGCTGTAGGCTGTAGACCTTCTTGCACCCTCTTTGGTACCTGTGATGGGTCTGGTATTGGGTCTTACCACTCTGCCTGATGCCAAGGCAATAACACCCCTAAGAACTACACAGTAGGTAACACAGTCAATGTGTTATGATACTGACGAAGCTGTCATGACCACAACGTCCTGATAGAGGACAAAATACAACAATATGAAACTGGCACTTAGCTGGCATTTGGTGCTGTTTTCTCAGTATCTATTGCCTAAAATCTGTCTGTGCTTACCTGCACAAACATCAAGTTTTTCTCTGTTGCCTTTGAATTGTAATCCAGTTTAAGCTGCTTTCTCAATTAAACATTATCCTTGCTTGTTTTTTTTATATTTTTGATGTTTTTAGAGGGCCTTTATTATCAACCAGTACGTTACATTTGCTACATGTTCCCTTATGTATGTATGCCTACATAGATTGATCTGTTCGCTTCTCTGTATGCTACAGAATATTGTATGTTTCAGATGAGTTCTGCGTACTTATAGAAAATGCTGCCTAGTTTCCTCAGCTCTTGGAGTACAGCCCATTTATAAGACTGAAATGGGAGTGATCATTTAGAACACAGTGGTCTATGAAATATTAACAGTCTGAGAGAGGACAGAGAGAAAGAAGTGCATTTGAAAAGATTCGTCATACTCTGCCATCTTTTGATCTTGACCTATTACTCAGACTGCACTGCCTAACTCAATTCTCAGAAAATAATATTTTTGTCATGATTGTTTTTTTTCATTTCACATTTGCTGGTTTTCATTCTGCCCTGTCCTTGCATCCCCTGTATCCATCCACCCTCGTCCTTTTCTTACTGCCTGACACCTTGTTTGGCATCATTTGTCATACTTCAGATAATTTGTCAAAGCCTCATTTAATATGTCCAAAAGAGCACATACCTGGACACTTACAAGCAGACATATAAGTACATGTTCTCCACATATTTAGGAGGTCACCTCTGCATCATTGAGGTGATTCTCTAATCTGCAGAGCTCTAGGACAAAGCCCCGGCCAGATTAAGTAAATAATCTGGTGAGTAAAGACCGCAAATTGTTTCCAAAAGCTTTAGAGAGAAAGGGACTCTATCTCTAAAAAGAGGTTGTTGTATCCATGGCAACCAGACACTTATTCATGAAGACTGTGCCAGTGTCTTTTTCAATCTCTCTACCTATTCTACCTTTGTATTGTCATTTTCCATTCACACACATTCAGAAATCTCTGGAAGGCAGTTTTCCACACATGCTTTCCCCAGACAATTAATTAAAACCTTATTTTAGTGCATTAAAAATGAGCCCTGCATGTGTTTGCCTCCACATACACACCATTAACCTGCTATATCAGGACTGTCTTGTCAGCTGCTAGCTGATACTATCACTGTCACGGCAATACATGTTATCAAGACATTACATGTGTTATCCATTCTAACATAAATATTTGAGAAATGCATGGAGGCATATGTGTGTATTCACGCATGCCTGTCAGCTCCAGCTTTTTGATTGCTGGTTGGACAAAGCTGGGGGAGGGTGCGCAGGCTCACAGCAGTGACGAAGCAAAAACATGTCGGGCACAGGACAAACTGTGCTCCATCTTTGTGAGTCGGTTGGAAGTGAGAGCATTTCTCTTTTCCTTTTTTAATCTTCTTTAAGTTGATTGTCTGGTTGTGGACACAATGCAATGGACCAAATATCAGAAAACACAAGCGCCTCACTGCTTGTGGTTGCTTGTAAATGTAATGACAGACCTGTCTTGATCAAATGTTTTCTTCCATGCAAAGAGACTTGTGAAGCTGAAATATCAAGATTGTCTGCAAGAGAGGTTTTACTTGGTACAAGTCTTCCTTCAAACACTGCTACACTGATGTCTGTGCTTTAATGCAGCTCAGTCTGTTTTACTCTCCTTGACATTTTCTGTCCTTTTGTTGTCTCTTTAAACTGCAATAATAACTTTTCAGGTAAACAGTTTGAAGTGTAGTATCTTCATTCTAATGTTTAAGAAGTATGTTTACCACCAATGCATCAGTAGCCTGTGTCATGGATTTATGGAGCAAAACAACATCTACACAGCTTTTAGTCAGCAGTTTTTTTCCAATAAAGTACACTGTGTTCTAGCAGCCCTTTCAGAGGAGTGCAACGTCAGGGCTGCTCCATAAGAGAATTGAGTAAATGGTGCCAAGTATCTACCTGGTAGTGCAGCACAAGACCTATAGGAACCAAGGGAGTGGATTGTGTGTGTGTGTGTGTGTGTGTGGATTGCATGTTCCTCTCAACTGATTAGCATTTAATTTCTTAGGGGGAGGCTCTATATCGATATCTTCTTCAGTAATTTATGATGGGCTGTCTGGCACGCCACACCAACTTAATTGCCTTTTTAAAAAAATGTAAAAAGAAAAGAAAAAAGCAAACGAGGCTGTGCCTGGATGGCTGGCTGGCGGTTCAGACTGCCCAGCAACAGTGTGTGAGATCAGCCTGTAACGACATGACCCTCGCAGGATGCCTCTGACTTATGGCCACTGTTATGGTCCACCTATTCTCAGCTGAAAATAAGTCGAATTGTTGATGCACAGCTTCCTCATCAATCTGATGCCAAAGGCTGACTCCGGTGAAAGGTCAAGAGATTAGTGGGGTTGCACTGCAGAAGCATTCGGAGGAGTTCAGACTAGTTTACCAGTCTGACATTGAGGCTCTTAGTGTCAGCTGGAGTATCTTTTTCTCAGAGACATTACCGTTTTTAAATGCTATATATAATATAAATTAAATAAATAAATAAAATTAATTACAATTTGAAGGCTTATGTAAACGTTCTTTCCCACTCAGCTGCTCGTTTAGACCGTGATTACAAGCAGCTGAGTGGGGAAAGAACGTTTACATAAGCCTTCAAATTGTAATTCCAAGTCAGAGATATCGGGAATTTCTGACAGCAACAATATCTCCCACTTGGTGAAGAACTACAAAGTGTGAACAAATGTTTAGCAAAGCAACATGGCTGCAAAGCCACCATTGCTGGCAGTATGTATGTTTTCTCTTGTTTACGAATCGCTAAAAATACATCAAAAGTAGCTAATTTAGGCCAGTTAGACTACACGTTGGAGCATCTTTTAAGGAGTGTAGACATCTCAGTGTGGCACAGCCTTGACACCCAGCTCCATGGCTGCAATCAACACTGCCATTTATTACAGTTTATGGTGTAGAAGTAGCAGGTAGACTGGCTTTGTGTGGTGGTTTATCCCATTAACCTCTCCCACACACAGACCGTCCCATCCTCATAGTAAGCCTTCAATACAAACTCAGCAGCAGCAAAGGATTCTCCACCCGAGGACCCCTAAGACCTTGACACCTGTTCTGTGTTCTCGCTAGACTTAAATTTAGGGCTGCAACTATCAATTATCACTATTGTTATTGATTGATCTGCCAATTTTTTTTATTTTCTTGATTTAATCATTTTGTCTATAAAATGTCAGAAAATAGTGGAAACTATCATTTACATTTTGCCAGAGCCCAAGGTGGCGTCTTCAAATTACTTGTTTTGTCCGACCAACGCTCCAAAACCCAAAGATATTAAGTCTACTCAAATCCTCACATTTAAAAAAAAAAAAAAAAAAAAAAAAAAAAAAACTTGAACCAGTAAAAATTTGGCTTGCATTCATGAAAAATGACTGAAACAATTTATGATCTCTCTATGTTTTTTAAATCAGATAGTGACAAGTTGGTGACTTGTAGAGGAGGGGTTGTTACTGTAGGAACACTATCTCCATCTGTTCTGTCCAGATAGCCCAATTGGTGGTATGTTTATCATGTGTTTAATCACCGGCTTGGACCTTTGGATGACAGAGGTAATGTTTATAAACATGGCAGGAGGTTTACATGGTGAGACATCAGGGGGTTTCCTGCCATAATGTATGACATTTTGCTGTCTGTTATTAGCAAGAGACCAACCTGAGTCAGTAGATGTAGTCCACTAAAAAAAAAAAAACAGGTGACTACATTCTGCCTCCCTCTGGTCCCCCTTCAGGACTCCATTGCTGTTTTCATTAAGGAACAGCATCGACATACGGTCGTGCTCAAATGGAGAAGCCAAATCCAGCAGAGTAGTAAAGGTAGCAGTCTTGAGACAATAGGAAACCAAACTGGATTCATCCTCAGTCGCTGCACAAATGACAGAGAGAGGCTGGATGTGGAGTGAAAGACATGCCTGCACATAGCAGATTGGCATAGCTAACAAACACAGACCTGGATAATGTCAGAGTCACGTATACTGGGAGCAGAGTTTCTCAATGCATCACAACTATGATCAAAACCTGAATAAGACTCAAAATTGAGATACTAGTATACATGTAAATGCACTTTATCTGTATACTTGAAGTTATTAAGTGAAAAAATTGTTTTTTACAAATGGGTAAAAGAGAATAAAGCCTTTCTGCCGTTTTCTGTCCTGTGACTGAAATATGACCTGCATATAATGAAAGTGTTTGCTCAGTCTGCGAGGGGCACTGGCACTAAGCTGCAAGGACAGGGTTGACAGCTCTCTCTGTTCCTCTCTCGTTCTCATCTCTGCTGCTTCTTGAGGTGTTGCAGTCTAATTTTAGCCAACCATCCATTATAACTGGTGTGCACTTGATAAGACTGCATTTGCATGTTTTAATTTATCAGCAACCTTAGAAATGTAACATTAAATTAGGTTACATGGTCCTCTTACACGGTCATAGAAACGTTTGGTTATCGGGTATCAAAAGTGACCCTAGCAAGGTTTTGTTTAAACTCTGTAAGAAGTCAATGTCAGTGCATGACTCAGTAAAATATTTCACACACTTGACCAGTTTTTTATCCCAGTATCTTTGTTTGAACAAGACTGTAACACCCAGTCACAAAGTCTACAGGTTTTTGGTATCTGATGCCCAGTACTATTTATCATTTACACATGCAATAACTACCTGCACAGTGCCAAAGCAAACAGAATATAAATATGTAAAAGTTGCGTTCTTCCTTAAGCATTATTGTTAATTAATCAGGAAAAATGCTGTTTAGGATGTAGTAGTCAACATTTTAAAATAGCTTGCCTCTTTGACCACACAAGGTCATGTGTCCCCAATTTCAAGGAAATTTTGGATCTCTTGTAGTCAATATTTAATCTCCTACGTGATGCCTGTGAGTTAGATGGTGCAGATTGTCAAATTCCACCTGGCATGCATCTTACATCAGAGGCTAACCACCCTGATAAATGCGCAATACAAGAACACTGAGACTGTGAGACTGAAACTTTGGGTTTGATTTTATGGAAGATTTTTTGTTTTGTGATGGCCCTTCCAGTGTTCTTTCTCGTGGTCTGATATTGTTATCAAGCTGTATTGGGGTTGGGGGTTTGTCTGTGTTCCCACCCTGCTGTGTCGGCCTAAATGATGACAGATGTGTTTATCTGACCACCTCTGCATTGTGTTTTGTGTCTGACAGGGTGAAGAAGGGCCTCCCAGTCTGGAGTATATCCAGGCCAAGGACCTGTTCCCCCAGAAGGAGCTGGTGAAGGAAGATGAAAGCCTTCAGGTGAGCTGAACAGTTTTCTTCAACCCTTGACAACTACTGCTCCAGAGCACAGTCCCATCTGCTCTGACATCCAGCTACATGTCTGTGGAGTAGACGAGGAGCTGGTGAAAAGACCAAGCGTGGCACGACCTCATCTTCAATCCTGGCTCCTGGCGTGGCACTAGAGTGTTCCTCTGACACTGATGAAGCTTGGGCCGCCACTGTGTAGAGTGTGATTGCCAAGATATTACGGCAAGAATCACAATTCAGCAGGCTTGAGGCCAGACACAGAAGGATTGATGATGACAACTGAAGAGCAATGTATTGTTCTGCCATACTTAAGTGGAAAAAGTTAATTTGAATGCAGCTGCTGCCCACGCTCTCAGATATGGCATCATACTTCTAAAAGAGCCAAATTTTCTTCAGTTTTTATTTAGAAAAGAGATTCTGAATTAGTCTGCCATATTAAAATAAGGGCATATGTTTATGCAAGGCCTTAACAAGAACAGAGGGAAAGTTTTGAAAGCAGGAAGTTGAAAATGCTTTTGTGTGTACAGAATGCAAGGGCTGAAGAAGGTGGGATTCACGCCTGTCTGTAGTTGTAGTGGTTGTTACATGTGTGGTTATCACACAGACGGAGCAATGTCAACATGCTACATGGGTTCTTCTACTACACAGCTTTCTCTAGTTGTCCAGGGTGTGGCATTTTGACCATTATTATTAAACATTATTTTAACCATGGACATCAAACAATTATTATATCACCTTGACATGCTTTCACTGTTTCTAAATAAATTCTTAATCACCTAATTAATTGTGTTTATTATTTATGCCAAAAAACAGTTTATCCCTCAAATTTAATATACCCCTCACTTCTGTTTTTAATATACTTAATAAACATAAATCTACATGTCCTTTATTCAAAGTGCATTAGCTAAACACTACTATCCATACAACACTATTTTTGGGCCAGTATCAAGTTGAAACTATTATTTCACAGTTTTAGTTTTATAAATATAAATGTTCATGTTATCCACCTCAAAAATGACTCACAAAACTTTGTCTTCCCTTTTTAATGATCAACTAAGATTTTACATGTAGAGATCACTCTCTATTGTACAGCTGTATCCCACACTGTTCCTCAAAAAAAGCAGAAGTCACTGCAGAGCATAAAGAACAGGGCAGCTAAAAAGCATTTAGGTCACTGAAGTGAGAAGGACTTGTAAGTCTATTCCACAATGAAAATTGTGACGGGCAACTTGCGCTGTGCCCTCCATGGTGTTGAGTTTGTGCTCTCTGGCCGTCTCGTGGTTAATGGAGTTGAGCATCGTGTGTTTGGAGAAGGTGGAGGGATATGCCCAGCCTTGGGTCACTATCTGTTGTTTCTGTTTTAATAGTTTTCAATTGAAGCATGTTTCCACTTGGGTTGCAATGAAGTGCAAGAAGTATCAACCTGTTCAAAAGTGTTTGTTTTTTTTATTATTATTATTATTATTATTATTATTATTATTAAAATTCAAAGGACAAGTCAAAGGACTTTGTGTGTCCTGGTAGATTTCTTTATTTCCTGCTAAGCAGAGTGAGAAAACTGGAGTGGATCTGTAGTGTCCAACAAAGTTTGATGCTGTATCTTAATCTGAGGAAGCAGAAGGCATAGCTTTTCTGTACTAAATACTGTTCTCATATTTGTCACCTTGCAACATTTTCTGTCTTTCTGTACTCTTATACTTCCCCTCCCCCTGCATTCACACGTGCAGTCACTGATTTTGTCTCTGCTTTTGTGTTTTTCTTTGTGTGCAGGCACTCCCATGATAGTTTCACTGACAGCTGATGTCTCTCACCACAGCTTTCCCGCAGGCAAATTACGGGCATTCCCTACCTCACCATATTTAATACCCTGCTGCCTTTGCTCCTGTGTGCGTGCAAGCCATGGTGTGTGTGTGTGTGTGCAAATGTGCTTGTCCTCATAGGCAGGCTGCTTGAACCGGAAGTCATGACTCGCAAGTCAGAGAGTGTTATTCACGGGTCTCTTTCCCTTTCTTTTTCTTTTTTTAATCTTTCTGCTACTGAAGGCTTCAAAGAGGAAACGTGACACAGTATCTTCTGATCTTCTGCTGTACTTGCTGGCTGCCTATGACTCATGCACCTACTTTTGGAGCACAGCTTGTTTAATGCAGCTCCCAGTCTGTACAGCATGTTAACTATAGCATTCTCAGCAGGACATGAGCAGCACACAGACTCAGTAGCTGCACGTCCTCGTCTCAGCCATTTCTACTGAGGCTGCTTGAGGCAATATTTAATGCACATTGGCTAAATCCCCTGACTCATGATGAATGCAAAAATGCTTTAGATTAGGCATACCCCTTTTCTCTCCTTTTTATATAGCAAAACTGTATCCACAGATTTTGTCTGTCAACTACTTCAGAGTTTTCAGCTTTGTTTGTGCACCAGCTTTGTTTGTGCGCCTGTCACTTTAAAGTTGGTCAAGTTACAGAGTTGAAACATTTCTAAATACAATGTGAGATTTTACTGTCGGATTTTAGATATTCCACTTCTTAAAAGTCCTAGTGCTGGGTGCCAGGGGCCTGCTGCCTATATTTGGCTCTGTTGGTGTCTGAAAGCCGAGTACTACGTGCTCCATTTCCCAGGTTAAGCTGTACTCTTTCCCTCATCGTGCATCCTGTCCTGGCTCACGCACACATTTTCAGTTAGAGATGAGCAACAGCAGGTGCAGTGATAAATGTCAGGGGTTTTATTTGTTTTTTTAACACAAGCTCTCTGGGCCAACAGTTATCAACAATCTGATGCCCTGACAGCTTTTGACGCCTTGCCAATCCACAATATTCCTTTTTAAAAGAAGAAGAATAGTTTTCTTTTTATTTTAAATTTATTCTATGTATTTTCTCTTTGTTTGTTATGAGTGGTAAAACATAAGCTGACTGAGAAGATGTGGACTTGTGTTTATGGGTTTGTCAATCACATCTAGCTTGTGTGTTCTGTGCAGTAACTAAGGCTGTGCTTTTAACCGTGTTGGCTAATGTTGTTTCAAGTAAGCCTGATTTTCTGACATCTTACCATAATCCCCCATCTGTCCTACTGCATGTCCTCTTTTAACATGCACCAGTGGGTCCTCCTCTGCATGACTCAGCAGTGCATGCTAATGCAGGATGAGGTAATGTTGTCTCTAAGCAACACTGTTGTCCTCACTACCAGCAACTAAACAACGACAAGACCTGAGTCGCAGTTTGTGGTCCCCAATGACTATGATTATGTTAAAGCAGCCAGAACTAACATCAGTGCACGCAGGTGATCGCACAGAAGTGATGACTAAGAGAAACTAAAATGTGAAGAGGTCATGTAAATGAGGAATGAATTGGCGTAACACAATCCTCAATTTGTCAGATGAGAGAGAGTGATCCGAGCGGTAAAATATCTCCCAACAGATTTTACTGTTTCACATCAGCCAGGAGGAATGTTTTATGCAAGGTGATTGAAAACGGTTTAATCTCTGTACATAATGTTATAGCTTAAATCCTCCTGATCAACAGCAGTCGTGAAAGGTCTTATAGTTCACTAAATTCATCATTTTCAAATCCCCTGAAAAAGCAGCAGCTACCAGAGTGGTCATTGTGAAATTGAGCACTCTGAAAGTGGTTGGACGCTTGCATCTTTATATGAATTCAGACATCTTTTAAAAAGTTGGCAACTGTAGCTGTGTGTCTCTTCCACGTGGTCGGCTTTTAAAGCTAATGCCCTGCCTCAGAGTGAAATGAAAAATGTTTTCTATTAACCTCTGTTGGGAACCAATTATCTTAATGTAGGGGTCTCGTCGCAGCCAAAACCTCGGCTTGGCTGTGCCTGCAATAAAATGGGTACAAGTAAGAATGTTAATGGACAGTTTGGGATCCCTCACTGTTTTGTCAGCACTGGTGCAGACAGTCTCCCTCCCAGCCCTGCCTCTTGTCTGCCTGCTCATTCAGGCTCACCAACAAACCCTCTTTGCTCACAAAGGTCCTTCTGTAAAACTGCTATGTGCTAATTGGACAGCTACACGTGCACAAAGTTTCCCCCATGTCCCCCTTTTTGTCATATCTGTAATGTCACTCCATCCACAGTCAGAGCTTTTAGCTTCTAGTAGGCAGGACGGTGCAAGCATGAACTTTGCCTGTTGGTTACTGTATGTTTAGTGCTAGTTATTGTTTGAAAAATATAAAAAAAATACAGAAAATACTAGTGCCAATGTGATACTTGAGTTTCAGTAACAATACCAAAATGATACATTCAATACTTCCCTCTGAGGAATATAAACAGTCTGTTTTAAACTTCTCACATGCATCAGTGTTCAATTTTGTCTTAATAAAAAGAAGCTCTACAATATCTTTGTCTGAATAAAATGTCTTAAATTAGCAAAATTATTATTAAAAATAAGAAAATATCTAATCAAAGAAGTAAACACGACTAAGAATCTGACCAAGCATTTCAATGCTAATCTGTTGACTAGCTAACATGTTTTTTTAGCCATACTAGCAGTGTGGTTGTTGGGATGGCAATGTTGGTCCTTTTTGAGGGGGTCCAACAGTCGGATGGTTGGTCCACCACTTTGGTCCAGACTGAAATAATTAATAACTATTTGATATTTTATTTGTACAGCCATTCATGGTTCCTTTGGTGATCCCCTGACTTTTCATCTAACGCCTCCATGAAGTTGATATTTGGGATTTGAGCGAAATGTCTCGACAGCTATTGGATGGATTGCCGTGAAATTTCGTACACACATTCACTGAATGGCATTCACTGCCACTAAATGTTGCAATAGGGCACCAGCATCTTAGACCAAAACAAAAGGGTGCTATGGCCCACCAGACTCCATTGGGGGAAAAGTTATTTTACCTTGCAGATCATCGTAAAACACACTTCATTCAAGCTGGACAGAAACAAAATAAAACTCACCAAAACCGTCTTTCCACTGTTCCAACAATCACCAACTCTGGTATGGTCAAATTAAATCCTTTATTCACCGCGTTAGATGAGAAAAGAAATAGCCGTTTTATCGCTTTCCTCAAAGATAACAGTTTCACACGAGAGACTCACATGCACTAACACCCACGCAAGGTCAGACCGGCGACCAAAACAAAGAACAGAGAAACTCAGATGACAACACACATGGAGTGTGACGTCATTCTCTGCTCAGGAAGCCATTACGCCACTATATGTTTACATAGCAAATAGTTGTTTGCTGCTATATTAATGTTTAAAATCTTGTATGCAGAACCTTTAACTTTTCCATCTAGCACCATCATCAGGTCATAATTTTAATTTGTCCAATATTTTGACTTATGACCAAATACCTGCAAAACTAATGACATTCCCATCAGCCACAGCTGTGCTTTGGGTTAATGCTAATTTGCAAATGTTAGCATGCTAACATTCTTAACTAAGACGGTGAACATATTAAAGGGGCAATATGTAAGATTTGGCCAGAATTTTTGATTAAAATATTAAAAAAATGAACTAACATTATCAATAGAATGTGGAGAAGTAACAGTTATGATGTGGTAGCTGCACGGCTAACTGAGCTAACTAGCTAATGGCAGCTATCAGAAGTTATGACCTGATATGTGACATGCTGCCCCCCATTGATTTAGGGGGCAGCATGTCACAGTAGTCTCAATTCTTACATATTGCCCCTTTTTAAACATCAACTTGTTATATATTGTCATATTAGCATTCAGCTCAAAGCACAGCTGTGCCTAAGTACGGCCTCACAGAGCAGCTAGCATGGCTGTAGACTCGAAGTCTTGTAAACCAGAGTGGCAATGTTAAACGTCTGTTTATTGAATTGAATATATGGAAATCCTCAATAATAATAACCAGCTTGGAGAACACAGAGTACAGCTTTGGAAAAATAGAAATGTGGATGTTATGATTATACTGCCAGTAGACATAATAAAGCCCGGTGTCATGTTTTTGCTGCTTAAACTTCAACAATCTGGTTGTTTTTTTGTCTCTACAGGTGCCATTCCCAGTTCTTCAGGGGGAAGGGGTGGAATATCTTGGCCATGCTGATGAAGCCATCATTGCCATTTCTAACTACAGGCTCCACATCAAGTTCAAGGACTCTGTCATCAACGTGAGTGCACGTCGCTGGCAATAAACACACAGGAGAGCCACAAAAGTAGAGTTTCACTTCAGTCCAACTGGCACGAGTGTCGATGTGATCTCTGCTGCTGCCATGCCACTACAGAAGCCAATAACAGGAGAGAGGAGGCTTTAATGCGTAGTTTTGACGCACATAGGCTTTTCCCCTTTTCCCCCATATACATTTTATAAACACATAATTGTGCTAACAAGGCAAATAAACCTACAAGTATATTACATGGGGTACCCGTAAAGCGGTTTTAATCATATCATAGCGTAGTTGGCATGAAGTTGTTTGTACCTCAGAAGTGGCGGGCCCTCTGATCTTCAGGCAGGAGAGGTTTAATGTGACATCCAGGCTTCAAAGGCCTGGCACTGATGTCCACCAGCTCGGTCCTGCTGACGTCAGGCCTTGCTCTAACACAAACAGGCCAATTGTTTGCATTCATTGGCAGTGAAATTCCTCCTTCTTCCCAAATTCCAACTTTTCCAGAAGGATTCAGCTTCTGGAAAAGATGACAGGGATTTGAAAAAGGAGGAGGTGAGGGCAGATCACCAGGATTTTCAGGACGCCTCTTCAACTTGACTTACTTTAGCAGAGGAGAGTCAGATTAATGCAGTTCAAACTGACTGTTACTGCCTTGACCCCAGCAGCACTGATGACCTCCGTATGAATGCCAGCAAGCCACAACCTCTCACCCACACCCCCCTTCACAACTCCTCCCCCTTCTTCTAACCTGTTTTCTTGCCCTTTGCTCCCGTCCATGTTTGTCTTTCTCTGCATGATTGCCATTTGGCTTGGTCATGTGCTGCAAGTAGCACACTCCATGATCCACTCAGTTATCTTTCATCTTTCAGCCTCTTTGATGTTTTCTTTCCTTTTAACTCTTCATTTCCTTTTGTCTTGAATTTTTTTGGTTTAATAGTTTTTCCATTTCCTCCTGTCTTGTGTCTCCCCTCCCTCCTTCTCTCTCTGTGTGTGCTCCATGGTGTCACTGTGTTTTAGACCTACCCAGGTGTGGACAATGAGATATCTGTGAGTACCACATGATAAAACACCACCCTCTGCCACAGTCTAGACAGCTTAAGTCATTCAGCTCTTCTTCACTTAAAGTGATTACAGAACACTGAGGACAAATTGTAATTTACATTCAACTTAGTAGTAACGCTGAATTTATTGTGATTTTCTTTTGAAAGCAAAATAATTGTGGTGCAGTGTGTTGGCTGACCTTGAGATTCAATAAAAAAACAAGTACATGAAATAGTATATTCCCATTCATACAAGGTGCACAAAGTGCTGTTTCATAAAGGTTTGACCAAAAGTGAAGTTGCGTGGGTGATTTTGTAAATCTTAGCAGCGCCTTTTGTTAACACCTCAGTCCACAGGATATCTTAAAAGCTTAGAAAGCACAATAAACAATCCTGTGGACGAAGCCAGGTTTATAGCTGTTCATTTGTATCATAACAGAGATCTAGAGACAAAGTTAAAATAGTGCAGTGTGGTTGAAGCTGTACTATGTGTATTGAGCCTGGATTCAGCCTGCACTAGACCAGAGGGTGGTAACCTCTTTGCACATGTGCTGTGCTCTCTGACAGCGGGCCATCAGGCTGATCACACACGCTCTCTGTCTCCCCCTACAGGTGCCTCTCAGGCTGATAGAGAGTGTGGAGAGCAGAGATATGTTCCAGCTGCACATCATCTGCAAAGACTCCAAAGTTGTCAGGTAAGGAGAGCAGCTCACTCACACATTAAGACATCATATTATCCCTGCAGGCAGATTGATGCTGTTATTAACCAGCGTAAATACAGTACATTGGTCTGGTATGCATTTGTGTGAATAATACAATTTCAATTCTGTCTGGCCAAGAGGAGGCTATTTATATCACACACTACTACTCTTAAATGCTAATCAATATTTCCAGGTTTAAAAATAGCAGTTACAAGTCTTACAGTAGTAATAAAAGGATGTTAACATAATTCTAGTTCTATTCTAGCTTCTCCATCCTTTCCTCTCCTCCTGAATTACTTAATGACATTAGTGATTATGGATACCATGTCTTGTGTCCTCACAGTTACACAGGGTTATCCCTGTCTATGTAAAGTATATTACAGGGTGGAAATACAATATTCAACAAAGTTGTCATAAATAATGGTTTAAAGTTTGGAAAGCCACGTAAGCATCAAATTGTTTTTAATGCATGTTTTTTTCTACTTTCGGTTTATGACTTCTCTTTTGGTTTGCATTTGTGTTATCATGACAACAGACTTCATGTCCAGCTATTTTAATTTCAGTATTTGTATGTGCAATAATACTGAAACAAGTAATTAAATAAGTAGATTCATTGATTAGTCAATCAACAGAAATGTAATTGAGAATCATTTTTGTAAGTGACTGTTGTTAATGTCATTTATCATGGAAAAACATAAAAAAAGCAGAAAAGAAATATAAAGGCTGTTGCTTTGAAGAATTATGGTGTACATTTTCTTCCAGTTGATACTACTATCCTTATAATCTGTTGTCCATACTGAACAAAATAAGGATGGTGCAGATAGTCATATTTATTGTTATTTGGACTTATTTTAAACATGATCAGATGGCAAATATATAACTACCACTAAGCATGCTTACACTTGCTTAAAAACAATTTCAAGTAAAAAAAGCATGGCCTGCTTTTATTTCACAGCAGACTGAAATTCTCGTCTGTTCGTCTGGACATCTGTAAAAAGTTCAAAGTGGAGTCTTCAGATTCTCAGCAGCAGATGTGCCAGCGGCCTCTTGGTTCCTCATCATTTAGCAGCCACATTATTACCCCTGTTTAAAGGCTGGGAAATCACTGAACATCTGAAGAAATTAGGTTTTCTTGTTTTTCTCCCAGTGCACAATGCATGAAGCTGTAACGAGAGATTTTAGATTGCACTTATCGTTCTAATCTTCACATTGGGTTCTCCACAGATGCCACTTTGCAACGTTCAAGCAATGCCAGGAGTGGGTCAAGCGTCTGAACCGGGCCATAGCTCACCCGTCCCGGCTGGAGGACCTGTTCGCCCTGGCCTATCATGCCTGGTGTCTGGGAGGCAGCGCTGATGATGAAGACCAGCACGTTCATCTCTGTCGCCCAGGTCCATACACACACAACAATCAAGACTCAACTTACATAAAAAGTTTAAGAGCAATTAGGCCTCTGGGATTTCTTATTTTGTTAAAATATTGAATTCCCTAAAATAATTTCCTCTCGCTCTGTGTGTGTGTGTGTGTGTGTGTGTGTGTGTGTAGGTGAGCACGTGCGTCAGAGAATGGAAATGGAGGTCAAGAGGATGAACTTCGACACACAGAACATCTGGAGAGTGTCAGACATAAACTGCAACTACAAGTATGTCACAGATACTTTACCATAAATAGCACATAGACACCTCTGTCGCTGCAGATAGCTGAACAATACTGTAACTGTAAAGAGTCATGATGGTCGTTTGGAGCAAGAATGGTGAGTGAAGGTGTTTCAAAGAGCTTTTTGAGAGCTGTGACAGGAATTGGGCAGGAATAGAGACATTGTAACTACAATGTCGCCAGAGCTGAACAGACTGTGACCAACAGCTTGTGTGTGTGTTGGCACGTCTCAGCACTGTCAGGAAATGGGAGTTTTGAATTTGTGCTGAATTACAGTTACTTTGGGGGGGATAGTAGTCAGGTTGGAATTAAATTACAGGAGTACACTGAACACAGACATTATATTATAATGTTATACTGTTTTTCTTTAGTATCAAAGTAATCCAATGATACTTGTCTGTACATCTATGGGTACACGGCAGGAACTGCTAATAGATAATTCGGCATTCTTTTAACGGTGCCAAATTGTCAAAATGAAAACAAACAGTGTCAGACTTTGAAAACCCCTGGCAATGAGGTTAGGTTCCATTGGTTACCCAGAGTCATGATAAACATTCGTGTCAATATATATCAAAACATCCACAGAAACTTTTCAAACCACTTCTGCAGCATAATCCACTTCTCTGCCATTAATCCATATATTGAGTATGTTCCAAACAAACCTCGCTTTACCAATAAATTGCTAGAAACACTACTTCCGTGTCACACTGTCACCTCCTCATAGCTTTGAAGCTCTAGTAGAAAGAGCTTATTTAACAATTTATTGGTGAAACAAAGATTGTGTGGAAGAAACAGATCCGTAGAGCTCAACAGCGACTTTAATTTTCCGGAAGTGAATTTCCCGGAATTTCCTGGAATCAAGCCAACCAGCTACGAGATGAATCATGACCAAAAAACATTTGATTCGGAGCAGAAAAAAGGCAAAGGTACAAGACTGTGTACATAATTATTTTAAGAGTGAAGGAACTAGCCGTTCGCAGGTTCACGTTCACTGGTAATAAACATTTCCATGGTAACAGCTAGCTCCACCAATTAGAGACGTCGCTGTAACACTTTAGGATTCTGGCTAGTGTAGTATTTTTCCATGAGATTGCAAATAAAACATGTTTTTCTTAAAACAAAGTTGAGTTCATACTGACTTGTGGTTTCTACAGGAGCGTATACCATCGTTTCACAATCGCATAGCTCATGGTAGGTCTACCTTGGATGTTTAGACATGGCTAATAATCAAAATCCTCTATTCAGAATATGAACATGAATAATTCACTTCCAAAACCTCACTGTTGAGCTCCATAGTAGAGATGGAATATGCTACTGGAGTGGTTTGAGACCTTTCTATGGACATTATGATACATTTTTGACATATTTGGTCTGAGTCTGGGTTGCCATTGGTATCCATTGTAACTGCAGTGGATCCAAGCTGACTACAGCTGCCATTCTTCAAAAATGAACCTACAATTTTTCTGAGTGGTCTTTCAAGCCTACAGGAGGTGAGTATTTAATACTCAAAAGATATATTTACAGTGGACTATTTCTTTAAATGCCTTCAACAACATGGGTCAATGTGTATACTTGACCTCTCAGGCCAGCAGCACTCTCACCAAGTCCAGTCTTTAACGCACACAAATAAATAACCATTGTAGCACTCACTCAAGCAGAAATAATGTAGTATACCAAGTGTGCGTGCGTGTGTGTATGTGTACGCACCAGTGTATCAGACTTTTCTGTCTCCTTTGCTGTCTGGGCAAATAAATGCTACAAAAAAAGGTCAGTCTGCTCAGAGGGCCCAAGAGAGGACTTCCTGCTGAGGGAGACAGACACACAGGACAACCGGCTAATTAAACAAGTCGCAGCCTGCTGAGACCCATGACTCAGCACAGTATTTCACTTTTTCTCTCTCTCACTCACACACACACACACACACACACACACAGACACACACACTGTGTCTCCCTCCCTCCTCCTTAGACAGTCAGCAAGTGAATAGAAATAGAAGAAAGTATCATAGGAAAGGAGGTGGAGACCAGAGACAGATGGAGTCAGGCAGTAGCACTCTGTGATTTGTTCTCTGCCAGATCTGAGAGGTTTTGATGCAGTAGTGACCCTGAAAACCAGAGCGTTTGTGTATGTCTAAGAATGTTGCTTGCTGCAGCTCAAAGCACTATTTCTTTTTTGTTTTTTTACGCCTCCTTGTCGGCGATCTCTATGGTAGCCCAGAGCGGCAAGTGAGGAAAAATTTAATTCTGGTGATCCATTTTCTTCTCTTTGAGAATGACTTCCGGATGGGAGCCGAAACGTCTTGATTCTGAAAACAGTGTCCAGATGACTACGACTGAAACTTTTTCTAAGTTACTTTTTTTTTTTTTTATCTGTGAAAACAGGTAGGGGGAAAAGTTTTGTCTGGATCATTGTTTGTTGTTGTAATACTCATTTCGGCCACAAGAGGCTGAAGTGAAGACATGACAGTAATGTTACATAACTTGCTAACATACAATATATGTACGTACCTTGTGTTTAGAGTGCATAGAGAAATTAAAACTTAAGTGGAAGGAAACATGAATGCTTTTGGTCCTAATTAGAACATGGGGTGGTGATGCACTTCAGCCTCTTTTGGCCGAAATGAGTATTACAACAACATTTTATTTTTTTTCTCCACCTGTTTCACAGATGGTAAAAAAAATTTAAGGAACTTAGAAAGATCATCCTGGCAAAACCTTTTTTTCCCCACCTGTTAAGTCATAAACACAGGAGAGAAAACAATTTAGATCAGATTTAGAAAATGGATCACCAGATTTTTTTCTCTTCTCAGGGATTCCGTAGATAGCCATGGCCGGAGGCACTATGTTTTCGGGTTGTCCGTCCGTCCATCCGTCCTATTCTCGTGTACGTGAAATCTCAGGAACACCTTGAGGGAATTGATCAGAATTTGGTGGTCAAAGGTCACTGACTTCACAAAACACGTTTTTGGCCATAACTCAAGAAGTGACGCTAGCTACTCGTGGTCCTGTGAGTGAGTGAGTTTCACCTACAGCTCATAGAGAGGCTGCGCATTTAAAAATGCCAGGAGAAAACAAAAGCACCACATATTGTGTAGCTATACTCTATAAGAATCCATTTTTACATAGTAATCATGTACATGTGTACCTGTTTAGCCAATACATCCATGATAATCCTTCGCTAATCAGTTCAACAATGTATATTCACTGGAATCAGACATATGTATCATCAGTATAGTGATAACTTCCATTTAGCCAAAAAATACACCTTATACCTTTTTTATTCAATTCCTTCCAAGTATTCACTACATATATTATGAGTCTGGACGGACACGGATCTAAACTGCAACTTGACTTGTTGGCGGAGGCATACAACCGCAGGGCAGTAATTCTAGTTTCTCACTGAAAGACTCCTGTTGCTCGCACAGCCCTTGTGTACTGGCTGCATAATGTTTGCAGCAATATAAACTGCGTTTAATCTTCCTCTATAAAAATAATGCATCTTGTCCTTCTTGTCCTCAGGCTGTGCTCCAGCTACCCGCAGAAGCTCCTGGTTCCAATATGGATCACCGACAAGGAGCTGGAGAGTGTGGCTTCCTTCAGATCCTGGAAGAGGATCCCTGTGGTGGTCTACAGGTGGGTTTACTGACACACAGTCATACATACAGTATCACATGTTTTCACAGGTTTGCACAAGAGCATTTTCCTACTTGATATTTAGATCTGCATTTGTGTTTACTGACTATAACCTTGAATTTCAGGCACCAGAAGAACGGGGCAGTGATTGCACGTTGCAGCCAGCCTGAGATCAGCTGGTGGGGCTGGAGAAACACAGATGATGAGTACCTGGTAACATCCATCGCCAAGGCCTGTCAGATGGATGCCGGAGCCAAGGGTACCTGTGGAGCACCAGCCTGCCGACAACGCGGGGAAGCTTCCGACTCCTGCGATAGTGATTTTGGTAAAGCAGTTGTTTGATTTATGTATGCAGATTCCTGCATGCAGTGTACCTCCTAAGAATACATTCAAAGGCCAGTTATTTGTGAAAATGTCCTTATTACTCCGAAGGAAGAAAATAATTTCCATCGTTAATTTTCCTTATTTCCAAAGCGTACTAACATAAGTGCCAGCAATACACCGTTTTCGTTTATGCCTTCATACATTGAGCTTGTTCCGCAAATACATTGTCAACAATTTATAGTGAATTAAGTAGCATTAAATCACATTTATGCTCCATTTCCTGAATTGTTTGCATGCTCCCATTTTAAAAGTAAGTGTGTGTATTATAACATTAATGTTATACATTATAATCAGACTTAGTTACAGAGATGTTTTCTAGGCTCTAAGGGGGACAACTGCCAGTGCACGTAGAGAATAACAACTCTTTGCATCTTTTTCAAACTCGTTTTTGTTTTGTTTTTGTTTTCCTGTCTTTCTGTTTTTTATTTTGGTTATTTTTCAAAGATGATGCCAATATGTCAAATTACAAGTGTGACATGCATGTCTGAAAGGGTCTTTAACACCATTTCTGGGTGCACAACAACAGGCAGAAAGTGAGTGGCAGCACAACACTGAGTGCAGAGAGAAGTAGTTCAGTTGCAGCATCAGAGTAATTGCTTCCTTCCTCCGTGGTAGCTGTTGAAAGCAGGTCTCTTGTGATCGTCACCAATAGCAACACTGTGGTTGTCATCAGGAGGAGATATTTTCAGTAGGTTACAAATAGTCATTTCCTGTTAATCATGTCCCTGCTACTTCTACGATTCCGACCTTCTCCTTTCACACGTTCTCTCTCTTCCTGTCACCGTCAGTTCGAGTCGAACGATCATAACACTGTCCACTCATAACAATAAAAATCATCTGTCTTCTCGCCTGTATCTCCAGACTCCTCACTGACGGGCGGCTCTGGCTGCGATGACAACACTGTGCCACAGAAGCTGCTGATTCTGGATGCTCGCTCATACACCGCTGCAGTGGCCAACCGAGCCAAGGGCGGAGGCTGTGAATGTGAAGGTTAGTGCGACCAAACATTTGTAAACAATTCAATAAATTTGCATTTTGTACGATGTGACATCAAAGGCAACTGACATTGTGTTTGCCAGCACTTATTTATCACATTTTCATTTTTCACAGCACTTACAACACTTTGTCATCCGTTGACATTATCTGCCCTCTAGAGTGTATATTCACCACCTGTATGCTTCGGATTCTGCTCAGTGATTCAAGCAGGCAAAATAAACTTAATGAGAAGTAACTTCAAAGTGTAATAATCCAAATTTATTATTTTAACGGATCAAATGACTTCAGTGAAAGCTGTCGCTCAAAGTGACGTACCCACAAAGATTTAGTACCCAACTATGCAGGTCCCATCAACTCTACAGAGCTTTTTAGTCTTTTGAGTTTTTGTTTTATGGCTCACTAATTCTGCTCTCATAAACCACATTTCCAGAAGCAGCAGGCAGCTATTTTCAGCAAAAACGCTCTGATAAACCCACTGTACACTACCTTCCTAGATCGAAGGGCAGACAGACAAAGATAGTAACTAGCTGTAGAAGAAGCTGCCCGCAAAAGGTGCTGCTTTTGGTCACGCATCTATTTAAGAAAGCGCTGTTCTGTCCTAGATTGTAAATGGTGCCCTCACTCTGCATGGTGCCTTGCTTGTGTGTTTAATGTGCCTGTCCAATTTGAAATATGATATTCAGTAAACAAATAATCACTTAGTCACTTTTACACCACTAAACGGTAAGGATTTCATATGATAATGTTAAAATCAAACACCCATCATCTGACCACATGATGCTACTTTATCTTACAAGCTAAGTGTTGTTTATGTGTTATGACCTTCATCAGAGTTGTTTATGTTTGTTTGTATTTAGAGTACTACCCCAACTGCGAGGTGATGTTCATGGGAATGGCCAACATCCACGCCATCCGAAACAGCTTCCAGGCTCTGAGGACCGTCTGCAGTCAGATCCCGGATCCAGGAAAGTATGTCGATCTGTTTGACCTTTCTCTCTGAGCGGCTCTGCCTTCATTTGTGCCTCCCTCTCCCTTCCACCATTTTAATGGTTTCACCTCACTGTAAGGCAACACCACACAGAGATGGGAGCGCTGCCACAGTCCAGTCCCATTCCTGCTGGGCTGGCCAGCTGTACACAGCGACAGTGGATATGTGTGTTATGTCTTTCTATTTGTTCCGGGGTTTACATCTGTGTGTTTTTACCAGCTGTGTGTATTTTACTAGCGTGTTTTAGCTGTGATTGTGTGTGTACTACATCTGTGGTTGTATGCACAGTACATAGGTTAAGCCAGCTACTATGACATCACACTATATTATCTTAAGGCTTGTTATTCTGATGGAGGTGTGTAATGACTCAGGGAGGCCTCCAGAGATACAGGTCAGAGGCTTCAGCCTAATAACCCTGAGTAACCAAAGCTGATGTATGCTGTATGTATACAGTATCTAGGCTCCAGATCACTTCATCAGTTGGGACAGGTTCTATATAGATTTGTAATTATCTAATCAGTCCCCTCTGGTGTTTCCAGCTGGCTTTCGGCACTTGAGAGCACCCGTTGGCTGCAGCACCTGTCTGTCATGCTAAAGGCAGCCACTCTGGTGTGTTCAGCAGTGGAGAGAGACGGCCGTCCTGTCCTCGTGCACTGTTCGGATGGGTGGGACCGCACACCCCAGATTGTAGCTCTCGCCAAGATACTACTGGACCCCTACTACAGGACATTAGAGGTAAGAGTCTCTGCGATTTGGCCACAGAATGTTCCATATAGTTGGATTTTAGATATACTTGTTATAAATGTAGTAGTAAAGGGGACCCGATTTCACACATCAAAGTCTGTTTACAGGTCTTAGGGAATGCTACTGCATATGTGTAAAGCCTTTTTTGGCTCCAGAGGCAGCTGCGTGAAATCTGACAAATTACCTCAAGTGATGTCACTTGAGTCAGCATCGGTCGGGGCTGAAGACTACAAGTTTGAAAATGAAAAAAATCTCGGGGTGTGGGGTTAGAAAGAAGTGAGCTCACCAGACTTTTGTAGCCCGCTCCTCATCTCCGCTTCAGGCTAGCGGCTCGAGGCTACATTAGCCACTACTAGCATAACACACCCAAGTCTCTGATCGAACTATCGGTAGTCGAGTTGCATTGTGGGTAATGTAGGCTCCAGGTTTTGACAAGGAAAAAGAATGTGTGGACAAAAATAGACAATATCCCTGTTTCTGCTGCATTGTTGCACTGTAATATTATTCCCTTCAGTACTGACCACCGTGTCGTCCACAGGGTTTCCAGTTGCTTGTAGAGACTGAGTGGCTGGACTACGGCCATAAGTTTGGGGACCGCTGTGGCCACCAGGAGAACGCTGACGATGTGAGCGAGCAGTGTCCCGTCTTCCTGCAGTGGCTAGACTGTGTTCACCAGCTGCTCAAACAGTTCCCCTGTCTGTTTGAGTTCAACGAGGCCTTCCTGGTGGGTGGTCGTACGGCACTCTTCTTTCTTTCTAATCATTGTTTTTGTGGCAATTTTCACCATAAACCAAAAGTGTGAGACATTTTGCTAGGCATTAAATGAAACCATCTGTGAAGACAGAGCACACACGTAATGAAGTCAGTTTTTATATCATGAATGATTTTTTTTTTTGCATACCATTATAATTCTTGAGCCATTGCCTTGAAAATGTTGCTGCCAATCAGAATTGAGAACCAACACTGCCATTTTATAACCAAAGCTAATCTTGTCGTCAGATGATAATGTTTCCCATCAATCAGCTGTTATACTGAATTGGTGCTATCGAACCATAAAGAATGTAAATCATTGCCATTGTGAAAGGCCTGACTTTGTGTTCTGTCTTTCACGTGTGTCCAGGTCAAGTTGGTGCAGCATACGTACTCGTGTCTTTACGGTACCTTCCTTTGTAACAACGCTCGCGAGAGGGAGACGAGGAACATCTACAAACGCACCTGCTCTGTCTGGTCCCTGCTTCGCAGCGGAAACAAGAACTTCCAGAACTTCCTCTACATCCCCAGTCATGATATGGTACATACCCCTTTTTACAGTGTTCTTACACTGTTATTATGCTATTACTGTTATATTATTATTCATGCTTTATTGTAGTAGTATTTAACTGGTGGCCAGTAAAATATGGTAACAACTGGGGGTTACCGCTTACACTGAGCCTTTCACTTATAGAGGAGAAGATGACTTGCTTAAAGGAACAGTGGTAATTGAGGGCCGTAGCATACATGCTGATTAATGCGTATGATTGAATATTCACTATCATCCCCAAACTGTCTTTCATCAAAGATTTAAAGCACATAACCTTGACTCTGTAAGATTAATCCTATGCCACCCTGATACTCTGTGAATGATTTCTAAGAAAAGCATAGAAATGGTCATAATACAGCACCTACAGCAATGGAAGAACGGTTCTGATTGAGTAATAGGCACCATCATTACTGTATATTGACCTTCTGGGATTGTCCTTGTCACCTGAATGTCTGCCAGGTGCTGCAGCCAGTCTGCCACACACGGGCATTACAGCTGTGGACAGCTGTCTACCTGCCCACTTCCTCCCCCTGCACTGCTGTGGATGACTCTATGGAGCTCTACCTCCCCCCGAGTGTCACAGGAGACGAACTCACCTACCGTTCCCTGGACAGGTGTGTTTGATGCAAATCTGATCTGTTACTCAGTATCTGTACTTACTGTTCTTCGCGGCCCGTGAATACAGATTTAGATGAATTCAAAATTCATGTTACAGAGAGTCACACTGCCCTCTAGAGTCTTAAACAGAGAATTGTATCAATGCCTTTTCTGCACATGTGGAAAAACAGAAATCCTTATGTATTTCTGATTTCCAGACTTCCCAAGACCCGCTCCATGGACAACCTGCTGTCAGCTTTTGAGAATGGGGTGCCCCTGACACGTACGTCCAGCGACCCGAATCTCAATAAGCACTGCCAGGAGGGTCGCTCTGCCCCGGAGCCCGCACCAGCTGCGGAAGAAACCTCTGCCGACATTTCTGATGAGGTCATACCTGACACTGGATTGGACAGCAGTGAGGGGGAACCTCTACATCAGAGTCCTGCCAAGACCCCAGAGGATGGCCCAGGTGCAGAGAGCTATGAAGACACACTGGAGGAGCCCTGTCTCACCACACAGCCCCTGCCCTCTCTGCCCCTTCCCCCCGTCCCTCTCAGTAAGGATGTCACACTCGCTCACACTCCCTTCCCCACTCCCGTCCTCCAACAGGCTTTGCCTCAGATTACTAACCCTCCACTCCCACCACCTCCGCTGGAGGCTGAGAGTCCCTGTAGGACTGCTGAGAGCCCCATGTCACCCACTCATAAATCAGAGCCGTGCTTACCTCTCCCCTGCAACGGCATGCAGCCTGCAGCCACCACAACCACCTCGCCGCTTATCGGCCACACTGACGGCCAAGCAAACGGCCTCCCAGAATCTGCAGGCCTGCTGGCTCTGAAGCAGCTAACCCCACTCCTTCCCATGGAGGACTCCACCGAGACTCTCACAGGTGAGGGAGAACTCCCTCCCGGCCTTTCTCCCATAGCGAGCCAGGATCTTACCCAGAATCATTTTAATGATGAGGAGCAGCCTGAGTCACAGCCCCATGTTCAACCTCAGAAGGAGAAAGACAACATGAGGACAGATGTAGTGAAAGGAAGAGAGCGTATGTTAACAGTTGCAACAGGTCCTGTAGACTACACCCAGGTAGCAGCTCACCATTTGATCTCCCAGAGCCAGCTCTCAGACCTGTCCCTGCTCAGCTCCCACTGGGAGAGTGTCCAGGGTCTGGTCCAGTCCGCCTGCAGCAGTGGCACTCATTCTGGCATTAGTCGGGCCTTGCAGCCCAACGCTTACCAGAGCCGCCGGCTTGCCAGTAAGCTGCTCCGCTCCCAGGGCTTCGCCATTGCCAACGGGTCCCAGTGCTGCCGCAGAGAGGCTCTTTGTTGTCCCAGCAGCCCTCTGCAGCCTGGATGGCTGTCTGCTGCCAGGAGTGCAGGCTACACCGGCCTGTGTGGGCCTGCTGCCGCTGCCCTCAACAGCTATTCCCTGGCAGGCCACCAGCTCCTGCCGGTGTCGTACTCCTCGCCCTCCGCTTCCGGCTCCCCTCCCCCAACCCAGGCCCCGGCTTACCTGGATGACGACGGGCTGCCGGTGCCCATGGACGCCGTGCAGCAGAGACTGCGGCAGATCGAGGCAGGCTACAAGCAGGAGGTGGAGGTGCTGAGGCAGCAGGTGCGACAGCTGCAGATGAGGCTGGAGAGTAAACAGTATGGCACCCCTCCCTCAGAGCCAGACATCGACTACGAGGATGACATTGTGAGTAGCTTTTTAAGTGATGACATTAATGCCAGACAGCCCAGTGCTAGAAGTTTTGTATTCTGCAGTGTTTGTAAATATTTACTTTTGATTATCCTCAGGAAGTCTTCTCTCTTTTCTCATTCCTGTCTTCTGACCTTGACTTTTCTCTGTTTCAGACGTGTCTACGGGAGTCAGACAACAGTAACGAGGAGGATTCTCTGTCGACCCACAGTGAGGACCGTCTGTCTGAGGGCAGCTGGGATCGAGTGGAGCGCAAGGACACAGAGGTCAGCATCCTTTTAGTGATTCATCGTATCCACTTCCTCACCTTCCTTCCTCCCCCTCACCTGTATGGCTTGGGGCACCTCTAATTATAACACACTGTTCTGATAGAGATGTCTGTCTATATTTGTGTGTAGGTCACAAGGTGGGTGCCCGACCACATGGCCTCCCATTGTTTCAACTGTGACTGTGAGTTCTGGATAGCCAAGAGACGTCACCACTGCAGGTGGGGCTTCACCATGGTTTTCTTACATTAATGAACACAAAACACCTCAGGATGCAGGAGTGTCCCTTATACACTGAGAATAGCTGAGTCATAGTGAGCCATTTACTTGTTCCAAATACCTTTTTGTACCTCATTGTTTCCTCATGTGATCAGCAGTGTTGCTGTGGGGCACAGAGGTGTTCAGGCCCAAGCCCATTGGCCAGACACAGTGTGGTTTTGTGATGTTACTAGTCCAAAAAAGAATGAATGCAATTCATGATTATTTTCACTATCAATTAATTGATGGTTATTTCTTCTATTTATCAATAAATAGTTTCTAAAATCTAGACTGGCATCAACCAACAGGTGACCAACAGGTTAACATTATGAAATATAGAAATGCTAGAAACATTCAAGAATCTGTAACCAGCACAATTTTGTTAATCAAATCCTGACAATTATCGAAGTCCCTGTTGTTCATTATGAAGAAGATCTCTCACTATAGTTCCTGTAGTCTCAAAAGTTTCTTTTTAAAGGAATAGTTTGACATTTTAGGAAATATGTGTATTAACTTTCTTGCCAAGAGTCAGGTGAGAAGATTGATTCCACTCTCCTGTCTGTACGCTGAATATGAAGCTACCGCCAGCAGCCAGTCAGCTTGACTTAGAAACACTGAAAACAGGGGGATACAGCGAGCCTGGCTAGCTAGTTGTAGTGTAAAAACATCATGTTACTATGTGCTGGGTTATTTCTTGGTCAGGTGCAGTAAGCTTCAGCTGTGCTGGTAGGCAGTTTTTGTTACCTTTGGGCAGAGCCTGGCTAGGTGTTTCCCCATGTTTCCAGTCTTTTTGCTAAGCAACAAGAAAGTGTTGAAGTGTCGAACTATTCTTTTAAACTTTTAGGCCTTAATATCATCTTATACTTTCTTCAGTGGTAGCTAGTTCAAGATCAGATTTAACAATGTCCTGATTTTTTTCTGATCTTTTGTTGCAGCACAATTCTGCCAAAGTAGCAGCCTGCGATTCAAACACACACTTTGCTTTGTATTTTCGAGGCAATAAACCAAGCTTTGGTTTCAGCCCATGGTTTCAGAATGAAAGGCTCTTGGTTAGCCAGAGAATTATTTATGTGCTCCACTGAAAAACTGAGACAGTTGGTCCAAACTGGAAAGAAATCCATATCAACAGACTGAGACCACTCTGAAAATACAAGGGATGGACAAAATGTATGCTACAGTACATGTAGGTAACTGTTAGACACGTTCTGTATTTGTCACTATTTGAAATTGATTAATTCAAGCCTACACAGGAGATGTTCAGTAAGTGTTAAATAGAATAATGAAATAGTATGAGTTCAGTGGCTCTTTTAGATTATTGGCAGTTACTGTTAGAGCCTGGAAACATTTGTGCCCAGGATGACATTAAAGCTATTGTGCCAAAGGAAGACAACTGACATGAAACGCGTCAACAGTAAAGCAAAAAGCCATACATACACTGTTGTGTGATTGGGCCTGAACCAATTCTTTGTTGTTCAGCACATAAATTGTTTTCCTAACTGTTTTATTTTTTACTTTATTTTGATACTTCAGAAACGTTTTCTATTGAACCATCTCAGATTTGGTATTTGACACGTTTTAGGAGCCATTCAGTTATTTGAATTGTTTAAAATTAGTAGTTTTTTAAAAGTTTTTATCCCATAAAGTCGTGTAAATTAACACATACACACCGCTTAAAAATACTCCGTAGACATGGAAGGTTATTTATTGGTGTCGTTGTATACTCTAAACTATTCTATTCCTACACTTTTTGTTCTGAAGTCTTCATTTTGTGGTCCAGGCTTCTAATTAAAATGCAGATCACAGAATTGTTATTATGTAAAAAAGTATTCTAACTTTCTGTGTGCTTTCCATCTTCAGGAACTGTGGCAATGTGTTCTGTAAAGACTGTTGTCATCTGAAGCTGCCCATCCCAGACCAGCAGCTGTATGACCCGGTGTTGGTCTGCAACACCTGCTACGACCTGCTCCTGGAGTCCCGCACCCGCGAGATCCGCAGCCAGCAGCTCAAGAAGGCCATCGCCACAGCCTCCAGCTGAGAGAAGCGATGCGTAGCATGGCCCGCCTCGGCTCTGTCCTGCTCGTTTTGGACTGATGAGCTGAGCGCCCTGTTGTAACCCCAACCTGCTGTGGTTTTGGCTGCGGGGGGGAAGATGAGGAGGAATTGTTACTCTTTGGGAGGCTCGGTTTGGAAGCGGCGATGCATTTTGAGACTGTGTGAGAGGTGGAGAAGAGGAAAGGGAAAGTCTGAGATGGAGGCGTGTCAGCAGGGGAGTTTTTCCTACAGAACAAACCCCTTCTGTTCAAAGACATTTTCAGCCCGGAGCGCTGCAGCGTCCAGCTGCCTCCACGTGGCTCAGTCCTCTAGCGGTGCCCTGTTCGAGACACATCTCCAACCTGTCCACCCCAGCAGAGTCACCCACCTTTAGTATCAAACACCTGCACCCTCCTTAGACACTGTCTCGCACTTCAGAGGACAATCGCCCACCCTTCACGTGTCGGGGACTCCAAAGCCTTTACCTGTACTACTGGAGGCTTTCAACTTTAAAAGAAAAGAATTGCTGCTACAGTATTTAAAAGTCTAATTTTGTATTCTTATTTTGTGCACTACTAGCTGTTGTGTATTTGAGGGAATTTGAGACCAAACTTGAGTAAAAGGGAGAAATCTGCTGTTTACTTTGTCATCGCATCTTTTTCTTGGAGCCTGAATGTAATATGTGATGGGTAACTGGATCGAGTTTATGTTCATGTGCATTTGGTGGGTCGTATATGTGTTCATTGCTGCAATGTGTTTTCAAAATTATGTATATGCACAGTCAATGTGGTTCTGTCTTTATCAATGCTTTTCTCCAGTATAGCCATGTTGCAACATTAGACATTCTGAGGGATGTGTGTGGACAGATCGATACAGTGCTGCCTGTTTGTTTGTTTTGTGGGACGTGTGCTTGATATGTTAAAGAGGAAGAGGATACAATAATGCTAGGAGACTGCAGATTTCTGTAATGTCTTCTTCTGATGTGAGAAAATGTCATTTGAAGTTACTGTGGGTATTCTGTGTTGTGACAGAGGGAATTCCCAAAGGTTTTTCTGCTGAGATGTGAATGAATGGCTTAATGTCCACATGAAGCTTGGTGTCCATCTGACTGATGACTCCTCCTCAGATTGTTAACTGGCAGTAAAGACTGCTCGGGAAAAGACTCAACAAAGTGCTCGGAGTTTCCTGTTCTGTTTAGGGGAGTTTGGCCACTGTCCCCTTTTTAACAAAAAAAAAAAGTGTTTGTGTCTACTGGTTGTTCCCTGAGACAATAGTGCCATATTTTGTTTTGTCTATTTTTAAAGCCTTTTTCTTTCTTATGGATGGCAGCAGGTTTCTAATTGGCCACCTCTCTGTATGTTTTAATGGTACAGATAGTTAGCTGCTTAATAACACTGAGACAACTAAAGATTAACAGATGGTTTCAGTTCAATAACGAGGCTAATCGTTTCAATGGATGATCGGATGTCACTGAAAATAGTTAACCTGTGTGGTTATCCATTGTCTAATATTCGGGATTTTTTCACACGGTGTTCATGAAGTCAAAATCTTTAAGAGGAACTCAGAAATGTAACGTACATAGTTATCTGATCCGTAGTGGTGGCTAAAACCTGTCACTTAATGAGTAATTGTTATAAAGAAATGCACTGTAAAAGTTAAATCCCATGGGTTAAAATAAAAGATTATATCATGGATCTGTTTCCAAGCTTGTTTATTTGCTTGTAGCTCTGGAAAAATATTTAAAGGGACTAGAGATGATTCCAGGTGTAACATTTGGATTTGGATTCTTATTTGGTCTCATCACGAGGCCCGAACTGTCCAAAGTGATGAGGCTTTAGTGTCAGTAAAGGAGGAAATCATGAGGTTGAAAAATCAGAATAAATCAGTCGTAGACAATGTTTGTTGAAATCAACTGATACATTGTTCAAGTGCACTGTAAACGACAGTGGAAGAAGTATTCAGATCCTTTACTTAAGTAAAAGTACCAATACAACAGGGTAGAAATACTCCATTTCAAGTTTAAGTATTGCATTCAAATCCCTACTTAAATAAAAGTACATAAGTAGTATCGACAAAATGAAATAATGAAAAATAATTTAAAGGAAAATATCTGAGCTGTTTCGAGGGAAAATATTTCTTTGGTGAAACTGCTAACAACAACTCAGACATCTGAAACATAACAAGGAGCCACAACTAGACACTTTTTTGAGGACACAAACCAAAAAGGTTGAGAACTACTGTTTTCATTTTAAACAATGTGTTGAATTTTATAATCTTATTTAAAAAAAAATAAAAATTTAAAAAATTACGTAAAATCTTCACCTGAAAAGTAACTAGTAACTCCAGCTGTCAAATGTAATGGAGTAAAAAGTACAATATTTCCCTCTGAAATGGAGTGGCATAGAAGTATAAAGTAGCAGAAAATGGGAATACTCAAGTACAAGTACCTCAAAACTGTACTTAAGTACAGTACTTTAGTAAATGCACACGACCTGGTAAATGATAGGTGACACCAAACATAACTGATGGAACAACCTCTACAGTACAAGAGTGACAGAAAGGTGAAAGTGTATAGAAAAATAAAAGGAATTTGTTCATTTAATTTAAACCAGTGTGCTGGAGTACAGAGCCAAATCAATGAAAAAATATCCCTCTGTCCAAATGCTGTAACTTTGGTTACACTGCCAAGTAGAACACAATGAATGTCACCACAGACCAACAGATGGACCAGTGGTGAGATGGGTTATCAGACATGGCTTCATTTATTATTTAGACTCACATTTAATTGTGTCAGATACTCTGTGTTCTTGATTTTGTGCTCTGAATCATTTTGCAGAAGTTTCTGAAAATCAGAGGTGGAAAACATTAAGTACATCAAGTACTGTACTAATCTGAATTCTGAAGTACCTGTACTTTACTTGAGTATTTCCTTTTTTTGTTACTTCATGCTTTTACACCACTACATGCCAAAGGGAAATATTGTACTTCTTACCCTACTCATTATAGTTTTTTTTTAAATAAGATTTTAATAACCTATAATAAGCATATGAAATACGATGCATTCGTTTACAGTAACTAAAATGACCCAACAGTACATAAAGTTAAATTAAGCTCCACCTCAAGCTGCTACAACATGAAAATGCTGCTTACATGTTAATGCACTGGTAACAATAATCCTATGATATAATGTATAATAATATAACACTGACAGTGACCATAATGCATGAAAAATGTCTTTACTTTTTTTCTTATACTTTTGACTTATTTTTACATTGTTGTATTACTACTTTACTTAAATATCCCCCCTTGGCGTGTTTTAATATATACAAAACTGCTCTGCTTTGAATAACAAAAATATGTAATTAACTTCTTATTAATTCTTCAAATTACATCTACTCCTTTTCCCTCATTGAAACATCCAGAATGCAAAAAATGCTCATTTCAACAGGTTAACTGCTGGATACAAGCTGTCTCCTACTTCACTGAAACATCTGTTTTCAGTGAATGTGCACTGAAAGTTTCAAGTTTCTACATGACACTTCTGTAAATTGCATACTGGACCACCACTGAATTCAGATTTAAGGTGAGCACAGAGGAACTTTCCCCCTTCAGCAGACGAACGTGAAAACAACCTTCTAATGTCAAACTCTGCACATTCACCACAGTGCACGGTGAAGCTCAAACATCCAAGAGAAGGAACAATAAGCAAAACACATTTTTGAGTGGAGGGGGACTTTAAGTAAAGAGTGTAAAAACTTTTTCCAGCACTGGGAAACACATCAATGGGAAAAAACACCCATGCTTTCCTTCCATTTGTCCACCAGATGGAGCTTGTCCATCAAGAAAAACACAAGGAGGCACTTCTGCAACAAGACCAGCACTTTCTACCAACCAAATCAAGAGATCTTTGCATCACAGTTGTGGATTTCTTCATTTCATTTAATTTCAGTCATTACCTTTCTGTGAACAAGTGTTGAAAGTGAAGCTGATTTAGGAACATAAAAGCGATGGAAGTGAAATTCACATTGTTATGCTATACATGATGGTTTTCCCTAATGCCCACCTCACACACACATACACACACCCATTTCCCATTCCTGGCAAAAGTCTTCAAGAAGAGCAACACAAGCTAATTTCATGTTTTTTAGGAGGAACTTCTGCCAATGTCCCTCAGTGTACTCACTCAGCATGATCAATAATTCAAGCTGAGGGTATTCTAGGTTTCCACTCGGTGAATGAAAATAAAGGTGACAGCTCCAACTTTTCTGTGGAAAAGTTGAAGAGAGATGTTGAGGGTTTTTGCAAAGCTTTGCACTGACTGGACAGTTTTTCTTGACAAGGTGAACTAGGCTGGAAAATAAACCTTTTTAAAAAATTTCACTTTATATCCTCATTTAGATGTGAGGCTCTCAAGTTGAAGATGTGTGTGTGTGTGTGTGTGTGTGAGAGAGAGAGAGAGAGAGAGAGAGAGAGAGAGAGAGACCTGCCAGTAGGTCAGTCATTACAATCAAAAGCACAGAACTTTATTTTGAAATCTAGTGTAGATTCCAAAATTTCTTATAAGATACCAAATATGTCAGTCTGAATGTCGGGAAAATACAGCGGTGAAAAGTAACTAAGTACATTTACTCAAGTACTGTACCTAAGTACAATTTTGAGGTACTTGTGAGTATTTCTATTTTATGCTACTTTATACTTTTACTACACTGCATTTAGTTACTAGTTACTTTTCAGATCAAAACATATGATCATTTTATAAAATTATGCATTATTATAGATTAGTTATAATCATCCCGACCTTCGCCAACTACAACATTACATATTAATACATCAATAATATTAATGATACAATCAAATAAAAAAATAAAACACTGACAGGGGCCATTCTGCATAATGAGTAGACTACTTTTATTTTTTAATCTGTAAGTACATTTTGTTGCTAATACTTCTATATTTCCAAGTTAAGATTTGAATGCAGGACTTTTAATTGTAACAGAGTATTTTTATTGTGTGCTACTTTAACTTAAGTAAATTATATTAATAATACGAATATAATATAATATTAATTATACTATATAATAATACTTATAATATTATATAATAATATATAATAATACTTCTTCCACCACTGACAAAATGATGCCCAAGACATCTAGAATACTTACATTTCAGAATCAGATCAGAAATACTTTATTGATCCCCGAGGAGAAACTCGAGGGGAAACTCACTGCCACGAAAGAGTTTCCCCTCTGGGATCAATAAAGTATTTCTGATTTGATCACATTACAGACATAAAAAAACATGGAGTAGTGGGTTTGAATATTTTACTTAGTTTAAACATCATGTAGCATCAATAAAGCTCTGGAACAAGCTGATACAGAATGCATAATGTACGGTACTGACAGAGTGAAATACAATGCTTTTTCTAACCTTAAATGTAATGGGACAAGGGGAAATAAGAGGTGACGGGGTTCAGTCGACTAATAACGATGTTCCCCTCCCATAATTCTCTTTCTCCGCAGTTTCTCCTCTGAGGGCCACCTTGAGTTACCTGTGGAGCAATGAGCGACCTGCATTGATGATTAACTCCATCTGATTTCCCGCGGTGTCACAATTACTTCTCAAATCACCAGGAAGTGTTCCTAACCACACCATGGCAGTAGTGATTGCATTAGATTTGGCTCCTGCACACCAGGAGCCTATTGATAGGCCGCCTCATTGGAGCTCTTATCAGTGGAGAGCTTGATTAGAGGCGATGCCCGAAAGGGGAGGGGCCACTCTTTCTTTCCTGTCGGGGTATGGTGATAGATAAGTATGAGACCCCCTGCAAGAATGCGATCACATTGGAAAAAACAAGCCATTGTGTTGCCTTCCCCCGGTAGAATCAGAGACGCTCCAAAATGCAGCAGCTGATCCTGCCCGTTCTCCTGGCATCCTTCTGGACCACCTGCACAGGAGCAGGAGGTGAGTCTGCTTTCATTCATGGCTGGAAAATGTGTAAAACAACTGGTGCTTGTATTTACTTTCCAGCTCCTAAATATACGGAAATGGAAATGGGATAATTGACTGAATAATGAGATATTTATCCTCTAATATTACAAGGAAAGGAAATGCTTGTGTTTTCTGCAGGATTTCATCCTGTCTTTTAAAATATATTTCTGATCAAAATCTGTGAGGTAATTTTACATCTAAGCATGCAATTGATTATTAATATCTGAATGAATGTAGGCTATTTCATTTTTAGTAACACTAAACAATAAATGTGAAGTGAATGAATACATCAGAACAGAAAGCTTCTCAATAAGACCAGCAGGGTGAGGTTGCTTTTTACCAGTTTTTTTCCAACCGTGCCAGTCACTTCATTCAATTAGAAAGTTGATATAGTCTATTGCGGAATGCCAAGAATCTAAAAAGATAGAAATCCAAAAATAGAGAATGATGTTCTGCAGAGAAAAAAAAACGGTGTCACCAAAGAGCCCCAGCGCCCCAGAGGCTCCCCCGCACCAAAACCGCCTGCATGACGCTCTCTCCGCACACCTGCCCTGTCCATCGTGGCACCGGTCATTCCTCCATGTGCCCAACATGCTCATCTACTACTTGCATTTTCACCATTGAGCTCCCTGTTCAAGAGCGTGATATGATACAGAAAGCCTGTGTCAGCTGAGCCACAGACAAAAGCAAGCAGATCGGACCGCGCTGAGATTCCCTCAGTGCCTCTGTGGTTCGCACACCCCTCTTTCTCTCCCTCGCTCTCTCTTTCTCTCTCGTGCACCTGCTCAGATCCACACTGAACCAATGACAGACGTTTGCGTCCTTGTTGCCGCAGAGAGACGCGTCGAGCTGCGCACCACCAATGTCTCCACATCCAGAGCGGCTGATTCTGAGGCGTTCATATCACAGGAAAAGCCCCGAGGTTTGGCTTCAGGACAGTAAATTATCATGACTGACTGGTGACTGAAATGAATAGGCTTTTTGGTCAGTGCGATCAGTTATTAATCATTTGTTAACAAACGCTCCCCTGACGTGTTTTCCTTATGAATTCCAAATACATCTCTTCTATCTGTCTTTAAAATGTGAGTAAATTAGGCTTTGTATAATTCATTTGGGGATACTCAGAAGTCCGCTCGTGCGGCGCGCTCGTTCATTAAGTGTCGAGGAGGAGCGCCGTGCGCTTGGTCACAAGCACCCTGAGTGGAGCAGCTCCGAAATAAGCAGCGGGCTGTCTGAATAACTGTCGGTATGTTTCATGCCAAGGACCCGCAGCTAGATGCACAGAGCCCCGGTGGATACAGGTTCTGCCCAAGGCGTCTGGATGAGAGAAAGATGTGCTGTGTGTTCGTGGTGAAAAAAGGAAACCTGATAAGGACAGTCAAATTCTGTCTTTTCTAAACTGTAGTGAATGTATTAGCCAACAAATAATGATTTTGTTGGGGACCCTGAATGCCTCTCCACGCACCCTCTCGAAGTTGGAGATCCGTTTTGGCACATGAGGGGGTACCAGGATTGGCCTAGCATGGCATAGTCTCAATCTGTCCTTTTCTTTTGAACCGTGTTTTTGTGTGAACCGCAGCATCTACAGCGCACAGTTTATGTCTGGCTCTACATGGCGCACGCAACACAATGGCATGAAAAGATCCGTCTCCGCGTCAGCGTGTATTCACATTACGTTTTCACTCTGGTCGACGTGCAGGCAGACGTGGCCTATTTGTTTTCCTTTCGCGACCTTTTGTTTTCTTCTTGACCGTTTCGTCACTTTGCTCTCTTGGCAGAGCTCTCAGCTCCATTGAAACCCATTCATATTGTTCGTTTGCTCTGCGCCGCACAAAAGATCAAAGCCAAGCGCCGATTGGTCAAGAATTGTGCGGACAGAAATCTGATTGGCTGAAATCAAAACCAGTGACTATGATCCATGAAAACAAATGTTTCTACTTACAGACAGTGATGGAGAAAGTATTCAGATTCGTTACTTAAGTAAAACTAGCAATACCACGCTGTAAAAAATAAAGGAGTATTTTTACTCTACTTGTATAATATCAAATTATTTTTACTCCTTCGGTAAAAGTGGTATTTTAAAAAGTAAGTATTATTAGCCAAATGTACTGTAAGTATCAAGAGTAAAAGTACTCATTGCAGAGTAATTGCTCCTGGTAGTGTTATACTATTATATATTAGCAGATTGTTAATTCTGTTTATACTGTTGATGGAGGTGGAACTAACTTTAACTACTTTGTAATACTGTAAGTTAGCTGAATCTACAACAGTACATCATATTCTATAACTTCATCATATGTTTTGTATGAAAAATCTTCAATAAGTAATTAGCATCTGAAAAGTAGTGAAGTTGAAGTACAAATGGTACAAGTACCTCAAAATTGTACTTAAGTACAGTACTTGAGTAAATGTACTTAGTTACTTTCCATCACTGCTTACAAACAAAACATGACATAACATTATTTGGCTGAATTTTAACTTTTTATGGGAGCCATTTTTTTAGGCAGCCACTGTCATTTTCTATGAAAATTTAAAAAGCATCTTCTATCAAGGCCACGGCTGATGACAAGCTTTATTATCACAGTGATCAGATCAGAAAAACCTCCTTTTAAGAGGCAGAAACCTCGAGCAGGTTGGGTTGAGGGAGAGAGGGAGCATACAGTAGCACAATGCAAATTCCACACAGAGATTTAAAATAATGGTAAAAGTAATAGTAGTGGTATGATGATGATGAAGATAATAATAATAATAATAATAATAATTGGAGTAGTGGTTGAACAGGAACACAAGGGCAGCAGGTGGCCCACAATCACAGATCCAGACTCTGCAGCTCCGGAGGTAGAAATACCTGCTGAAAGTGACAGAAGGAGAGAGGAGAGAAACGAGAAAGCACGAAACTCGAGTTACATCTGTATCTGTAGGTCCATGACCAGCTACCACCCATGCTGTCAGACCATGTAGCAGGTAAAAGTGAGTCAACAGTAGAAATTAATCATAATTTTTTACTACCCTCAGTACCCAGTAGTCACAGAGTAATTAGACATTTCTGAGTTGTAAGATTTTTTCTTCTGCAGTGTTCACACTCCACTCAAGAATAAAACTATTAAAAAATAAATCAAATAATGAGCATCTCTTTATTTACTGGGACCAGTATAGTGAATGATGGCAAGTGTAAATACAATCTGAACCCCCACCCCCAAATGTTTGCCTCCCTGCTTCATTTATTTTCAGTACCTATTATCATGCAGGAGCAGGAGGAAAAGGCTTACCAACATGGCAAACAAACCAAGCACTAACTTCCTTCACAAACACCGGGAGAAGTCCTCATACCAGTGTAACAGCAGAGTGGGAGACCCTCCCCGTAGTTTTTTCAATGGCATGTGTGTTTTTCATAAATATTTGATTTGAGAGATAGCTACAGATATTTGTCTCCGAGCATGGGGTGGAAACATGCTAACCAGTTGTGAAATATTAATAAACCCTCAGACAAACATGTGAGAATGGGACCTCACTGATGCAAAAGATTGGCTCTGTGTTTATTCTGAGAGTACGGAAAGATAAAGCACAAACACCAGCTTTTTTTGTGAATAGGAAGACAATTCCTGTGTATCAGGGGGTTTTGTATGGCCGGGAATAACAGCTGACTTAAACCAATAGGAGAACAATTCCCTGTTTGCAGTAAGAAAAAAAAACTATTAATAAAAGGACATTTTTGTAAATACACATAAAATCTAGCTGGACAGTTGTTAGTGTATATGTTAAGAAGAAACATCCCATTCTGCTCTCACAATAGGCTGAGGCTTGTTGGTGTCACCCAGAGGTTAATAATGCAGCCAGGGAGCTGTCTGATACTGTCATTGGCATCAAGTGTGTGTGTTCATGTTCTTTACATTGTTTGCTGTTGGCATCAAATTTCAAGATAGAGGTTTGCGAGTTTCTTGTCTTGACTTAAATTCATTTTCTGTGTTTCAGATTGGTGCTATCAGTCCCAGTTCACCTGTGATCATCAATGCAATGGTAAGCTTAATTAAATACAAAAAGTGTAAAAAAGTTACAAAGTGCTTCTCAAAAACATAAAACTAACATATGTAAAGTGCAATAAAATACAAACAATTAAAATGAAAATAAAGAGCAATTCAACAAATGAAATTAAAAAGAACAAATGCATTAAAAAACAGAAAACAATTTGAGCAAATGCTATTCTAAAATAATGTGTTTTTAGGACAGATATAAATGACGATAAAGAGCTCGCTAGCCTGATTGCAGGTCATTCCAGAGTTGAGGGGCCCTGATTGCAAAGGCCCGGGCAAGGTAACATGTAGATGGAGATTAGTAAAGGGCCGAGAACTGATCTCTGTGGTACTCCACGCATGAATTGGGTGATGGAGGACACACAAGATGTCCTGTCAGAGAGACAGGACTAAAAAATAATCTAAAACTTTACCCAACATGCCTACCCATTGCTTAAGATGTCAATTTAAATCAATTGGTCATCTATATCAAAAGCAGCAGTAAGATCTAAAAGCAATAGAACACTGTTAGCTGCTAAAAGAAGATCATTACGAACCCTGAGAAGTGATGTCTCAGTGCTATGACCCGCTCTGAAACCAAACTAAAATTTATCCAAAAAAACCATTGAACAGAAAGCGATCAGTCCAACTTGTTTAACTTAGGCGTTTTTCTTGCGTTAGCGCCAGACAAGTGGAACCACGCCAACAGCAACTGTGCAGGAAAATCCCAGTCACCAATCAACATTGTCACCAGAAAGACTTTGAAAGACGAGCGACTGACTGTTTTCCAGTTCGACAACTACCAGCAGCTCTTTAAAGGCACCATCAAGAACAATGGCCACTCGGGTGAGCATATTTTCCATTAAGCATCAAATAGCCATCAGTGCTTTGAAGCTGTTTGTTTGAACTCTTTGTGCTCTTTATGTGTGTGTCCACTCCAGTTCAGGTTGGAGTTCCTCACCTGAGCATCATCTCAGGTGGAGGCCTGCCGACCAGCTACAAGGCTGTGCAGTTCCACCTGCACTGGGGCAACAACGGAGGGCCCGGCTCCGAACACACCATCGATGGGGAGCAGTATCCCATGGAGGTACCTTAACCTTACTATACAAAACACACACAGCCTGTCTCTAACATGGTCAGCTGTTCCTGTGAGAGAGTGACAGTGGATGAAGACTAACTGATGTGTTGATCTGGATCGCATGAAGGCAGCTGGATAGATATCCATGTCATTCCCATTAAAGAAATTAAACAGGCATATATGATGTCAAAACTTAAAATCAGAAATCATGTTGTACCCCACTTGCTGTTCATTGAGTATATTTTTTATCTACTACAGGGAAGAAGTGTGGCACCTAAAAACCACAACCTCTAATCCAAATTAAAACATTTGAATCCTCCTTTAGTTAAATTATTGACTGAAGCTGTTAAAGGTTTGCTCACAAATAACAGCTTGAAACAGAGAAGTAAAACAGACCAGTAATTTGAATTATGATCATAAAAATGCTGATTTTCTCTATATATGAACATTTTCAAATATGCATGTGAATATACTGTAAATTTAAAGGGTAAGGCTGGCGATATTCAATTTTTTTTCCTACTGTCGACAAATCCCATTAAGACCAAGACTAACAGTGTGTTAGTCCTGTCAGCACTTCCCTCCTTCCCAACTCTGTCTGTAGCACTCAGCCTCAAGCCCATTCATTCCTACTGAAGGCATGAATCTTTAAAAACAGGTCGCAAAATATATAGTTAAATTTTTTTTTAAAGGTACAATCATTTCCTAAAACACTGTAGTTTTAGCAAACATTACTCAAACAGGAGTAAATAGTGCATTTGTTGGGAACTATTTTCTGGCATGGATTAGGCGTGCTAGTGAGTATTTACAGCAGCATGACATATATGGGTATAAACCAGACTGTCTGTGTTCATCATAATGAAGGAACATGTCACCCAGTGTGATGATGTGGCTCATTGTTTTTTGAAACGATTGAGCTCTATGGCACAGAGGAATGAGAATGTGAATCAGACTTTGGATACACAGACATGTTAGTAGAATCAATTCACTGTTGCTTTTGGTCTTTTCATGGAATTTGTTGACAAAAAAATATATAACATCACCAGACTTTTCCTTTAAATGGCCCAAAATACTCATTGGGCCTTTGAATTTCACTTTTTTATGGTTACAACAATTCATTTGATGATTAATTCGTGATTGTTATATTGGTTAGGAAAGCTTTTTTTATCAATCAAGTCCTTTAAGACACGTTTTTGATGGAGAGCTGATTAACTTGAGCCGATATTGTGGGTATCTGCTTCTACTGTTAGAGCATGAAATCTGCTATACAAACGTTGCAACAGCCGTAAACTGATAAAATCGTGACATTTTTGTTCGGTCCCATTTACAGTAAGATTCTACACACACTGTAAAAAATGACTGTGAACAAGTGGTAACATTAGTTATATTTTCTCTACAGCTGCACATTGTTCACATGAAGCACCATTACACTGATCTGACAACAGCACTGTCAGACCCAGAGGGAGTTGCAGTCCTTGGGTTTTTCTACGAGGTAACCATTTTGAATCCTGCTATCACAGAACAGACCTCAAGTTGAAATGAAACAGTGTTGAAATATGTATATTTCCATTTTCAGAGGTCCAATAGTGCAAACCGAAAATATGACCCCATCATCAGCGCTCTGCAAAGCATCAAAGCTACAAGTAAGTATTGAAGTTAAGTATTACCAACTAAAAATGTGACTGCACGGCAGTGTTGCTAATGTTTCATCTGTGGCTTTTCTGTTTTCAGATGGCAATACATCTCTGCTTCCCATCTCCCTGGCACAACTAATCCCATCTGAGCAGAATCTGACCACCTATTACCGCTATAAGGGCTCTCTGACCACCCCAGGGTGCACTGAGGCTGTGATTTGGACTTTGTTTGAGAAACCCATCCCTCTGAGCATGGATCAGGTTAGGATTTTAAAACTACCTCTTCTGTCTTTTGGTTACAAGGTACAGTTTCTGATTTTCCATTAAAACCACAGCCATTAAAAACGTTTTCCTGATCAGTGGTGGGAAAAGTATTTAGATCCTGTACTTAAGCAAAAGTACCGACACAACAATCTAATAAATACTTGAGTTGAATTTTGATTATTGAAGAAGAAAAAACTAAGTTCTGCTACACAAGTTTGTATTAATTTTTTGTACTGTTCTGTAACTTTTGTTAGTTTTTTTGTGAAATATCAGATTATTTATAACAGTAAATTAAATGAAACCATTGGAGGATTTAAAGGGGAAATGTCTCTTCGCTGGAGCTGCTAACAACTCAAAGACTGAAATGATCTGAAATGTGACAGGGGTCCCCAAATTGACACTGCTTTTTTGTAAGGTCACAAACCAGAAAGTAAACCACTGGTTTAATCTTTAACAATGCATTGTATTTTATAAGATATCATATGTTTTTTTTAACATAAATTCTTAATCTGTATTAAGTAATTTACAGATGTGAGATAAATGTAGTGGAGTAAAAAGTATAAAGTAGCACAAAATAGAAATAGCAAGGTATAAGTACTTCAGTACTGTACTCAAGTACAGTACATGAGTAAATGTACTTCGTTAGGTTCATCCCCTGTACAAGTTTAGACAAAAACACTGTGTTCACACACTCAGTCAATAACACCTTGATGATCTCTTTCCAAAAACTGGGGCCTAACATTTGTGTTTATCTTCTGTTCCTCCAGCTGCGGGTGTTCTCTGAGCTCAAGTTCCACGATGGAAAGCCGATGGTAGGGACCTTCAGGCCGGTCCAGCCCCTGAACGGTCGGAAGGTGTTCCGGTCGGGAGGCGCATTGGTCCTGGCCAACTCAGCCCTTCTCGTGGCCGCCATCGCCACTGCCTTGGGACTGTCCCGACTCAACTAGAGCGAGGCATCCCATGCTGCAGTGCGACATCCATGAACACAAGTTCTGTATCACTCCTCAGCTGAACCCTAGTTTATAACATCTTCATTGCATGGTTGCTAAGATGATCGACCACATCGTAGTGCAGGCATGACTCACCTGGTATTTCTCCCTTACAACACAAATGACGAAGGCGTTCGAGGACTATGCCTTACGAAAGGTGTTATAAGGGTTCGATCAGCATTCATGCATGCAAATTCAGCTGGTTTCAGCATCATGAATGTGGTTACCACGCACTTGAAGTGACAACTGAAGTTAAACTCAACACCAGATCCCTTAGCCATGCCCTTATTTTTCACAGCATCATCCTATAAACACCAACACACACACATCACATCCTCGTACACTAGACCTCATCCACCTTGTCCAATGTCAGGTAAATTTAGTCTCTGCTAATGTCAGTGCGAGTCGCCAATGTCAGCCCCATGACCTGGCACGTGATGTGTTGTTCTGAGCGGGGCATGTGAACAGCAAGGAGCTATTAACAGCAGAACTGAGTCACAAAAACCAAGCTCCATTTCAAAGCCAGCAGTCAAAGGAATCAGCAGTTTGTTTTTTCTTTCCAAGTCCATGATCACACGGCGCGGCCGTCAGGTGAACCCTGCAAAGCCACTCAGTCAGCAGTTGGTTCGAGAAAGGGGGGAGGGGTGTGAAGTCTTGCCTTTCTTGGCGGGAACAACTTCATGCTGTTCTGAGAGCAGAGCTGCGGTCTATCCCCTCCCAGAGTCAGAGGCTACTGACACCTGAGACAAAGATGAAGATGCAGAGATGCTAATGCTAATAGTGGGTCACAAAGCAAGTGACAGCTTGGTTTCAGAGGGAAGAGGGAGTGTCTGCCGCGTGAGGAGGCAGCAACACTTTTGAGAATCAACCAGGATTTAAAATGTCACTTCTCTCAATGCCATTATTTTCATGCATCTCAAACACTTGCATGAATCTGCATGTCTTGATGTTCCAGATGTTCATTATGAGCTACATGTGCATGGCTGCTGGAGTGAAGGTGCACACGAAAAACCGTGCTTGACAAATTCATACACATACCTCAGTCACTCCATTTCCCACTTTTGACCCGTAAAGTTCAGTGAGCTTATCTTGAGAACATGTGTGACTGTGTTCATGGTTTGTATTACAGGGTCTCGGATGCACTGAATGTTATCGACTGAATTACACCCCACTGAGTTCTCACTCATTTATTCAGGAGGACTCGTTATGTATTCTAGTGAGAGATCTGTGCAATTTTCCAGCAAGATTTAATGTGATGATTGAGCAAGGAATCTGTATATTTTCCATTGTTTCATAAGGCATCAAGTTATATTTCTATGCTGTGTCATTGTACACATGTATTTATGTACTGAATGTGTATATTGATATGAGACGCACAGTTATTGTTATTTATGTGTGCAAAGTTTATATAGTACTGAATGCAATCCCATTTATGAAGCATCAAGTTGTTCGTGACCAATCGAGTTTACTTATGATGTTCAAGTGTATGAGATTGTCAGGTCATAATGCTTGCAAAGTGTCATAAATAATATGGAGAATGTGTTCCAACAAAAGAATAAACTACTTACATGCCTTTTTAATGACAGTCTCTTCTGCTTGCACAGGCACAATTCAAGCTGTTTGAACCAGTGATCAAAACAGCATTCAGCAGCCTCAGTGTCAGTCCTGCCCCTGCATCTCTGCACTGTGAAAACTGATATTAGAATACACTCTGTTGGCTCTGTTGTCTCAGACAAGCTTCTCACTTTCCTGTCTGATTTCCCTTCAGTCTGTCAGGAGAGTCTGAGAGCGCTCATGGATCTTAATCCCTTAATCCTTTTCTAATTGACTTGTTCTTCGTGTTATAGAGGCTACACACTATCACGCTATCACTGTCACTATCAGGCTTAAACACCACTATCAAGGGTACAAGAGGAGTAACACAAACACACTCAAATCTATGAGACAATACACACCTTTCTTTTTCTTACCGGGCCCCCAAGACAGATTGCAGGTGCTTTTTCAAATTTCATCCCCTTTTAAGTTACTTTATGTCACCCTTCCCCCTCCTTTTACTTTTCCCTCCCGTCATTAAGGAATCAAAAGGCTTATTGTGATGGACAGGCTTAGGAAGACAGCAGCCTCTCACAGAGCCATGCATGGAGAAAGAGAGAGGGTACAGACAAAAGCTCGAATGAAAGCCTCCCGTTCATTCCCCTGCTCAGGCCTCTACTGCTTCTTCAGTTAAGCATCAGGAGGGACAGGGGATCAAAGGGTGGATGCTTAATATCTAGCAGGAGTACCTTGGTCTTCTAGTCAACAAGACAGCACCCATACAACCTCACTAACTCCTACATCTCCCCTCAAATGACCCATGTCCCTGGGGTCCCTGGGACAAAGGATGCCATTCTCCCTAGGAGAAACCAGAGGCATCCTCATATTGAATGTGACCCTCCCTGAAACACACAGAGCAGCCCATCAGATAGCCAGCTGCAGTTAAAGGTCAGTGGGCCGGTCTTTGTCCATGTGGTGTAGAGAAAAACAAACAGTGTCACCTTTACTGCCTCTCTATGTGATGTCCTTACTTCCTGCATCACAAGCTTGAAATAAATCCCACGCAGTCTGCTGATCAATGCTGCAATGTGTGCATCTCTACACCAAGCTGTCACTAAGAGATATTTGTGGCCCAATCAACTTTGCTCTAATCCAATTGATACACCTGCTAACCTAGTTATTGTGCTGTCAGTGAAATAACTCACAGAGGTGTCTGCCAACTGTGGCGGGCATGATGTAACGTTAGCCAGCAGTAAAAAATAACCCCTCTCTTGTTAGGTAATGTAGCAGCAGTTAGCCAGTGACAACGGCCCCTGCTGCTCTTGTTTTTACTGAGATAAGAATCTGGAGGAAGCAATCGAAAAGGGCCAAACTTTCATTTCCTCTTAAATTAAACTAATTAAAGAGATAGGCTATGAGCAGAATGTTGCTTTGTCCTTCAAAGTTTAGCACAATGGCTTCCATTCAAAGAAAATGACACAAACACAACAGGGGACCATTAACCGCTAATATCTTTTTAGGAGCCTACTTATCACAGCACAGATACTGTTACAGCCTTTAGTATACATTTCCCATCAGTGGGGATAATATCCTGTCATTTATATACAGCAGCTGACATCAGTTTACATCCAACACTGTGATAAATGATGAGAAAGAATGCAAAGTGGCTTAAAGCCTTTTGATCTCACAGAGATCAAACAATGTGAGAGTCAGACAATGTGTAAATCACTGGGTTTACATAGCTTTTTCAAAAGCTTCATTCTTCCTTTCAACAACACTTGAGTTTCAATTGCACTGGAGGTCAGAGGTCAGTGTGATCAAAATCAACACAACAGTCCAATAGCGAGCTGTGATGACTTTATCTATGAGCCTTGTTTGGCTCCTGATCAGTGCTCAGGTCCTCTGAGGTGTTCCAGGAGCACCATGGCATCTAGCTAAGAGGCGACGAGATCAGCTGCTGCCGAGGCGGTTCACTGCTCCCGGTGTCAGGCAAATGAAAATGGAGTCAGTAAAGCAGACAGACCTGGCTCTGAGGACGGTCTGTGAGAGTCAGCTAAAGCGATAGGTTAACCACTGTAATCCCTTTTAGGAGCAGTAGCTTTGGGAAAGTGATCTGGATTAGTCTGGCCTACTGTAGACAGTAGTTCATAAAGGGATAACAGAGGTGGATGCACAGATATGGAAGAAAACCCTGCAACACTAATAGAAAAAAAATTCAACTCAATTAAACAAAATTCAGGGTGTACAGTCAGGGGGATTTCAGGCAGTAATTGTTAACACAAGCGGCTCACCTCTCAAGTCAAGTCAGAAACTTTATAGGATAGGTTCACATTTTTTATCCCTTCCAGTCTATGTGATGGGGGACAGCCAGTTCCTCCAGTTCTCTTGTGGTGTCTGGTTTCAGGATAGCTTTTATTGTGTACATAATGATAAGATGGCACTACACAATATAAATAAGATGTAGTTTCTGTCTTTGTGTGTGTGTAAGGCCATCCTGGGTGCCTATTAGTCTGAGGGTGTGCAGCATTGAAAAGACGTTTTATATACCCTCCTTTTCCATCAGTAAACCTTGATTATTTAAAAGGTTACATGCTGCCCATAGAGCTATGAGATAAGTGCTGGCATTGTCTGAGAGCCATGGGAAAGATAAGATAAGTTCACCTCAAGCAAACCCTATCAAAGTACATTTGCACCCAAGGCCAAACACAGTAAAATAAACAGGAGAAACTGTTGAATTTCTGTCCTCTACGAGATTGCGTGGAAAGAAATCAAAATATATGCACAAAGTTAACTGCGAGGAAGCTGATATCATTGCACTTTTGTCAAAGTGACACTCCATCGTGACCTGAGTGCAGACTTGGACCGAGGTGGCGTCAATCAACAGGAAGAAGGCTCAGGCTGGGGTGAAAGACAGTCCACTTCTAACAGAAACAAAGGTACCTTAAGTACCAGCGCTCATAAAGAGCTGGAGGCAAAGTTGTTCTATTTTTGACAACAACGTTATTTAGCTGCATTGTTCTGGGGGCACAGGTCAGTGCAGGGGGTGAGGGGTCTTGTAAAAAGAGAAAATTGATGTAAAGCTTAAGGTTGACCAGATAATCATGTACTGATCATCAGTGTTAATACAGTATATTCTCAATAACCATATTAATTTTCACTTTAATGTGTCAAAGTAAGTAAGTAGTAAGCTTTATTTATATATATTTATATAGCACTTTTCAAAACAGCAGTTTCAAAGTGCTTCACAGTTAATAAAAAATGCACAATATTACACAGCATAACACAGCAAGTAAAATACAGTTTGTAAAACAAAAACAGATACTCAACAATAGATTCAGATTCATTCTTTATTGTCCTCTATAGAGGAAATTTGTTTTCACAGTCTGTTCAAAAGTAACATTTAAAACAAAGTATAAACAAACAAGAAACATTACAGCAACACAAGTTTATTACAGTGTGTCCAGGCTATTTAAAGCACGTACAGTGTTTTATAGCACATTTTTTTTCAGACTGGTTGTCTGTATCTGCGGCTAGAGGGGAGGAGGGTGAGGCATGGGATGAGGGGGTGCCAGGGGTCGTGTGCTTTGTGAGTGGTGGCAGTGTCAATGAAGGCTGGCAAGTTGGAAGTGGGGAGACCAACTGTTTTACAAGATATGTTAGTGATTTTCAGGAGCTTGTTTCTATTGGTGAGGGTGATCATGGTGAAATAGTAGGTGGCACAGTACAGGAGGATGGGTTCAATAATACTGCGGTATAGAAGAAGCAGGAGGTGGGGTTTGACTGAGAGAGCCCTAAGTGTGGATGGCACAGAGTCTTTGTTGGCAGCGTTTATGGATGTCTGTGATGTGATGATCAAAGTTCAGTTTATTGTCCGGGATGACACCGAGGTACTTATATCTCGCCATCATTTCCACTCGCTGGCCGTTGATGGAAGTGGGGCAATGAGGGGTGGTAAGTTTATTGTGGGTGTCAAAGATGAGCTCCTTTGTCTTGGTGACGTTGAGGAGGAGGTGACTGTCTGTGCACCACTGGGTGAAGTGGGCAACGGATTGTTGGTAGGCTGTGACTAAGTCCCCATCTGTGAGGAGGACGAGTATGGCTGTGTCATCAGAATATGTGAAGTATTTTGTAATGGAGGAGGGGCTAAGGCAGTCATTGGTATAGAGTGTATATAGAAAGGGACTCAGAACACAGCCTTGGGGCGCTCCAGTGTTGACGGTGATGATGGGTAAAGTAGTGGTACTAATGGTAATGGTAATGGTATTGAAAGCTGAGCTAAAATCAATAAAGAGGAACCTGACATAGTGGCCAGAGGAGTCCAGGTGTTGGAGGAGAGTCTGAAGGAGACATGCCACAGCATCCTCTGTCCCTCTTTTGCAGCAGCTAGCAGATAGTTTTATATTCCCTGCTAAATGCCTGAGGTATGGACTAATACTCTTTGAAATTTGGTCTGGACCAGTGACCAAGATTTCTGTTTTGTTCATATTCAGCTGCAAAAAAAATTTGGTGACATCCAATCTGTGATAGCAGTAAGGCAACAGTGCAGAGTATCCAGATTTTTAAGGTCATCAGATTTAAATGATACATAAAGCTGAGTGTCGTCTGCATAACAATGGTAGGCAACAATCTTAAACTGAGGAATAATATGGGTAGAGCATATACAAGCTGAATAAGATGGGAACAAAGATTGAACCTTGCAGAACCCCACACAACATGTGAGCAGAAGATAAGACAAAATCATCAATAGTAACCCTGAAAGATCTCTCTGTAAGATATGAGGGAAATCATCTAAGGGCATCTATGCCAACCCAGTGCTTTAGTCTATCCAGCAAGATGGTATGACCGACGGTGTCAAAGCCGTCAGACGTCTAACAATAGTACAATGGAGTGTTGGCCAGAATCTGCATTAATGAGAATATTGTTAGTAACTTTCAGCAGAGCAGTTTCAGTACTATGCAGTTGGCAAAAACCAGATTGAAATGGGTTGAGAATGTTATATGTTATTAGCTTCCACTATTTCCAGTAGTTGTTCAACAGCCTTTTCAATGATTTTTGAGACAAAGGGTAATTTAGAGATTGATCTGTAATTATGAGGGAGTGTTGGGTCAAGGCCAGGTGTCTTTAAAAGTGGCTGAATACAGGTTTGTTTGAAATAGTCTGAGAACAAACCAGAGGACAGAGACTCATTTACAATAGAGAGAAGACAAGAGGCAGTAACTTCTAATACCTCTGAAAAATCTGGGGGGTAGAGTGTCAAGGTCACAGGAGGATAAGTGCATGTATGACACAATATCAAGCAGATTATTTAGGGAAATAGGGGTACATTCACTCAACAATGTGGGGAAGGCGTCGGGAGAATTTATACAAAAAGTAGGGGGCGTTATGGAGGCTTTAATACCCTTAACCTTCTCAACAAAGTAAGCTAAAAACACACATTACAATCTTCAACAGAAGAGGCCTTATGCTTTATGCGTTATGAGGTTTGTAAAATACTTAAGTCTCTCTTTTTTGATTAATAAATTATAAGCAGACAATAACTCTCTCATGTGGAGGAGGTGGACTTGCAGGCTGGCTTTTTTCCACCTTCGTTCTGCACTTCTACACTCTCTTTTTAGTTGGCGAGTATCATCACTTACCCAAGGTGATGGATTTGACTGGCGCCTTGATCTTGTCCTAATGGGAGCAATGTAATCTAAAGCTGATGAACACAAAACATTAAACTGATCAACCAGGTAATTTACAAAATGAATCTTAGTTAAGCTGCTACACTGTGGACAGAGAAAACAGAGGGAAAATTATCAGCAGATCTCTCATTAAAGATGCGAGAGTGAACTGTACACTTGAGGAAGGAGCAGCTACTTGAAGGGTGATATCAAAGGCCACAGAAATCCTGCCAAATTCTGGTTTGTGGGACACAGGCCGCTCTCACATGTCCTGTCCAGACTGTACTTAGCAATAGTGACCAATCGAATTCCCAAATCCACACATGAGGATGTGATAATACACATGATCTATTATGTACCTATCTATGACTGTAAATACAATCCATCCACCCTTCTACTGGTGCCACAATTTTTGTTCTGGCTGGCAGCACACCCTGTTCACCCGGACTGCATGAGGAAGTGGGGGGCATTCACATTTTCCATTTGTTCAATTGAATTTCATGAGTCATTCTGACCAGCCACAATGACAGTGGAAGGCTGCTGCCTGCTGGTACATTACGACAAAACCCCCACCATCCACCAGGCACCTCCCACCCACCATCCACCCCTGGCATTCAGCCTCACACCCACCTCCCTCCCCCGTCACACAGCTCTGTTGCTTTTTGAATGAAAATAATAGTCACCGGGGGTGGGGGTGAGTTGGAATGGCTAAAAAGAATCATGCTATGGTCCACCATCAAACAAATGTTTGATTCAGAAGAAGAAAAAATACAGTTTGTTCTTTTCAAGAAGTAATATTTATATTTTTGAAGGAAGGAGACACAACCAGCCACCACATGCAGACAGACAGACAACTGCAGGATGAGAGGACAGGAGACGGAAATGTCCTTGACTGTAGCTGTGCAGAACTCTGTTCAGTTGTGCTCAGTACAAACTCATGTGAATATACATAACTCTTTGGGTATGCAACAATAACTTCCGATATTCATACACATTGTTTATCTGAAGCTAAAAACAGTTAGGACAAATGAACATGCTGGACATATATACATTGTTCGAGAGACTGTTAATTATTACTTTTAACTAATGCTATGTCAGTGATCAATTGCTTATTTTTCTTATTTTGCAGTGATGTCAAACTGAAGTATTTTTCCAGCCTTGCACCATTGTTTTAAAGCCACTTTTGCTGTCTGCTAAAGCTAATGTGTTACTTATTAGATGAAAGTGTATTTATTTCCTAAATCACTTTCACTTTCACGGCACACAGGGCATGTAATATTCAGCGCACAGTCTTTTCAAGGAGAGCAATGAATTAGTTATTAATTGGTCAACACTCCTCACTATAGTGTAACTTACAAAGAGCCAGCGCCAGGTTCACCCAATACATGGATAAATAAGCAGTAAGACATTAGTATGTTGAAATAATATGAAATAAATCAATGGTGTCACAACTACTGTGAACTACTGTGTGCTTGTTTTCTCACACGCTTTATGATACTCTGTACACATGTACAATCAATCTGCTCAAGCTCTTGACATGCACATATTTCTGTTTATCAGCTAATGTATTTTGTTAACTCTTTTTTGTAGCTTTTGTGGCTGTAGCTTGTAAATCTGATCTGATAATGCTAACAAATGACACACCTGCATATCTGGACACATGACTCTAGATTTATCAATTTGATACATTGCTAATGTGTAACTAAACTGGCAATGAGTGTATTCATCAATCTGATATGATACACACTTTAACATGGACCAAATTGGAAATACTCCATTTGGACTGACACAGTAGCCTAATGCCGGTTAAACCCATTATCTGACTACTAAATGGCATTTAAAGCAAACACTTTCTTATTTACACATCCAGCAGATATTAGCATTCATTTGGAGACCAATTTTCATTCTTTTTTTTGCCCAAGTTTTGGTCTTCAGCAACTCTGTAAGACTGTAAAGAATGTCTGGGTCCAGCTGCTAAGCTAGGTGTCAGACTTTCTACACCAGCTAACGTTAGTTGCTTTACGTGCTCTTTGGTCCTGTGCAGGCGTTTACAGTGGGTTTATCAGAGGGTTTTTTTTTTTTTTTTGCTGAAAACAGCTCCCTCCTGTAGGTGGAATTTTTTGTGAGAGCAGTGAGACTGAACAATTCAGTAAATTTGGCAGCATAAAACCAAAACAATGAGCTAAAAGAAGCTAAAAAGCTCAGTAGAGGTGCAAGGTTGGGTGATAACCTTTTCGATTTGTACATAATATTGAACTGTGGAGCTTTATTTGGTACATAATTTAATTCTTTCTTTGTTTTCTAATTCTGTGGTTCAGTAGTGAAGTGTATAAAACTACAGACTGGAGTCTACAACCAGAGATTAACAGGACAAATGAGTTCTCAATAGACCTGCATCACAGGGGCGTCTGCTGTTAAATGAAGTCTCAGTCATCTTAAGACACATTTCTAGATGTTAAGAAATCATATTAAGAAATTAATGAATCAAGTTCCTCAGAAAAAGGAACTCCGAGCTTCCTGTTTTGTTTCTTTGTTGTATTCTCAAACAATGTCTTCCTGGCAACTGTGATGTAAGAAAGCATGACAAAGGATTTTTATGAGGAGCTGTGTAAACTACCGCTCACAGTGCTTCCACCTGGAAAACAGAAACTAAGTAAGAGTAGCTGTACTGTATCTATAGTGTAACTTAATATTAAAATAATTATTTGAAAGAAATAAAATTCAATAGTATAATGTATTTTAAATTTAGCTGTTTCAATTCAAATTCAATTCATGTCTACTCAGTATTCCTTTCATAAAAGATAACACAAACATCAAATGAAAATGGTGACAGTTTAATAGTAATATATTCAAACATTCATACTGTAAAATTCCTAAAATGAGTGTTATAATAAAAGATCTTGAAGATAAGAAAATGTTTGAAACTTTAGCTCCAATATAATTCAGATTATTCTTGGAAATTTAAGAAAATATCAACTTTCTAGAAATTTTCTTGTTGCTTTTAAGCAGTTAACATTGAGTCTTTTAGCACTGGATATTTCAAAAGGCTCCAAAAAAACACTGAAGACATATTAACATGCTTAAAATTGTCAAGTATCATCAAGAATATATGTTGTACTTAGAACCTCTTCAGCCCAAACAAGCATAGCTCAAACTCACAGAAATGTATTTTGAATTCTTGTCCAGATCCCAAGGATACCAAAGAAAATATACATAGATATTACACTATATTTAAAACTGATTGGCTGATGAGAAATACAGAAAATAACTTATTTTTATTCATTTTTAATGAAGAGTCGCTTTGGGTGCTAACCTCTGTGACAAATACATTGTGTTTCCTATGACTGCTTCACAATAAAAGCCAACCCATGTTTCACCATTTAAATGCTTTTATTGTGAATCAGCAGCAGTAGGAAATGTTTGATTTGAATTTGCAGTAACTTTATACAGCTCTGATAAGAGAGTGAACGGTAAACAGTGAGGCTGATATCAATGAGATCAAATTATAAACAGTGATGCCGTATTACATGCAGCAAAATTTCCTTTGAATCCCTTGTGCCTAGGAAGGTAACTTGAGTCCAGCATGAGAAGGGCGTACCCCGCCACTAACAATGAAACTACTACATACTACTACTACTATATAGGAGGAACAGTACTTACTGAATGTATACATTGATTTACCATAAATAATCATATCATTGAACACAGTATGAGTTATACCTACCTTGGTGTAACCATAACAGCATCAGGGAGTTTCAACATGGCAGTGAATGCACTAAAAGAAAAAGCTTGAAGAGCTCTAAATGCAATTAAGAGAAAATCTTATAATTTCCAAATTCCAATTAAAATCTGGAAATATCTGATACTGTCATCCAGCCCATTGCGCTGTATGGTAGTGCAGTATGGGGTCCACTCAGTCATCATAGCTGCACCCGTTGGGACAAACATCCAACAGAATCGTTACATGTAGAATTCTGCAGATACATATTACACAAACACAGAAAAAACAACCAACAGATGCATGTAGAGCAGAATTTGGCAGATACCTACTGATGATTCACATTTAAAAGAGAGCACTCAAATTTTTTAATCACCTTAAATCCTGCTCCCTAGACGCCCTCCAAACTCAAGAGCTGAGCCCAGAAAAGAGTCCCCTATATCAGTAGGTGATGAGATTAACTGCTAAATGATCTCTCAAAATTATAAATACTCCTTGGAGAAGGAGAAAGGGCATCTCTTGCTGCCCAATATATATCAACATGCCACAACCTGAGGGACAGTGAATGACCTAGACACACACACATATTATTATTATTATTATCCTGTCTTAATTATCTCTGATATTTTAATATCACAATTCTTCTGTTTATGTTTTTATTTTACACATGCTTTGGCAATGGTAACATCTGTTTCCCATTCCAATAAAGCCCAATTGAACTGAAAAAATGTAATGGCTATTGTTGAAAAAATGCCAACCATAAATAGAAAATCTAATTTAAAGGAATATTTGGATCTTCAGGGTTCGAGTGCTTAAAATCCTGAAATAACATAAGTTTACACTCTTCTTTCATGTTTGCAAATGTCTTTCTTTTTCTGCAGTCGTAATGTAATGTAATGAAAAGCCTGCTGCAGGTCAATGGGACAGTTGGGTCACCTCTCCTCTCTGTGGCAAAGTGCCCCGATCTTTCCAGAATCTGGTGAAATATCTTCCATATATTGTTACACCACTTCACCACCTTTCCTAAGGGAGCCATGGCCAGATTAGTGGCTCAGTGGCTGCCAAACCCATACACTGGACAGACCGAGCAAACCCTCACCTCTGACGCCTTTAGGAACAGAGGAAGGAAAGAGGAAATATCAGAGACTTCCCTCTCTTTTTCTTCCTGTTAGTGGACTTTCAGCGGGTCGTCATTAGTGCCATGGTGACCCATTAAAACAAGAGACAGCTTCCTCATCAAGTGTTTGTTTCACAGCTGAAGGAGGTTCAGGGGCGTCTGTGTGCTGCGGCCCAGAGGTACAGATCACATTCAACATCTTCCATTTTACGCTGAATTAGACAGGCTCTCCGGTTTCAAACAGAATGCATCGGCAGGATTTGGAGGGTAGCATTACTGAGTGTTTCTGAGGCCAAGTCAATCATTCACACAAACACATGCACACACAAGTGCACTGCATGTATGCATACAAGAAACCAATGACGATGGCCCTACTACTGTGTGTACAAACACAGTGTACTGTAAATGTTGTGGTGGATTGCATAAGGCTGCAACATGAGATTGACACCCATGATGTGTTGTTAACAAGGCACACATGATGCTGTTATTGTAACGTATCAACTGACTATCACCACAAATCAATCACTCACACTCAAGTCCTCCTGTCTGTCCAGTAGGCTCTTGGCAGTTGATTCCTCTGCTATGCAGTTTGGGACACTGCGAGCCTCTCAGATGTCTGCTTTAAGTTCATTCAGCCTTTTTCCTGCTGGCCTGAAGGGGACAAGGGGCTTCTCTTTCCCTTGCTTCTGCTGACTTTTTGCTGTTTTGGAATGAGAAGCAGAGAACTTTTCAAAGGAGTCTGCAGGCATCCCACAGGGTGAAGCTCCCCTCTCCATTTCCACCCTGTCCACATACCCCCAGCCGCATTTGTTTGTTTGCCTGTGTGATCAGCTGTGCCCTGAATGACGTTGCACAGATGACAACTTTTGTCAGCATCAGATAGCTGCGTGGCTGTTGGGGGATTTCTAGGATCACACAAACCCAATAAGACATTGAAGCCAGCATATCTTACTGGTGTTAAACAGTGACTGTATGATACACATCTGCACTGGGGGAAGAAGGAAACATACCTGCAGGAAGACTTAAAAGCAGTGAGTGAGAATCATGGATGTATAATAAGAACTGGATATGGCACCTCCGCTCAGCCTTGCAGGCAATTTTTGTCCAGTGACCCCTCGCGGTATTGCAACGAAAAATTCCTCTGCAGCCCAAAAAGTTTTCCCCATAGGCCACCATTATAAAAGAGACGTCTGTAAAACTGTTGACAGGACACCTTAAACTGCAAACAAGGTTAATTGTGACTTTCTATTATGGATTTTTGCTCCATGGAGGGTTTATATTTGTAAAACTTTCCTCAAGCTGCGAAAAACGATTTTCAAATCGGTGACGTCATCACAATGTAAAGTCTATCGGCCGAGCGGGAATGAGAAATACTACTCTGCATATTACTTACACGTGAAATTCATAAATAATTGTGATTCACCTTTTAGCAAGGTAAAGGAACATATTTGTATATGTTCATATAAACAATCTAAGTAAGTAAAAAAAAATACTAAAACAAATTAATATAAATGATACAGCTGTTCTGGAGATTTCAATCATATCACATGATCTTTCTCAGCAGATGGCCAGTTGTTACGAAGGCATAGATGTTGAAATTTCCCTCTCATTTTCTCAACACTTGAATAATGTGATACTGTATGTGATCAAAAGCTCCAGAACAGCTACTAAATGGACCTTATGGTGAGATTATTTTGTCAACTGTTGTTTCCAAGGTCAATAATGAACTTTGAACTACATAAACAATATAAAAGACAATACTGAAAAATTAACATTCTGTAGCATCTAATAATCCAGACTATAGAATTGGCATCATTTATAAAGTATACTTTTATGATTAATTCTTTTACACCTGAATGAATTTTAGAAAATTTTGATTAACCAATTAAAGCCATTTGGTGGTCACCCACACAATGGTTAGAATTTGTCATGTCTAAAAATTTTCCCACAGTAACGTCGGCGTTTGTTGAACATTGTTTGGGTTTTTCTGGCCCTGAATTCTCTCCCAGATGAGCGGCTCTCAAAACATCAGGCCTGGATTATTAATATTTATCATTCACACATCCTGCCGTGAATTATTCTCCTGAATGGGATGAAATTTTGTCACTAGCTGAAAAAATGAGATGTTGTTTATTTATAAAAACAGGGGCGCCACTGTGGGGGACATTATTTGTGCCACACCCGCCCTGGCCATGACCTTTGACTAAGTAGATGATATCATTAACGGTATAGTAAGCAATCAGGCTCTGTGTCAGTGTCAAAAAATGGAGCAGCGAACTGTACAACGGTTGTCCACATCATTATCTCTGATGAAATAACTTTGTTGACAGTGATGTAAAACGGATCACGTAGTAAGACCTGAGGCATCTTAAGTAGCTCATTAAATTTCAGTTTCAATATAGATGGAATTCTTAATTAGGTGAGCTTAATTGCCTGTGAGACAAGGAACATTTGTGTTTACCCACTATCCTTGTCTAGATCCATCCATTCCCACAGCAGGGAAGCTGCCAACCTGCCCTGCAGCTTCTAGTTCCCCACTTCATTTCCTAATGAGCCCAATCAGCCACCAGCTTTTTAGAATTCAATCACATGATCATTTTTCAGATTTGTGCACTTCACTGAGAAATACACCTCCACAGAGAGTAAGTGGTGTTAGCAGGGACTGTGATGAACAATGACTGTGTGCACTCTCTGACATCAGCTTATGAAACATGGAAAAAGCAGGTCTGTACCACTTTCTAATAAGGCATACTTTTAAGGCCTTGGCTTTATTAATGGTTAATGAATCATTTATTAATGCTTTATAGAGCAATAATAAGGCTTTATGGATGGCGATGTCGGTCTGTCAGCCGGTCCACCACTTTGGTCCAGACTGTAATATCTCAACAACTCCTGGATGGATTGCCATGGAATTCTGTACAGACATTCATGGTCCCCAGAGGATGAATCCTAATGAATTTGGTGATCCCCTGACCTCCCCAAGCGCCACCATGAGGTGGACATTTGTAGTTTTGAGTGAAACGAATTGTAATAACTTTGGTGGTCCTCTTACCTTTCATCTAGCACCATCACCAGGTCAGAATTTAAATGTCTCCAATACTTTGGTTTCTGACCAAATACCTGCAAAACTAATGACATTCCCATCAGCCTTAGCTGTGCTTTGTGTTTAGTGCTGATAAGTAAATGTTAGCATGCTAACATGCTAAACTAAGATGGTGAGCATGGTAAACATTATACAGTACCTGCTAAAAATCAGCATGTTAGCCTTTAAAGTGTAAGCATGTTAGCATGCTGGCGTTAGCATTTAGCTCAAGCACCACTTGTTGGCTAAGTACAGCCTCACAGGGCTGCTAGCATGGCTGTAGATGATCAACATTTGGGTTGCCAGGTTGTGAAAAATCCCTTGTATATCCACTAACCATGTTTATCCATTAACATAAAGTTGCCTGAGGAGGAAAGACTTTTCACAACCTGGAAACTCAAAAGGTTTCTAAAGCATTAATAATATATATATATATTTATATATATATACTGTATATATTAACCATTACCTAAGCCATTAGTTACAATTTATAAACATTATGTCATATTAAGACATAATACCAGCATGTTTAACACTCTATAAGTCACATGAATCTTATGCAATGGCTAAGAAAATCTACATTGTTTACCATGAGCATAAGCCTCTAAGCATGACCTGCCCACACACCACCATTATAGAAAATCATTACAGGGTTTGACACCAAGGTGAGATTTTCCATTTTCACACCTACCCAAACATTGTCTTTTTCTCATAGTGTTTGTTTTGTTGCAAACATATGGTGCAGACCTGAACTTTCGACCCCAACCCACAGGTCAGACACATTGTGTAAGGGTGGCCGACACAGGATGACATAGGGGATGAGTCTCCATTGGGACACAGGGTGAGAGACAGTGACATCACACACACACCCAGTCCAGAGGGAGGATGTGAGATAGACACCCAGAATCTTGTTTGTTTCCAGTTAGAGGGAAGTGGATGAGTTCGAGAAAACAATACATCATCTGCTGATTTCATATTCTTCAATTAGGTCACTGCATTAATGGAAAACTGACATCTGACAGGCAGTGTAGTATAATAAAAATTATGGTATGGTCTTTTTTTTACATCTGAGTAAGAGCAGTTTATTAAAGGTCAAATCTGAAGAGATATTTTACAGGACTGTGCTTGCAGCCTAATACCTTTGCTGATGTTACAGCCAGTTCCAGATGTTTCACCCTGGTTTGTTTATTGTGGGTGGACTGTGCACAAGGCCATGACTTTCTCATGATTACTGTCCTCTTCCCACTGCCACCACTGCATATTCAATTGTAACCTTCCCTAGTCCTCCTACCTCAAACCCCATGTTGGCCTGACCTCATACTGTACATCGATATGTGAGTCCACACGGCCTATAGACAGAGCAGGTGAGAGGGGTCAAGATTGAGTCTGCGCTCTAAAAGTCATTCTCTGTATAAAGAGTTTGTTGCTAACATCATGAGATACATTTCCTTCCACGTCTTCAAGGTGAAGATAAGTGGTGACCAGCATGTTGTCATGTCATATAAAGCCATTGTTGATTACAGTTTATCAGGCTGGAGCAGAGAAGGTCAGCTTTGCCGAACACATACTGTCCTGTACAGTATCTGTGTTCAAATGTTTTGACTTATAACCTGTGTTAAGGATTTTTCTACACGTTTGTAGTGTTCGTACATAATTGATGACTAGATGGATTTGTTATTTTTATACTGTCCCTGTATACTGGTGATACAATGTATAACCAGCATATTGTTTCTGCAGGGTAATAACTTAGTAACTGTGATTTCTGTTGAACTTCAACTGAAACATCTTCTCTACAAATCGAGAATTTTAATTGAATATCCATTGATTTGTCTTATATATGACATGGTTTGAATGCAACACACCATTAACATGTAAAAGTCAATAGTTCATTAACTAGTTTTGATAATTATCAAATAAAACCTTTTTTTTGTTTTGTTTTATACAAAATTCTTATTTCATCACCATGTGTTGAACCGTCACGGTTTGCCTTTGTTTCCTTCCAGCGTTTCTGATTTTTTTGCTGTACATCTGTATGTACAACTCTTCTGTAGGATTGTATAACCTCTGGCAAACTTTGCCCAAAATTTTTAATGAGACAACTTCTTTTGAGGTGCTGACTTGGCACAGAAGCATTTTCTGAAAACATCACTTTAACGTTGCTTCTAATATCTGTCAGGGTGTGTCAATGAGTTGGAAACCTGGGCAAGAAATGCATCGCCGCACATTCCTCTGGTGGTGGGGTTCACCTCACTAAATCTAAGCATAATGAGAAACTCTCTGCGTTACTTTCCCAGAGTTTTTCAGACGACTAATGCTGTAGTGAATCCATGGCTACGTGCTTCCATCAACAGACCTGATGTGAGGACTGCGGGCTGCCCATTTGAAAAGCACAGGAAAGTGCAGAAGTACAGTTTGTGTGACACAGCCTCAAAAAGTCTCCAAGGGGAAAAGGTAGAGACACCTTGTCCACCCTGGGACAATGGGAAACAAAACTGTCTCACGTCATGGCACACAACCATTCTTAGTACACCAGGATACAGCAGGGAGGGAGAATAAGGCTGCTGAATCGAGCTAGACAGGTAGTCAGTGAGTTAGTCTGTGGCATGTCGCTGTACATGACTTTTACCACTCTGCAAAGGCCTTCGGCCTCTTGCATGCTGGAGCTGACTGGTGTCCCTGCAGTGTGCTGGCACCAACTTCTGAAGAGCAACCCCTCTGTGTTGATATGATCATAAACACTGATTGAGTCTCTTATCGTAAGCACAAGAAAAGAGCTGGGAAATAATTTGTTGCATTGATGCCAGTAAAAATAAATATGTGGGCTGCGATACAGGAAGCTAACCTCTGTGGAGGTGTATCAGAAAATATGACTGCATCGCAAGGGTAGTTTTGACACGTATGGCACTAGGAAAAGGTTTTATCCCATGAGCTAATGTATTGATTTTAACAAAAAAATAATGGCTCAACTACATTACTAATTGTTTTTGTTTTGAAAGCCTCAACTTAAAGAAATTGTTAGACATTTTGGGAAATATGTTTATTTGTTTTCTTGCTGAGAGTTAGATGAGTTAGATTGATAGACCAGACTGCCACATACTGGTACTTCATAAAACGTCGCAGCTACCCTGGTTCTATCCAAAGTTCCAAAAGCCGCATACCAACACCTCTAAAGCTCACTAACTCTTTGCATTTCATTAGTTTAATCCGCACACAAACATAAATGTAACAAGACTAAGAGTCTACAGCCATACTAGCAGCTCTGGGAGGCTGTACTTAGAGCTGAGCTAAATGCTAAAGTCAGCATGCTAACATGGTCAAATTTAGCAGGTATAATATTTACCATGTTCATCATCTAAGTTTTGGGTCATAACTTGCTAACATTAGCTAATAAGCACTAAACACAAAGTAAGGCTGATGGAAATGTCATTCATTTTGCAGGTATTTAGTCTTCAACCAAAATATTGGACAAATAAAAATTTTGACTTGATGGTGGCACTAGATGGAAAGTCAGAGGATCACCAAAGTTGTTACAATTCATCCTGAGGAAGACATTGATGTGCGAAGCAAATTTCATGACAATCTATCCAATAGTTGTCAAGACATTTCACACAAAACCACAAATGTCAACCTCACGGTGGCACTGGAAAAAAAAGTCTGTACCAAATTATATGGCAATCCATCCAATGATTGTTGAAATATTTCAGTCTGGACCAAAATGGTGGACTGACCAACCGACCAACATTGCCATCCATAGAACCATGGCACGATAAGTTGTTGGTTTACGGGGAGTTACGCACTGTAACTAAGTAACCTCACAGTGACAACAAGACTCCACAAAGCATATTTCCCGAAATACCTTACATCTGTGGAACACACTTTTTCCAAGCAAAGGAATGTGTGTGTGTGTGTGTGTGTGTGTGTGTGTGTGTGTGTGTGTGGTTTCATGAGAAATGGTCCCCCAGACATCCTCTGTGTCTGTCTCTTTGTGAACACTCTCCTGCAGTGCCTGCCTCTTATTCAGTCTCCTCACAAACAGGAGGAGGAAGCTGAGTGTTCGATTGTGTTCAGGAGCCAAACACTGATCAGAACTTCTCCAGATTACCCCTCCTCTAATAACAAATTATGTCATGAGCATAGAAATATGTGACTAATGGCACAACTATGAGTATGTGGAAATATACTCATGATGACATAGAGCTTTGTCTATAATGTTGCTTTTTCTTAGGCATGTCTGTTAGCCTTTCTTCTTTTATATCACACTATCCATTAAAATTTTTCCCATAAAATCACTAACTTGTCAGTTGTATTACCTCAGGTCATGTTAAGGAATTTGCCTGGAAAGCTGTGTCAGCCAGCTTTGATGATTCAAGACAAGGAGAGAGGGAACATTGATTTATTTTTTCAGCTGAAGACCCCAGGACGCTGGTCCACTCTGGAGAACACTGACCCCACACCAGAAACATGGACCTCTGCTCTGTCAAGACTGTACCAATCTGAGCAGGCTGCACACACACTGGAAAACAAGTCACGTACTAACCCTTAAAGCTGCACTTGTCAATATTTTCATGTGAACAATAGGTCAAATGATTATGTGTAAATGTCAAAGGAGTCACTGAACCCACAGAGAATTATCACCCGATCTGCAGTTCCCCATAGTTGTCCAGAACTTTATAGCGTCTTTCAGTTCATTGTTTTGGTTTTACAAACATTACTGTTTTGGTTCAGTCTCAGTGCTGTCATAGCCCGTTTTTTGCAGCAGACATTTTGACTTGTCATAGTAGGAAAAGCGCATACCTAAAAAACATTAACAATTGCTATGTTCTATTCCGGTGTCCCAATAAGCCATGACAGTGTGACAGTGAGCCAGCATGCTCAATACCAGGACCCTGAAACCAAAGCAGCTAAATTCAGCCATTATTCATTTTATTATTTACAACTGCCTTTCCCACCGTGACATAAAAATGTCTCCTGTGAAGAACACCTATCCACCTCTTTTTCAGCAGCAGGCAGCCGTTTTCAGCCTCTGGACACTACAAACAGCAGACAGAAGACGTTAGCGACTAGCTGCTGAGTTGGTGAAAACTAAAACAATAAAAAATGGAGAGAGACTCCAAATTAATGCTAATGTTGCTTTGTGTCTGCTGGCTGTGTAAACAGGCAACTGGTTGCTAACACGTTAGCCATAGCAAGTTAATGAGGCCATAATATGTCAAACATGTGTGTGAAGTCCAGCTTGTTGTGGATTTCGGCCCCTAAGTGTGTCAGTATGAATTATTCCTGCAGCACCTGCTGAATGGACACCCAGCTGCTTGGTGTCATTAAAAAAGGGAAACCCTCAGCACTGCCTTAAATAAGCACAGATCAATTCACTCCACTGCCCAAAGCGTTGCCACACACACCCTTCGTTTTGTCACAATACATGCTGTGTGCTGCTGTACACATTCACATACAAGAAAATAAAATCATAACAGTACACATCATACACCAGCCTCTGCTCTTCACATGTGCAGCTGCTCCCTGGTGTTTCGCCACAGCTTCAGTGAAGCTGTCAGGTTATAACCTCCACCCCACATGCACATCCCTCCTACATGGCTTTAATAAGTAAAAGCACAGCATGCTGCTTTGTCTTGCCTGAGGGCATGTTGCTTCTTCACATACATGTGAGGTGTATATTTAGAATAGTTGTGCGTAACAGTGGGTGTTGCGTGGGTGAATGTGAGGAGTTACTTTTAACACTGGAACCAATGATCCATGTTCCGCAAAAATAACCTTACATGCATGAGCTCAGATGTGTTAGCATATACACACACAGAACTTCACAGAGAATAATTTACAGGCATACACACACCCTGAAACAGAGAGTTTTGTGAGCGGGAGATAAACCCCAGATGCACCGGCTCTACTCCCACCCGTACCTGCATAGGAAACCCCAGTATGTAGACACAGCTCTGCGTGATGCTCCAGCGATGTATTATTTAAACATGGATTCTCCTTTTTACTCCATTTATACAGTTTTATGGCAGAGAGCTTCAGACCAAACTAATGCATCGAACAGATGGATGTACACAGATGGATACAGCACGTGGAAATACGTGATGGCATGTTTGCAACCAGCAAAGTCTCGCTCACAGTGCAGGTTGAACACTTTGTACTCAATGAAATGTATGAGTGCTATTTTAGCTCCTTTTCATTTGTTCCTTTTTTTTTCTGTTGGTGAAGCAGGTGAGCGATCTAGCTCATCAGCATGCATCCTTTAATCACTTGCACATATTCATTATTCACCTCCCACAGGCTATGAATTATTCAACACTCGGATTTCCACATGAGAACAGTGAGAGAAGACACGAGGAATGCCTGTTCCCTGTCTTTATTCTTCCTCTCTCTCCTCCTCTCCCTCTTCCCTCCGGCTCAGTCTCCCTCTCTCATGCACCATTGTCACTCTGGCACAGAGAGGACAAAGATGGGGAAAAATCACCCACCTCCGATCAGTGTGCATGTTCTACCCTGAGGCTGGGTTTATGTTGTCAAAATAAATCATCATTTCCTTGAAACAAACCATGTTTCCAGTAACTGTTCGTAAGAGAAGACAAAACTGAATGAATTTCAAGTATTCGAGTATACCACATTTGCGAACAAAGCTTGCGTAAACAATAGAACATAATGTGATATAGTTCTTTAAAATATCTGCAGTGTTTTGATTCTAATACAAACAATTCCTCATTTAGTCCTTTGATTAATTATTAATCAACCAAGCATGGCACAAAAATATGAGCAGCAAATAGTTGTGCACCTGCTTCCTGTCACTAAAAGTGATGAGGCATCCAAATCCACAGAAAAGTTCGCTGACCTCTGCTCTGCCCTACTCTCATGACAGCTATTACGTTTCCCTCCACAGCCCCCCTGTTTCTCAGGGTCAGCTACGATATAGCCATCTCTTCTTATCTCTTCTTCACCCTGTTTGGACAGAGAGACTGCTGCGAATTGGAATTAAAATCGATCGATGTTTGTGTGCAGTTGTGGCTCTCACATCTCCCACAACATTATGGTGTCAGAGGCTGCTGTCATACATCAGTGTTACTGTGTCCACTGGTAGCAGCCTGCACCAGTCTGCTGTTATGTCATCTGCAGGAAAGGAAGGATTTTTTTTTTTACTTTTATTCATTCACAACAGAGCAATTACAGCATATAAATCCTGGGTTCCAATATAACTACCATATCTGACACACACTTTGACGGATTGCAACCCTCTCGGCAAGCTGAAAACCTATTTTGCTCCTTGTGGTCCGAACAATGTAATCACTCTACAGCTGCAACAGAAATAACCAGTGTGTCACCTCCTCAAACTCAGCATTTCTGCAGGAAAGTAGCCGTTTATAAAGCATGGAGGAGAGAGCAGATCTCTGCTGAGGTGGTGGCGGTTCTGCAGGCTCCTGATCACAGCCGGGGCTTTGGCAGCGTGAAACCTTGGCACAGAGGGAGACGCAGCAGGACTTAAGGGACGACTTCCTACTCTGTCATGCATGCGCCCACACAGCCAATCTGCCACTACTACTATCTGACTAAGCCTCCCAGGACCCTCAGTGCAGCTACACCCTTATTTGGGCTTCCTCCCTTTGCCCCACACTCATATCTCTGGAGGGAGACAATGGTGCATGATGTAATTTTTAAAAATGAAAGTAGAAAACCTAGAATATACCAAGGCAGCATATAGCAATTTAATCTTTATGCAGAAAATGACACTATGAATATATAGTAAAGTGCAAAATCTTAGCAAATAATGTAACAACTTGAATCTGTAATGTTATTAGATCCAAATATAATATACTAAATCCATCTCTTCTATGGACTCCTGCCAAATCTCTGCCACTAAAATGTTTATGTTTTAGCTGCTAGAAGGTCACATCAAAGACTATCACACCTGACTGAATTCCTACTGCTTCCTGCATCTTAACCTCTTTTAGCAACACATTTACACCCATTTAGAATGTTCAACTCTTTTCATAATCTATTAATAACTAATATTAGATGCAATGCCTGATTGGATTGTCTGCCAAAGAGTTATGGCATAAATACGTGCCAAGTATTTTACTACATGATAAGTACTTTATTCTCTCATTCAGTTGTATTATGCTTTTTATTGCATTAGACGGTTATATTAGAGTAATTATGAGTTGCTGAAAATATGTCAAGTGTTGCAACATAACACGTCTTGTGTTGAACTAAGGATTTTACTGCCCGGACAGACGATGTGGAGGAAGAAAGCACACAGCACGCAGTCTCAATGACCGGTTTCACCTTGTAACACATGTTCATTGGGCACAACTTGTAGTTCTAGCAGAGAGCCAAAGAAAACAACGTTCCTTCTGTCTGCTCTTACTGACATTGGTGAGTGAGACATAAAGGCACAGTGCAAAAAAAAATCCCTTCTTTCCTTTGTCATTAGCATTTAATTTCCTGAAATCTCACATGAAATCCCCACAGATTAATTTGAGGAATATCCTGTCTATCCGTGAATTCAGAGTAATACACTGACACGTTGACGTTGGCTGGGATCATGGCCTGAAGAATTCAGTAGCAAAGCCACATAATTCAGGATCCCTGTAATGTTTATCCAAGCAAGCGGACACTCTCGACAACGAAAAGAGACAGGATGCAGAGAGCACTATAGGAAACACACAAGTACATCCGCACTACACTGGAACTAGTTAATTAGCAGCAGTCTGTTTCTGTTAATATTTCTGTGGATTACTATTATTAGACATGGTTTAAATAAATGGGCAACACAAATTGCTAGACCACCTTAAACCATAAGAGTGCCCCTCACAGTAATAATAATAATAATAATAATAATAATAATAATAAACTTTATTTATACAACACTTTTCAAAACAAAGTTACAAAGTGCTTTACATGGTTGAACCAGGATTTGTTTTAAATGCAGGACTCCAATGAGGCAATGAAAAATAACACAAAAATAAAATGGAATAAAATACCAAACAATAAAATAAGATAAGACATGTTGTAAATATAAAACAGTGTGCTGGCATTAATAAAAAGCTTTTTGTAAAAGATACGTTCTGAGAAGTGATTTAGAAGATGTCAGTGATTCTGCAGCCTCGGATCCTCAGGCAGGGGCTCCAGAGCTGAGGGGTCCTGACTGCAAAAGCCAGCTCACCGTAGATGATGTGTCAGACTTTTTCTAGTGTACTTGCAGTTTGGTAGAGAGCTATAATTTAAATAACTAAGCTTTGCATAGGCCTATAAAAATATTGCACCAGATCAATGACTGTTAAGATATGTTATTATGTTCTACTGCAGTTCATTCACGCAAGCCATCAATGAAGAAACTGAACTGATATCTAATCTAGTCGTGGATGTTATCAGAGGATATGAACATATCGGACTATTAACTACGTCTGAACAAAATACAGATTGAGATATGGATTTTTTAAATATAATATCACTGACGCAGAATGTGCCCTGGTTGCATTTTGCACCTTGGGCAGACTGCTGTACTTTTACACTGCTGTACTCTGTACTTATTTTACTGACCAATCTGTGCAGGTCAGAACAAAGGCTGTTACTACTCCTCACATCTGAGCAGATCAGTGACTTCTTTCACCACTGGTGTGGTGCTAACACGGGCAGCGGGACTTCTGGCTTTGGGGAGTTGTGTCCCCCTTTATTCTCTCTTTCTCACCCTCTATATTTCTCGCTCCCCCTTGCTTACATATCAATAATGCATAAATAAATACCCTTTCAAAACTATTTACTGCTGACTGCCTTTTATTTTTTTGTCGACTAACAAATGTATTCATAACAAAATGTAAGAACCAGTTTAACAGCAGGTCAACTAAGAAAATAACCAGTGCTTAAAAAACAGTGAGATGTGATGAATGAAACATAGTCATGTTTAATTAGCTGAAGCAGAACCTAAAATAACGTGTATTCTGAATATCAGAAAGATGACAGCTGAAGAGCTCCTCTTTGATCCATAGTGCTTTCTCTTTGCAATCAGGACTTCTGGAGCTGATTTTATATTTGATTCACAACCAGTTAACCACATTGTAAATAAGGTAGAAACACCTAAATGCCACTTTGTTATGATCCTATGATAGTTCCAGTTTAATTAGTGCAATTTACAGTAACAAAAGCAACCAACAATATACGTCCATATCTGTTAATGTTAATCTCACGATCACAAGCTGCCTAGTAAAATGCAAATGCACGTGACAATAACTACGATTCTACAGACTGGAAAGGACAGAGAGGATTTTTAGACAACAAAGTGGTCTGATGGATTGACATATTTGCCAAAAGCTAAGCCGTCCTTGCCTCATTGTGGTCTGATGTGGCCATGACCTCTGCCGGCTTTTTTTCTCGGTCAAGGTTATGACTTATTTTGTAACCCACAGTTCCTCCAAGCATTGTGAGTGCTTTTTTTTTTAGCTCCATGGGTCTCTCTCGGAGAGGCTACCACACTTGATTTTTCCTTTTCTTAAAGGTCTATAAGTCAGTGAGGTTTGGTTAAAGGTAGACGTGTAGAGATGTGTTTTCACACTATCAACGTTTGGGAAGGAGTCAAAGCAATGTGGAAAAATGTCTAGCCGCAGAGTGAGAGGTGGAAGAACACAGCTTCCTGTGAAGCCTTGTGGAACGACAAGAGTGACCTGAACAGGTTGTGGATGTCTACTGAGAGTCAAGTCATTTGTTGCTCTGTGAAGTATGTTAGAACAAACCTGTGTCATTAGAGTTTTACAAAATCGTGCATGGATGCCTGAGAATGTACTTGGTGGTCTGGTCTCACCTGGATCAAATCAATCAAAGTTGGAAACACCCAGGATTTCACATTCAAAAATGGCAAGCCATGATGGTTACAACTGTATTATTAATGGGGGGTTTTTTCACTTGCAGCGAAGGACAACAATCATACCAGACTGTGGTAATAAGCTTGAAATAGACATTAAATTTTGGCCATAGGAATCTGTAATCCAAGGATAGGTATGTTGAACAAGACATCAGTGATATGGTGTGGGAACCAAAGGAATAGCTCCAAAAATAGATTAAAAGTACTTTGAAACATCCCAAATGAATTGGTGGGAAAATGACTTGGGACAGACTGCACACAGGAAATTATCACTGAACTCACCATTAACCTTACATTAATTTCAGGCAAATGGCAGCGCAATGGATTGTTTGGATGAGTTTGTCACTCTGTGAAGCACTTTATTACAAATCTGCCTTGTTTGTGCTTTAGATGCACAGTAAATTAGACTCTTTTGTGCCAGACAGTATAACTTTAAAAAATAAATTCCGACATTAAATTCAGTTGATTTGATTAGCTCAGTGTCTTGGGAATAGAGTGTGCCAACTCCAGTATGTCACTTGGTCAATGTGAAATATTTTGATTTAATGAAAAAGTATAGTGCCCTAGAATGAATCAGAACTAAGGAGAACCAGGGGGTAAAAAGAAAAGAAATACAGAGAACGTACTGTGCCTTTCATTTGGCAAGAGTCTGTGGAGTCACTCCCTCTGGGATTAAGAAAAAGCTGTTAAATAAAAAGTATACTAAAGTATCAACTTGTGGCATTCAGGGATGGGAAACATACCTAGGTAGGCAATAAGACAACGTCCCATGCATTGCAAACCAAAACTGAGGCATGTATGGGTCCATTCAGTGAGACTAGAGTGTTAAACTTCAGCACATCCAGGTCATTGTCAAAGATTGTCAAAAACTGACGATTGAAGACTTACTGTACGTAACACACATCTTTATTGCTACAATTTATTTAATTCAATTGAGTTCAACAGAACTTCACGTGTGCTGTCCTCACGTCAAAAGTTGTACAAAGAAAAAGGTGTAGTGAAAATGTTTTTATATGCCTAATTTTGTAAATAGTGCTTTTTAATGGAAAACCCCTATGTGATTTTTTTAAAGAGTGTTTTTTGGCCATTTTATTCCTTTATTAGCAAACTGACAGCAGGGTTAGGGTTAGTACAGAGATGATGGGAAATGAGGGGAGAGACAGATGGAGAATGACAGGCAACAAAGGTCCCAAACCAGGCACGCTGCAGTTCACAGTCAGTGCCTTAAACCCCTAGGCCACCAGTGCACCCTGAGCCTTTGTGATTTTACAGTACAACCTGCAACTGATACAAAACTGAGCCCGACATGGACACAAGACATCAGCCACTGCTTCATACATTGGAAGACATAAACACATTAGTATTACTATCACTATGTTTGTGAGGAGGTGGATAGTTTTAAATAAAGTATTGCGGTACACCTCCTGATTTTGCTGCAGTATATACTCTTCAAATCCTGGCCAACTTCATTGTGTGTCAGTTGCTTTGTAGTAATTTCATTAATTGCAAATTTGTTTGGGAATATACACCACCAAAGCACATTATCAACTCAAATGATAAGGGTACTCCATTATTACTTGTAGTTTCTACTTGTCGAAATGTGCATGGTGCATATTCCTGAATACATTTGTGTTAAATTAAGTTTCCAACAAACGTGGGGGGTCAAAGGGAGCCCAAAGTTAATTCTTTACCCAGCCCGCCCAGTAGGTTCATCCGTCCATGTGCTGAAAGGAAATATGGGGGTGTGGAGGCGCTATTGGACACTTTCATAAAATCAGTGAACTGATGCTTCTGCTCTCTACCGATGACTTTGATGTACGAGTGTCTGCCGCCATCTAGTGTCATTTATTCAGTGTTGTGAATGATGATTTAAAACCAGAGGATTTAGAATACATGAAAAGTTTATTAATTCTGCAATTATCATTTCTGTTTCTGTCTTTTCTTTTGACGACCTTGACATTTGCCAGCCAGGCCAGGACACATAGCATATATATTCACGATTGTTTCGGGCACGTTAATGATACCGTAAAACCATGTTCAGTTCACCTCTTAATCGAGAAATTTCCGACAGTAACCGAAGGCAGCTCTGCGGTCACGTGACTACAGGAAAAAAAATCATGTGACTGAATCAGCAACAAAAAGCGCTTAGTTACTTTCCGAGTGGGCACGAGTTGTTCAGGATGGTCATACCTGGAGGTCTCGGGGTGTTCCGCGTTTTGGGCCTGTTTGCCGTGTTTGACGCGGTGTGTCTGCTGGACGCTGGTATGCTCTTCCCCCGGGAGTCTTCCTCCAGAGAGGTGAAGGAGCTGAACGGACTGTGGGGCTTCAGGGCTGACAAGTCCCCAAACCGGAACCAGGGCTTCGAGAGGGCATGGTACAATAGTCGCCTGGCAGAGGTGAGCTGGACAGTAGCTAACAGCAGGTCTGACGAAATAAAGCAGGTCACTTGTTTGACAGCTTAAAAAGTTTTTAAAAGGGTTCCTCATCTAATCATAATCACTGGCAGTAAGCTGCAGTAGGGTACATTTTAGACTGATACTGTAAATCAGAACCTTGAATAATCATGCAGCCCATATATAAGTCAAAGACACGTAATATAAATCTACATAGCATACCATAGGAGGTGCAAAACCCCACAAAGTACAAGTCTGCAGAAACTTACAGCTGAGTATCACACTAACACACTGTAAGCCCATATACTCTATACTGTAGGAGTATTATAATGATACCTGGAGATAAAACTTACTACTATCAGCCTCTTAGTGGGTAGTACTGTGATACTGTAAAATTATAAAAACGTTTTAATTAAGATCATACTTACCAGTTTAACAGGCACACTCTCAAGTTCATATAGCTTTTTGAAACATAATTATAATATCATAGGACAGTGTTCCCAACCTTTATGGCTCGTGACCCCCTAAAATAAGGCAAAGTCTACTTTGTGACCCCTCGTCACAGTTTATGGCCTTAGTGTGGACTAGGATATGGGACAATTTTATCGCAGATCGGGATAAAAACACTCAAGATAAGTTCATCGTGGTGAATTTTCACAATCAGGATAATCGTGAATATCCTCACATGAGTGACTTGAAAAGCCCAATGCCAGTTGGACTTTATTTTTGTTAAAGGATAATTCCTGTATTTCTTCAGTTAAGGGTAAATTATATATACTGATGCAATTGTTGTCTGTACCATTTGACATCATAAAGTGAAAAATATAACCTGATTTTAAAAATACAGGAATTATCATGTAAGAAAGAACAGACTCACACAATGTTGCTATTTTTTAATTATTTATTTATCTTTATTTATGCAGGACGACCTTATGATTTGTGATTATCTTATTCAAGATTATTTGATTGTTTTTCACTAAAAAGATGTGTATCCTATCTGATGCAATAAAAAAAAAATTATCAACAGAATGTAAGGTGAAGTGAGTCTAACATGTTTTAGTGCGATTTTAAGAGTTTTAAGCATATTTTGATGAATATCGGGAGAATATCGTGAATCGCAATTATTTTAGCCAGGATAATCATGACATGAAATGTTCATATTGTCCCATGCTTAGTGTGGACATTCGTTGTGAGCAGTAGGGTAATTTTTCATTTTCTTCTCAGATTGTTAAATTTAGAAGGAAAACAGAAAAAAGTCAGAAAAAATATACATAATTGTGTTTCACAGAAATATATTTTTCTTTCTTATTAATTTTCTTATTAATCTTCTTGTGACCCCTCAGATATATCTTGTGGGGTCCTGACCCCCAGGTTAGGATCCAACCATTGCCATTGGAGCAAAATGAAGCTCAAGTAAAATAGTCATTATTAATTCCCTGTTATTATCATGGTGTTATTGCTAGTATTGATTATTAACTAAATAAAGTAAATTAGTAACTATAAACTCACTACTGAGTACAGCAGATCCACTGTTAGAAATAAAAATATTGTCTTTTCATTGAAGTTTCATTTTCCCTAGACTGGCCCAGTGATTGACATGCCAGTTCCTGCCAGCTACAATGACATCACCCAGGACCCCACACTGAGAGATTTCATTGGCTGGGTGTGGTATGAGCGAGAGGTGGTGGTGCCTGCCCGCTGGGTCGCTGATAAAGGAACAAGAGTGGTTCTGAGAGTGGGAAGTGCTCACTATCATTCAGTAGTGGTGAGTATCACATGTACAAAAACAAGTAATCTGCATCACTTTTTGCAGTTTTGATTTATATGACACTCACCACTTTAATCCCACATCTTGTAATGATGTGATCAAGCTAATATGGAATCATTGTCTTTACTTCCTGCAGTGGGTGAACGGGGTGAAAGTGACAGAGCATGAAGGTGGCCATCTTCCTTTTGAGGCTGAGATAGGCAGTTTAATCCGCAAGGACCCAACTATACCGTGCAGGATCACCATCGCTGTCAACAACACTCTGACTCTGGAGACTCTTCCTCCAGGAATCATCCAGCACATGGACGACCACACCAAGTAACCTTATTCTCTTTATTTTTAATTAAAACACTGTTGATACGGAAGCTTAAATTCATTTGTGTGCTCCCGTCGCTGAAGCGAACTAAATTTGATTTGCTTCGATTCACATGTTTAAAATCATTTATAGTTATAAGTAATTCGAAGTAATTCAAACAAATCACTACACTTTAAAACATCTTTTCAGTTTTTTGATATCTTTTACAGTTTTTGAGAAATTGCAGTTAATATTTTCTGTTTTTTCAGACATTTAGATTTTAACATTGGTGTGCATTGTGCTGGGTTAGAATGGTTACCACAAAGAACCAGTCATTCCTAAACTGACCCTTAACTGCTTTCATCACTTAACCTATCTGTGGACACTGATCAACTGATGTATCAAATGTTTTCACACCTTGCACATCATGTGACCCTTCAACTGCTTTCATCAGTTTTACTTTAACTTCAACTGTGATGATTTGTAAGAAAATGCAGCTGCTTTTGAGCACTTATACTTCAACTGTCAGTTCAGTTGTATTCACGCTTACACATACACTGTTTTTAGTGCTTACAATGCAGGTGACACTCCGCAATGACATTTCAGCTCCTTTCACCACTTACCTCTTAACTTAAGTGATGTTTCATCTCATTTCGGTCACGTCGACTCCTTTGTCTACTTGCACTTCAACTCCTTTCTTTACTTATGTCTCAACTGACATTTCAACTCCTTTTTAGGTGCTTTAACTTCATCTCTTGCTGCCATACAAATGCATTTGGAAAGCTCCATTTGCTATTTCCAGTGTTTTTGAACAGATTTTCTTTTCTTTTATTCAGAGAGTCTAGCCCTTTCTAGTTTGCTGTAGTATTTGGGCGAGATTAAATGTGTACAGTTGCCTTTCAGTGAGTATTCAGATAATGAGGAAATGTAATTGCTCAACAGGTACCCTGATGGTTTTTTTGTGCAAAACATCTACTTCGATTTCTTCAACTATGCTGGCATACATCGCCCTGTATTGCTGTATACTACTCCTAAGGCTTATGTGGATGACATCACTGTGGTGACTGACTTCTTGGATAGCACTGGTAAATGCTTACAATGAAACCACTAATTTACTCAATTTCAAATCAGTAGCACCAAAGCATTTGTAACAGAGTGAACTGGTAGTTTACAAAAATCACATATAGCTTTATTGATTTAATGAAGAGACGTTATCTGATTCTGGGTCATGTCTTTTTATGTGACATTGTTCAGAGTGTTGTTTCCCCTGTGTTTCAGGTCTAGTCAAATACAAGGTATCAGTCCAAGGTGCTGCCACAGCCACCCTGAAGGTCACTTTGATAGATAAAGATGGCCACTGTGTGGCCTCCTCTAGCGAGCCATCTGGAGTGCTCAAAGTAATAGATGTCAAGCTGTGGTGGCCGTATTTGATGCATGAGAATCCAGGTTATCTGTACTCTATGGAGGTAAGACAACATGTTTACATACATGTCAAGGTAATTTTTTTGCATAAAGTTTCAGATGCAGGTCACATGAGCATTGCCACTAGATATGTGAGAGTAATATGGCAGTTGCCTTAAGAAAGAATCATCTTTTATTAATTATAGTTGGTCTTTATGAAGATCACAAGACTACATCACAAGACTACAGCCGTAATTTTACATTATGACTTATGCTTGGACACAAGTTGTTCAAGCATAAGTCAAAATGTAAAATTACCCAATTCTACCACCATATTTTTGTGTGTATGTTTATTAATAGTGCAAGACAAGTGATTAACAGGAAGACAAATATGAGACATGATTAATAATAACAGGAGGTACCTTTTAATAAAAATTTGATAAAGAGATGAGATACATTTAGATTTTCTTATTGTAATACGCACACAAGTAAGTGTGTGTTTGGGAGTTGTGTGCGTGTGTAAGGATATAGGGGGAAGAGAGAGAAAGAGGGGTGAAATTAAGATGGGATAACCGTCAGCTTCGGGGAGATGTTAATACCCAAATATTTGATATTACCAAAGGTGAAGGGATAGTGTGTGGGTTGTAGGACTCCACAAGTCTTCTGAGACAGAAAGTGGTTGATGTGGTCCAGTTTATGGTGTAGTCTGAGAGTTGTGAGGTTGTTTATGGAATTGATTACGTCCTGTTGGGAGTTTTGTAGATCTTAAGGGTAAAGCAAGATATTGTCTGCATATAAATAAATGTTGTGCTCTACTCCAGAGTGAATTCTTTTTGTTTTATAGTTTTGTCAGAGAGAGCGCTGTTGGTCATAGCTAAACTGCGTCTTGCATGTGAAATTAAAAAAAACTATTTCTATGCACCGTTTTTGCACCCTTGCTAGAAAATTTAATGATTACTCTAAAATTAAAATATGAGAAAAAATCTAAATGGGTTGAAAAAAATGTTTTATTTGCTGGCTGAATTTAACATTAAGTTTATGGCTTTAATTTCCCTTCACTTTTCTTCACGTGACATTTTTTTTGCACCACTTTGAGGTGTGTGTTGTGTTATCTTGTGTAAGAATGGACTCCCCATCTAGCTGTAGTTGTTTGATATTCAGCACAACCTCTTCTATTCACAATGTCTGCTGAAAGAGATGACAGAGAGAAAAAATGTTTCTGAAATCTGCACTGTAACATCTAGGTTCGCTTAATGTCGGCTGATGAGAGCTCAACATATGAGGATGTGTATACTCTACCAGTTGGCATCCGCACTGTCGAGGTTACCAGCACCCAGTTCCTCATCAACAACAAGCCCTTCTATTTCCACGGAGTCAATAAACATGAGGATGCTGATGTGAGTACCACTAGAGGGAAGCAAAACCTTTACCAAAAGACTCATTTAGATTTGAAGCAACATATCTGTTGTAACATTTGCAGAGCTTTCCCCTAGCTCAGTCTGATGGATATTTAATTTCTGATAACAGACAGGAAATTTGGTAGAAAAAGTGGATACAGTTCAATAATCCAATCCTCCCCTCCTCTGTTTACCTTGTGTTGTAGATTCGAGGTAAAGGCTTTGACTGGCCCTTGATTATCAAGGACTTTAACTTATTGAAGTGGTTGGGGGCCAACTCGTTCCGCACCAGCCACTACCCCTATGCTGAGGAGATCCTGCAGATGTGTGACCGCCATGGCATCGTGGTGATAGATGAGTGCCCGGGGGTGGGCATCAAAGACATGTAAGCGTCACTGCTCATATCTCTGTGACCTTTGGGTGTGTTTGAGGGTTCAAAGTGGTCAACAGCGTGAACATCTCACTGTTAGTCACAGTGTATGAAGACAGAGGACAGACTTACGTGTGGTGTCCATCACCACTACTGAAAACCCTCTAACCTGGTTGTTAAATTAGAGCAACAAAATATATATGCAAGAAACTTGTCCCTGTCTAACACTGTTCAAGATCCTGGCTGAGTTGCAGACTGGACAAACCCTCTTCCAGTGAATATGAAAGTCTGCAAACAGTCTGCAAAAGAAGTGCCAAAATTGAACTTTTATTTGGAAAATAACTAGGAAAATACATGAGAATGAAAGATGCATATTCTCAACAGCGTATTGAAAATAAAGTATTTCCTAGTAACTGGGGGCTGGAGTTGAGTTAAAAAGATAACTAATCACATTACAAAACAATTTCCATCTAAATTTAATGGAAGTTAATCCAGTTAAATTAATTCAATGGAACTTGTAGTGAAGGGGAAAGAGCAAAAAGAAGAATCAGATGATTTACAACTTTAAGCCAAATTTCATTAAGTTTCACACACAGTTTACTTCAGTTTGATCTGATCAAAAACAGGACAGCATTGCAGGAGGAAACATACAGAAAGATCTCTCACCTTCCAGCATTCTTGTATCTCTCACTGTATGTTTATGGTGACAGCATTTTTAGCCATGCTAGCGGTGTGGCTCTGTGGATGGCAATGTTGGCCTTGAAAGGACAGGTTCACATTTTTCAAGTCTTTCTCAATACAATACTCACAATACTCCATTTGGTCCATAAAAAGACTGTAACTTTGGATGATACCTATTCACTGTAAATATGGGGCATGTGAGTTTGTTTTAAGACAGACTTGTGAACCTATCCTTTAAGGATCAGTATCAGGAATTCAAAGACATGTGAATACATACAAAACATTCTCTTTGTGGATTAGGTTCATGAAAGACAACTTGTTCTTTTAATCTGTTACTGACAAACAACAGTTTTCAGGTGAGCCCTCACTGATCTTGCATACAGTTGTTGATGGAGTGTTAGCTTTGTCTTGTTGGCTGGTTTGAAAACCTGAAATGTGTCTTTTGTGCCTTGCCAATGTAGTCGCAGTTTTGGAAACGCCTCCCTGACCCATCACCTGGTTGTCATGGATGAGCTTGTACGTCGGGACAAGAACCACCCCTCTGTGGTCATGTGGTCAGTAGCCAATGAGCCGGCTGCAGAGATGCCCCCTGCTGAATTCTATTTCAAGTGAGTACAGGTCATTATTTTTAGATGTGAAGCACTGAATGGATCCACTCATCAAATATTCATTTATACACAAACGGACTGTTGACTTATTTGCCCTGTGTGGATGCAAGATCATTCACTTGTTTTGTTTTTTTTCTACTTATCTGTGCCTTGAAGTTCTTTTTTTTTTTTTTGCATTTTTAACTTTATTTGATATAGACAAGAACTGGGCTACCCGGATGCCCCTGAAAGCCCCAAACTTGTGTTTAAAAAACAAAAAGTAAAGCTTTAAACTGTCTGTATGTGTATCTGTAGGAGATATACTGGTTTGTTTGTCAGCCACAGCCTATCCCTTTACTCTGATATGTGGAATGCAGTCAGATCATGAAGCTGTCCTGAACACTAACAGCTAGAGCTCAGTAATAGCCTGAGGCTTCAGGATGACAAACAGGGCAGACAAATTCTCGACCTGCCCATCAAGTAAAGTATATGACATTGTAATAATAACAAACTTGCAATTTAATCACCTGCTTTTTGTTTTTCTTACAGGACATTGATAAAACATACCAAAGCTCTGGATCCTACCCGGCCCGTCACTTATATCACAGACAGTAACTATGCCAGGGACAAAGGGGTGAGTTTTTACAGTTCTCACTTCAATATCAACAATATGCCAAAGTGAAAACCAGTGTTGTCAATATCTGAAATTATTATTTTTTTACAATGGGAGCGTTCTTAACACCCACTGAAAATCTTGTTTTTGCTAACTTCTCACCTTGCTGCAGTGACGTAGATGTGTATTCCAGGGTGTGTCAGTACACAGTGACATCACTCTTGGGTGTGGTTACAAGTGCAAAACACCTCTGGCCACACCCAATCGCACCTATCACTGATGGTGGCTGTGGTCAGAGGTGAAACAGACTTGAAACTTCCAACCAAGAGAGAGCAGCAGAACACTGCTTTTCAGTCTGCTGTTAAGTTACTCCTTAAAGTTCATTTAACTAAACTTAAAAAAAAAAAAAGGTTAGCTACCTACTAGCAGAACATGTGAGATACTAACAACTCATATTTTAAGGTCAGATACTGAAACTTTTCACATTTGTTTAGCTCATAAATGAGCAAATATCAAATGCAACATATGCTTTATAGCACCAATTTTGCTCCGGCTGACTTGGCCTGAATTGGGCATCAGGGGAAACAACAAAAACATTTTAAAGCCCTTGAAAAATTGGTTTAGAATTTTAAGTATTTTTCTGTAACTGATGATATAATTTGACACATTCTTAAATGTTGTAAAAACAAATGTTGTAAAAGTTGAGTGAGGATTGCCCGTGTGGAAAAACATTTGCAGAAAGGAAGGGCAAAATATACCTTTTGTGCCTCTCAGTGCTGCAAGTCAGATCATGACACTTGACTCTTGTATATTAAAATAATGGCCTTTTAATGGATCCGATAAAGTGCCTGATGAAAAATAAGGGAGTAAAAGTCAAATCCTCAAGGTATCCTGCTGAGCTTCAGAGGTTCATCTGTTCGAATTCTGAAACTCTTGTTGACCCGATGTCAAACTAAGTTGTTGACATGCCTAAGAATTGTTCACATTCCTGTGCTGTGAGGAATATCTTTTAGGGTGCAGTTAGTAGCTCCAAGGTACTGATTAGTTTGCGGTAACTGACAGCACTAATTTGTAAAGGCCTCTGCCTGGATGAAGAGCCTCTGAATTAAATTTTCAATACCGCCACCCCATATATCCTAATATTGGAAAAGATAGTAAAAGTGACAAACATTCACTTTAGTGTTATGGGAATAATGGTTCATATTTTGCCTCATAACAGATAATTGCCATTACAAGAAAATTCCTTGCTTGATTATGAATGAATAATTGAATCTACAAAAAGGGATTATTATCACTGCCTTTATTTGTAATTTATGTTTGTAAAAAAAAAAGATAAAACTGTGTTTAACAGAAGGAAAGTTACGGGCGTGTTGAAGAGTATCTCTTGAAGTCATATTTTGTCTATTATCTTGTCCCTAGGCTCCCTATGTGGATGTAATCTGTGTAAACAGTTACTTCTCCTGGTACCATGATCCAGGCCACACGGAGGTCATCCCCATCCAGCTCAACACTCAGTTTGAGAACTGGTATGGAAAGTACAAGAAACCCATCATCCAGAGCGAATATGGAGCAGATGTGGTGCCAGGGCTTCACAGTGTGAGGATTCACACACATACACTTCCAAATACCCGACTGTAGTGCACCAGCAATTATATTTATTTTTAAAAAATTAGTTGCATCCTAAGGCTGCGATGAATTTCAGATTTTGCTAAACCTCAGCCTCCCCACATCTGTCTTAGATATTTTGATTGCAACACATTTTCCTAGAGACATTAATGTTAATGCTGGGGGCTGGGGTCTTTTCACTCTCCAGGATCCACCCATGATGTTTACTGAGGAGTACCAGAAGGTAGTCCTGCAGAGCTACCACAATGTGTTCGACCAGAAGAGGAAGCAGTATGTCATTGGTGAACTCATCTGGAACTTTGCTGACTTCATGACTGCACAAGGTACTGCAGCTGCAGGTCACAACAACCTGTAGAACTGCCCAGTTTATACACTGCTCCTGTTAGTATGCTGAGTGAATTCTGCTATTTATTTCCTTCCGTGACGACAGTATATCAAGGGTTCTGTTATTGCTATAGGCCGTTTTTTAGGTTGCGGCGCGCTAGGCAGTCGCCTAGGGCGCCACCAGCTGGAGGAGCGCCAGAGAAGATGACAAAATGTTTTGTAATTAACTTCAGACGGTCATTCTACTTCTAAAAGTTTGGGACACTGACATCCAATGCGCACATTACATTGTTTTAAAAAAAAAAAAAAAAAAACACTGCTCACACTGAACTGATGGCACTCAACACCCGATGCTGAGAGGAGACTACAGGCAGACTCTGTAGAGGGACACTCTGTTGGGGCTGATGCTCGCTGTCATATAACCTGCTGGCTGCCGCTTATTTTGCTCACACCGCTGTGTAGGAATCATGCGGCCTATAAATACATGTTCCATGCAAACATCATAATATGATCCACACCTCCGCAGGAAACACTCATAATAGGTTATGTGCTCAGGTGCACCGTCGAGTCATGTAGTAGTCAGTAAGACAGTAGGTTTAACTAAAGAAAGCCTATAGTGATAAACAGTCATCAACACTCTGAAATTAAAGTAAGGATGTCCCAAGTATAGCTGCAACAATTAGTGAGATCGACAGAAAATTAATCCGCATCTGTTTTGATTGTCGATTAATCACTTTTTTAAGAAAAAATGCCAAACTTCACTGGTTCCAGATTCTCAAATGTGAATATTTTCTGGTTTCCTTAGTCTTTTATGATAGTAAACTAACTATCTTTGGGATTTGGACTGTTGGTCGGAAAAAACAAGGCATTGGAAGATGTCACCTTGGGCTTTGGGAATTTTTGATGGGCATTTTACCATTTTTCATCAATACTGAAAATAATTGTTAGTTGCAGCCCTAGTCCTGAGCCAGTCCACAGGATCTAGATCAGGACCAATCCACTTGTGGCAATTTGTGATTAGGTATGGGCTATAAATCCAGGCGTTTGCTCCTGGAATGACAGCTGTCGAACGGCCACTGTGCACCATTACACCCCTGACCACACAGCTTGATGCACAGTTTGATGTGGTGGAGTCAAAGACACTCCTGCACAGATGATCAGTAACCTGATAATGTTAGAATCATACAGGGATATTAATAACTAGGTTATGTTCCATAACATTTCCCGAACATGACTAAACCAGGATAAGTCATAACAGGGACATTTGTGCATATACAGTAAAATTACTAATTGACAGATGATGTTAGCAACATGACACGGACCAAAAGTTGAGTGAAGTTGAATAAAGTTCCATTTAAAATAATACAAATAAAATATTATTTATTATAATGAAAAGATCAATCCCCCAGAGGCACCAGTGGACGTCTCTCCAAGGGCAGCAAAATGTCCAGAAATGGCCCTGGCTGTAGAAATGATGAATCTACATTTCAGACGGCGCTGGTGCTTGGCATTACTTTTCCTTTGTTTAAGCCTATAGGAGGCGTGGCTGTGGCACTCAGGAGGTGTGTGTGTGAAAGCCAGCACTGATTTCTTGCCAACTTTCTAGGCCCCCTTGTCCCCTGGACTGACAAATCAGAACACCCTGATGACAGAGCTATTTTTGCCCACTTCTAACTACTTATACCTGTAGCTATAGACTTAGCTTTCTTGCTTTTGGCATTTAGGAAGCAGTTTACTCCAAAAAAAAAAAAAAAAACTCTTCACACCTTAATCAGTCTGCATATTGACCTGACAAAGGGCTCCTCTGTTTTGGCGCCCTGTGCATGACGAGGTTCTTGTTGATCCCTCTTGTGTCTGCAGGGATCACCCGTGTGGTGGGGAACAAGAAGGGCATTTTCAGCAGGCAAAGGCAGCCTAAATCAGCAGCATTCATCCTGAAGGAGAGGTACTGGAGACTGGCCAATGAAACTGGCAGACTACCTCCTTGGACCAAGTATCCCTGCTCATTCTGACACCTGCCACATGGGGCACCCAGTCCAGGACAGGTTCGATCCTGTGTAAACACTGTTTTATGGAAAAATGCTGGTAAAATTCTGTTTCTTGAGGCAGTTTTCTGAAGCACATATAGAACACTTCCTTTGAAACCTTTTCTGTGAGTGTATATATAAGGTCAAATTACTATGAAACACAATAGTAATTATTAGCTATGCCATTCCTGTGGTCTGCAGTGTGAACTAAATCACAGACACTATAATCTGGGATTTTCCAGCAATCTGGAACATTATCAGAACATAAAAGCAATTTTCAATGCTGATTTTAAAAATGAGCCTCTCGTGCCTCAACAATGATGCAATTCACATTTTATAATAATAATAATTATAACTGTTATATGGTGTCCTTTGGATACACCTGAGTGAAGGTGTAATAATTTCTTTAGCTATTACAGGATATTCTGATACAGATATGTGAGGTGATGCTTTCCATTGCTGTCATAAAAAGGTCATAAAAAGGTGTGTTGATATAACAACTGCGTTGGAAGCATCTGTCATTTCTTTGCATTGTGCAACCAATCTGACTGTATTTTAGTATTTTTCAAGGATAAAAAGTACTTGTTAATGTGAATTACAATGCTGAATTTAATCTTAAGTGTTTTATTTTTATATATGAAAATCAAGAGGGGAAAAAACACATTTGCTATGAATCAAGGTATTAAAGACAAAACATGTACTCTATATGCAATTTGTATTTTTTGTCAAACCATTCCTAACTTTGCCTTATGTAGTTTTGTAGAGCACATTGAAATGTATTTTGCAGTCTTAGTGCTGATTCCCTAAGTCACTGTGGCTGTGCATGTTTTCAGAAACTCAACATACACCTAAAGGGTTAAGTAATGTGTTGAATGTTGATGGTGGCCCGACTTCAATCAGACATTTCACTATCAGTGACTCTGCTTGTACCCTCATCACACGATTGACCTTTGTTTTACAGCTGGACAAATACTGAATAGAGAATCAGCGAGTATCAGCCGGATATGACTGATCCACATTCAACCCTTACGGTTTAGACACATGGTTCGCTCAGCAACTGGAAAGATACTCTATATGTTCACATACTGATTTTTAAATATTCTGTGTCAGATAAGGTTGGCGTTCGATAGCATTTTATTGCATCTGCATCCAGTATTGATTTCAATTAAATCTATATGGTTTATGTTTCAGAAAGTGAAGGGGGAAAAAGAACTTCAACATAAATAATGATATTCAGAGAACTAAAACCCAACCATTGCCAGATTTAGGGAAATTACTTTTGCTAAATTACTACCTAATTGACTTGTTAGAATGAGCTTGAAGGGGCATTCCACCATGGCCAGTATAAACAGGAGGGATGATTACAGCAAGCAAAACCTGTTTCAATGTTCATATGGGCACCTGACTATTGTTTTAAGACAGACTTGAAAAGTTGTGAACATGTTAATGTCATAGTAACAAAATCATATTAAATTAAGCAGTGATCCCCTTTTAGTTCAGTCACTCTGTGTTCATCATTCAAATAACTTAAAGTGACAGGTAGTTTCAGAGGGAATGTTTTAATGGTAGATCATTTCCACATGACAATGACACAATTAAAAATGTTCTTATGTCAAACTTTTCCACAGTTTTCCCTTAAAGTAAGCTGGATTTAAACAGATTATTTTTTGCACCCTCCTACCATTCATGTAACACTTTTCCATGTAAGAAAATACAGCATTTTAAAACATATTTGGCAATACAGAAGCAAACCCAGTAAGTTTTCCTCCACAAAGAAATTGAATAAACATTTTATGCTGACACATGGATTCCTAGCCCTCCAACCCCTCGACTTTTTAAAAACTAAAATAACCCAGAATGTTAACAGTCTATACAGCTAAAGGGCATAATTAATGATGAAGAAAGAACATTACAATCATGTAGTTTAAACAGAGTGTATTTTTAGCTAACAAACATGTCCTAGCTAGACAAAATAAAGATGGTAATTATATAGTGGAGTTCAGGAAGGAAAAAGGAACGGCCATTGATTTGACAGGGCTTTTTTTTTCTGGCAATTTCTGAATTGATTTTTGCATGGATACTGGATATCAAATCTTTGGGAATTACCAATTTATCAGATTACATTTTAAGGAAGGCAAGCAGAAGTGCCTGTTACAGTTACAATTTTTCATTTTACAAGGCTATTACTGTTGCTCGTCTTTGGCTCAAGGCCTAGTGATCAAACAGAAGGCACTTTTGTTGGCATTGGTGATGCAACTAACATGGCAGTTATACCTCAGGGCCTAAATGAATATTCATGAGAATGCAGTATCGATCTTTTTTACATTAAATCATCACACAACTCGGTGATCCTTTTACCAGCCAAAGACTTCAAACTTTTGACTCAACAGCCAATCTCCTTACTCATTTCTTTAAAGTAACTGTACACAACTATTGTAATAGGCTTGCATATGACTGGAATCATGAACTTAATACTAGGCTATCTACTGTATACTTGTCAGTTCTATGGTAGTTTTCTGTTGTTGCAAAAACTAGCAAGTTGTCAGTTTGACTTCTCTAAATAAAAAATTTGACTTGTGCAAGTGAATCCATAGGAGACTTGTCTCTATGTAAGTGCACAGGCGTTCCCAGAAAAAGGACAAAACAGTGGTTGTTGATCTCATTCCGAGTTGAGATGAAAAAGAACCTGATAAGAGCCTGACAAGGCAATGCTTTATAAGAAAGATCTTAAAGATGACTTGCTAAGAAATTATGCAAACATTTAAATCATCCTACCATACAGTTTGTTAAAATGACTGTACTGGTGCTCGCAGGTTTCTGCCAGTTTACTACCAATTATGTCAACGTAACGTAACTGCCAACCATTTTCCATAGTGTTTAAATGAGTTTCCCTTCCAGGCACCATTAGTTCCCATTCTTTTCTGTATGACATGAAAATCCACTCACAAAGATTTGAAATTTGCTTAAAGGGGAACTCCGTCAATTTTACACATCAGTCTGTTTACAGGTCACGGGCAGTACTACTGCATATGTGGAAAAAAGCTGTATAAAGCCTTTTGTGGCTCCAGAGGGATCTGTGTGAGTCAATCTGGAGGTGTGGAGTCACAAAGAACTAAGCTTACCAGACCTCTGCAGCCCGCTCCTCATCTCTGCTTGAGGCTCGAGGCTACATTAGTCACTATTAGCATAACACACCCAAATTTCCGAACCGAACTGTAGGCGGTCGAGTTGCATTATGGGTAATGTAGGCGCCATGTTTTGACAAGAAAGAAGAATGTGTGGAATAATAAAGAAATCTCTGGTTTTGCTGCATCGATTTGGAATAAATGTCATAGGAGTGCAATGCTAAATCAGTGGCATACTCGAAGTCAGGTTATCCATACTGAAACTGAAGTCTAGATTTGGCTAGTAGCTTGCCAAACTGCATCACATTTATCAGTTATACTGTTGTTACTCAGACCCAAAGGACAAATATTGACATAGTGAATATGTATATGATCTTCACTGTGAAGGATTAAGTGATGGAAGCGTCTCTTAAAGTTTATATCATCCCATAGTGAAACGAATGGAAACTGTCTGCCTGGAACGTAGGACAAACTACTTTAAATATATAACAATCGTTATACTTTGGGAAATGGGTAACAGTGACGTAACACAGCCAACATATGATAAGTAGTAAATGGGTTACAACATGCATGAACAGACAATTTCATTTTGACAATATCCTGGGGGGAGAAAAAAGTACCTCAATATCCATTTTCTTACACAAATGATGACTGCATATGTTATTACAGGAAGCATGTCACTGAAATTACTTTCCTGGCAGTTGCTGTCATCAATACTTTAACAACCCTCACTCCACAAAAAAAAAATCTGTCAAGGAGAACTTGAATTCTATTCAACATGAAGGAGCATGGAGACTAGCAGTGATGGAAACTATTAACAAGCTGGTTTAACACCACAGATGAATCACATTATTACAGTTATTACTACGACTGTTCTACATCTTTGACAGTGAGTGTAAGATTGTCCAATGGCCAACATATGTTTAAAGCCTGGAGACAGTGTGCCATGCATCTGACAAGTAGGATACTCGAATCAGTGGATTCTGGATGGAAAAGAGACAATGGTCCTACTCTGTCACTTGGTGCTGAACTGAACTGACAATACTGTGGATTTCTAGCAAAGCCACTACAAGCTGTGGCTGCTTTTCCCATACTGTGATCTCTCTCCATACAATCCTTGCTATGTTAGATCAACCACTTAATGAAAAGCTTCAGTGTCTGCAGCTGTTCATCTTAGAAAACCATCAGCAACCTGGATATCTTTCGCACTGGAGCAAAAATCCCACAAACTCCACATATGGCTTAACATACTGTTTTGTTTTCTTACAGAATCTCACGCCTTGTTACGCTTCTGCCGCTCATGTCAACAAAGCACGTCACTTCCCAAGTTTTGTTCACATCCTGCAAATTAATTGTAACTTAGTTTGGCAAGATCACTGTTAATGTTCAGTTGACATCAAATGTGGACAGGCTGGACAGTGAACAAAACCCAGATGAGCATTAACGCAACTGAAAACAGCAAGATAAGAGATGCTTCTGCCACCAGGCCACTCTACCCTTGAGCAGACAATCACAGTGTAGCAGCCTTTGCTACCTCATGAGACTCTATTAGGGAGGGAGAAACACTTCACTGGTATCTTAATTTACAAAATCGTGATCATAAAAATAAAGCCTTGGACCTGTGACAATAAAACGAGCAAAACGCAAAACTGATTTTAACATGGACCCCCCCCCCAAAAAAAGGTAATTCACCTTAACACTCCTTTAGGCACATAAGTCTTTATGGATCCCACTTGTGTGGTGGTCAGGAATGCTTTTCACAGAATAACATAAAATAAAGGAAAAAAAGAGTGAGGGTGCCTTTATGCAAACTTGGTGAAAGTAACTATAGTTCTGTTCAAAAGACTTGTGTCGGTGGCTTCAGATGAAACAATAACCACTTACAACAAATTAATCCACACAACTCTGAACTGCATGCCTGACCAGGGTTACAGGACGGAAGATGTCCCAAGCACATCTTCAGACTCATACACCTAACTGTGACCTTGATCACTTTTTGTTCCAGATTTACTGATGTTTTCTCCTGTTTTATTGGTGGGGTTTTTTTTTGTTTTTTTTCCTTAAAGGTTTGTGTCAACACTAAATCACAATCTAGCCTGGAATATTGCTCAGCAGCTATTTACAAAACAAACAATCTGACTGATCTACACACAATATCTCACATCGTCTTGTGTTTATTATTAGTGGTCCTCTTCAAAAAGAAACATACTACAAAGTGTAAACATGAAAAAAACGTATTCTGTATAAATGTTAATCGTTAATCATTTTGGACCCCCTTATCTGCAAACTGTAGGATAACCTAATGAGTGTTTTTCTAATTTTGGGACCCATTATTCGGTTCCGAGTTTTAGTGCAGATCCGCTGTGCAATAATAGGACCTTTCTAGCCGTTTCAAGTAAACCCCTTTAATGTCCTGTTTTTCTTCCATTCTGCGATCCTTTTTGTTCAAAAGAGAGCTGTCCTCCATCGTTCTGTATTGTGGCGTTCTGCCTCTGCTTGCGAGGGTTGATGTGTTTCCCCACATACACACAGCCAGCCCCTTCCTTAAGTGAGTACAATGTTAAACAAGGAAAAAGAAATTAAAAGAAAATCATCTTTCACTTACAAATCCTTCCATGTTTGCAACATTGAGATGTCAGGCCCAACATTTAAGTTAAATTTCTTCATTTTTTTTGAACACACAGCAGAATAAACATTGTTTGGAAGCAAGGTCTCCTGGTGGCAAGTCAAATGTTCAGAGGTCACATTTCTTTTTTGTTGTTGTTTGTTTATCATATTTTTCTTGCCGTTCTCAACAGCTTAGTCCTGCTTGGCCTGGAGCTGCTGCTTCCAGGCCTCATTCAAGTAAACCAGTCGCTTGTAGTTGAGAATAAAGAGAATGAAGTTCAGCGCATATGTGGTGATGCAGATGATGCAGAAGTCCTTTAGGACAAAGTAGAGGATGTAGCCCAGGTAGAGCGAACCCACCACCGACAAGATGGATGTCGTCATGAGAATAAGGGCGGCCATTGCACTGACAGTCATTCCTACGGCAAGAAACAAAAACTAAAGCTTAGGCAAATGACCATAAAAGACACAACCTTGGAACACACAAGCAACCTGATGAGTCTGCTCTTTTCTCAGCGCTTTCAGCCTCAGACAGTTTTCTATTTATGTTAGTATCCTCGTGATGACATTCAGCTTAAACACTGAATAGACTGGTCACATTATTCTATTGTCACATGAGGGGCAGTCATAGTTCTGAGGCTAAGTTTCCAAAGTGTCTGTGCTTGTGATATTTCATTAGGTTTGTAACGATTACTGCTAAACAGATTCTCTTTTTCTACTAAGATTATTTCATGTACCTCGTCATAGGCAGATCTTCCCTTTCATTCTGACATATATTTGATATGAACCTACGATGCCCCAATTTATCCATCATTCCCATACCTAAGCTGAAATAGTAAGGTCCTGGTTTCTCTTACTGGCAAAATACCCAGCTAAACAGTTTGTGGTTTGTCTGCACATGCTTGAGTCACACAAATTATCTGAGGCCTGTGACGGCTCACAGTGCAGTGGCTCCAGAGGTGGAAAGTATATTTACTCAAGTACTCTACTTTAGTATAATTTTGAGATACTTTCCATTTTACGCTACATTATACTTCTATTCCACTACAATTCAGAAGGAAATATTGTACTTTTCACTACACTACATTCATTTTAAAGCTTTACTTACTAGTTACTTTGCAGATTTAGATTATTAAAATAAAATATAAATCAAGAAATTAATTGTGGTGTATTTACCTTTACCAGCTGCAACATTAAAGTGTACATTAATACATCAATAATTATAGTCCAATAATATAATATACATTATTCTGAAATGGGCCATTCTACATAATGAATACTTTTACTTCAGTAAGATTTTGAATTCAGGACTGTTACTTGTAACTGTATTCCTACACTGTGGTATTGCTACTTTTACTTAAGTAAAACATCTGAGTACTTCCACCACTGGGGACGGGGTCGTACAGGTGGTAACATCAATCACTACCAGACATTTATAAAGTTGGGGTAGTACAGGAGAGGTCTTTTAACATGGGAAATGACCAGAACACATTCTGACAATATGTTATCTTCTAGGGATGGGTGATATGACAATATAGACCATGAGGAAAAATTCCGTTTATGCCCTATAACTATTAATATCTCTGGGTGTACTAGACCATTGGTGGTAATGTTGTAAATCAATGAGCAGGACTACTTTATTGACGGATTGTATTTTTATTTCTATGATTTTTGCATCAATGTGAAAGTAAAGTATTTAATTTCCTGTGCTATCCAAAAACAAACATAATTGTCTGGTTATTTTATCCATTAACAATTTCTCAATTGATTTTCCAGAAAATTTACTTTATCACAATATTTTTCCATATTGTGATACAAAATAACATATTGCGTGATAGAGGATTTTATCCATATTTCCCTTATTCTCTTCATAACATTCAATTACAATAAAGGAAAACTATAATGGGAAAGGTCACAACTATGGCATTAATTTCAGGCGGATAAGAACATTTGAGCCTATAGTAAAGTCCTTTTCGACAGTAGTCCCATGCTGTATGCTGGCATTAATCAGATTAAAGGCTGTGCAGATTCTGGAGTCATGCCTACTCACAAATATTGGACAGTCCAAGGCTGTGAGAATAACGAAAGTTCAGAAACTGAGTGATCTTGCCTTTACTATGGAAATCTTGACCCGCTGTAGCAGTTTGGCTTAACTGGGCTGCTATTGTGTTAGTCAAATGAGTGGTAACTGCTGTGGCTAAAAGGACCTCTTGTTCTGTGCCAGCGCCAGGTGGCCAGGCAAGCCTACAGGCCACTCGGCAGCAAAATATGTCAAACCAGCGTGACTGAGTCGGCAACACCATCAATGTACTGAGGGGAGGAGAATATGACTGCGAAGGTAACCAAAGGGGGAAAAGACTTCAAGTTAAAACAAGTCACATAAGGAGAAATGTGTATGATCACTCTGAACTGTCAGTGCCACAGTTAGACGTGGACAAACACAGCATTAATAAGAGTCAACTTCAACTAAAACCACTATCTGTAGAACAGCAATCAAGGCCCTTTGATCAGCTGGCTTATTCTTACTGTTACTACACTACTATGTTATGTCTGCAGTCTTAGTAGAAATTATTTAGAATTAAGTCCAAAAAACAAAATATTAATTGCAGTTCAGTAGTATGAGTGTCCCATTTAACTATATAATTATATTTATACATGGCCACTAAATATTATGTCAAGTCAGGTTTAGTCAAATATAGCGGAAGGCAATGTATTGAGTCAGTCAATTTGCAATACTGACACATTACTTTGAAGAAAATGACATCTTACCTAGTAGAAGCTGAAAGGCATAAAAGACAATCCCATACACACTGTTGGGTTGGTTCAGTGCACTGTCATTTCCAAAAATGGAGCCCAAGAGTCCAAATCCTCTACCCCACCTAAACCACACAAAAACATCAGCAAAGAAGGCAGTTACAACTTTATTTCAGGAGTACAGAAGGAAACTGTAGCAAACTAAACAGACTGGATCACAGCTGAGTATCAAAACCCAATGAGTCGGACTACATGAGCGGAGATCAGATTAAAAAATAAAACAACAATATACAGCAATCAGACCCAGGTCTTCCCAATGTTTGTTTTCCAGGAACCTAAAGTACCGGCTGGATGAGGTTTGCTTTTTAGCATAATTGTGTTTTAGGAGAGGCAAATTATAATTTACATAAAAAGTACTTTAGTGTTCAGTGAATTAGAGCTGCAACAAACGATTATTTTCATTAACGATTAATCTGCTGATTATTTCCTTGATTCATTGTTTTGTCAATATATCACAAAACCGTAAAACATGTCCATCACAGTTTCTCTGAGTCCGAGTTGATGTCTTATAATGTATTGTTATGTCTGAACTACAGTCCAAAACCCATCAGGACTTTTTAGGAGGAGAAAACAAATGCTGCGTAACAAAAAGTATTTCTTTACTGCAATGGACAATCACATTGACATGACTTGAGTGCTTCAGTGCGCGTGACAGATGAGAGCCTGTAAAAGGAGAGCCCCTTTATTGAGTTTGTCTGATTTTAAGAATCAAACATAATTTACTGTCTCAAGAGGGAGACATTTCATTTTCCTGAATTTCTGGAGGCACAGCCACTGGTGCTGGTGAAATATTCTCACGTCCCCACCTGTTAATACCATTCTGTTGTTCACCACTAACTTTAAACACATTAGGTCTCATGCCAGTTTGTGCCCTGGTGAAACTGAAGCTTTTGCCCTGCTGTGAAGCAGTTTGTCTTACGTTTGTTGAGATTCTATTTATGGCAAGTTTCAACATAATTTTTTTATGTGCTGATAGATTTCTTTCAAGGAAAACCACAAATGTACAGTCATTTTGCTTAAGTAAAAACAGAAGTTTCACTCAGTGGGAATGATAAACTCATTCAACACGTTCAGTAAACATATTGCTTTTGCTCTACTGTATAGGGCTACACACATTTTTCTTGCATAATAAAACAAGTCATAACATGTGCAAAGTAGTGCATGTGATCCTGCTTACTTAAGATACTCCTGCCATATGACTTCAAAAAAAGACATCCAGTTAATCAATGAGTAAGTTCCAGAGTTCCAGCACAGAAGACACTTTGAAAAGCATGAATATATGCTGATCTATTTACATAGGCCAACTAGTTTGTGTACAACTACACAGGTATATCACTATTCATATACTAATTATTTCTTATTATATTCTGATGATGTTTTAGTGAACATTAGAATGAATTCAGTATAAAAGTTTTTCATGTCTCATTTGAGGCTATACAGCAGGAGTATGGTGATAAGAGGCTGGTTCAATAACTCAGACCTTTGTTTTATTTCTTCTCATTTGCCACAACCACGTGACCAATTGTGCCTCAGAGCAACTGTCTTGACAACCAAGGGGGGCCACAGTCGACTTCTAAACACCAAGCTATGAAATATTTGGGAAGAATGATAGTTTAAAAGCCTCTGAGCAAGCATGTTACCATTTTAAAGTAATAAAAACACATGTATCTCTTAGTGTGCAATATGTTTAGCATTTTCATTTCATTTGCCATTTTGTGTGAGCATATTCTCTTTGTGTATAATAAATTGTGTTTCCCCACATTGCAGACAGTCACGCTTTCCTTTATTTTCATTACGGCGGGCCTTCTGGCTATTATTTCAAGGCTTTATCTTAAACAGATAAGCATTTCAGGCATGCACAAAACAGGCAATTAAACATACATAAATACAATATGCTGCATCACCAAAAATACGGTAATGACTTTATAGCCATTAGAGATTAGACTGCTCAAAACCAACACTGTTTAGACTGAATTAGAAATTGGAAGTTATGTCTTTCATTCAGTCATTACTTCATTATTTGTAAAGACATTCAGTCACAACTGATGGTTCAGAGCTTATTTTCGTTGACAAAGGTGAGACTGTCTCTAATACTCAGAGAATTCACTCGCTCATCTTACAAATATGTAATAACTCCTAGACAGGTTGCATTCCAGTAATGCTGTATCTGTTCAGGGCCTGCAAAGGATCTCATTCTGTGAGATTCAATAGGTGGGGTTAACTTGATTCATTAACAGTTGAATGCCCACAGTTAAGCTGGTACGGCAACTTTACAAAATTGGCTTTATACAAGTGTGATCTGAAGAATGTAAAGGGATGTTATTTTAAATGATTGCTTGCAGACTCATCTTTGTGAGTAAACCAACTCAGATTTCTTTCTGATGGACACACAGCTAAAGTGAACCTCCAGCAGCAGCTTTATCTGTGTAGCTGTGGCAATTTCTCTGTCTGGTAACAATGTGTGATGGTGAGCAGCACTGAAACTTTAAGGTAGCCAACATTGGTACAGTCCGCTCCACTGACCTCTGGAGCAGCTCTGTGCACTGTCCCTTTAGGTGGCTAGGGTGTAGGGTTTAACCCCTTGGACTGACTGATACCCGGTGACATTAGCATAACAGCTAATGACAACAGCGTGACAGCTAACGTGAGCGCTAGCTAGTAGGTTAAAAAGTTACGTTACCCAAAATGATCAACATTAAGCCAGCTAACCACCAACTATCCTAGTTTTGGTCGGCGGAATGAATGGCTTTATCCAGCAACAACATACATAATAACGTTGGTCTGAACAAGCTATCGACAACTTTTGTGCTAAAGTTGGTGTTACAAATGTGTTACCCTTACATACTCGGAGAGCATCCAGTACAATCAGTTAATATTAGCAATCAGCAACTTATCGAAGGATAATTTTACAATGCTGACGGCTGTCTGTTGATAGCTAACTGGCTAAGAAGTATAACGTTAAGAAATGGGTTGCGTTAGCTAACCGTTAGCGAAGTTAGCTTCATCGAGCTAGATAGCTAATGATGTGCTTTTTGAATGATAAGCTAAAAGTTAACTTATTTCAGACAGGTTATTTAACTAACAGCCAGCTCGCAGCACGCCAGCAGTTATAGTTTGCAGTTAGCCTTAGCGCTAGCGGGCAGCCGGCAAACGTTAGCTAGCTGAGTGCATTTGACAGTTTAAACCGCGCAGCCCTTCCCAGATTGCCACAATAGCAGGCAGCTTCATTGAGCGCTCTTTGCTGAATTCAAATTACCTTGAGCTGAACACTTTTGAACAGCTGATGGAGCTGCTGACGTCGCACATAGCCTTATAACTCGGATCCCGAGCCTTTTCCCTCTCGACGTGAAAGGCATATAGAGACAACAGTATGCCCAACAGGCAAACAAGAAGCCTAGCTATTCTTTCCCACCGAGGGGTGGACACTCTCAGGACGGGCGCCGCCATCATTCTCTGGCCTAGCTGGAGACACGCATACATACGCAGCGAGCTCGCCTGAGACAGAACTGCGACGTGGAAAAGCGTCAGGACGTGCCACCCCGTCAGGGGCGGGCCGCTGTGCCGAGGCACAACACTACAGAAACCCTGACCGTGGCTCTCTATGCGGACACAGTTTAATCATCTAATATGCAAATAAACGGTCTTCGGGTCATACATAGGTTTCTGTTCTTTATCTCGCAGTTGAGTGTAATTCCCATTGTGGTTTGTGCATTTATTTCTATAAATGGTTACATACAAGCACGAGTAGTTATGTGCAATGTACATTATTACCATAACTTCCTTGGATATTTATATTTTCACACATTTCAGTCACTAAAGGTCCCTGAACTTACTTTCTCAAAATAATGGCGCGTTAGCAACATCGTTATTACATCAATTTGAATTACAAACACTGATGTGAAATGAACGTTGTTTAATTTGTCATACATACACATAGCTCACTTGTTCATGATATTCATGAACAAGAAAGGAAGAAAATTCGTGAGTCATGAGTATGCGTTGACAAAAACACATACAACGTGAAAAAAAAACTAGAAATAGCAATATTTCCAAATAACCAACACAGTATATTTAGCAAAGCATATAGTCCATATTTCCTCAGTCAGAGTCAGTCATGTAGCCACGATCACGTGACTACATGTATATAAACACAGGGTGACATCATGTTTACTCGCTCTTGGACTCGTCTGGTGTAGACTGCAACATTCCGTTTCCAAATGGCGACAGACATGGAGAGATTTGTTTCTTTCGAGGAAGCGTATTACGATCAATACGACTATTATAATCTGCTTGAATACTCGTGTCATGCTTGTGGCAAAGGGAGGACCAAGAGAGAAATCGAGCTGAACACAAACCGCCATTGCCCCGCAGGGCACGAGAGGAAGATAGCAGAAAAATTTCACAACAGCGAAATGAAACGCAGGAGAACCAAGAGCTCGTCGTCGTGATGGCTTTCCCCGATGTTTCCAGGTAACACTGTGCCTCTGTAGTCTGAAAATAGTGTCTATTCATGGTCGAAAACCCCATTATTTGTTCAACAGTCGGCCTTTGTGATAGAAAAAAACAACCTCCTGCTTGGATATTTAGACAAGGAGATCCTGCAGATTAGACTCTAAGAGCAGTCATAAATGTGAGGTGAACGCCTGCTTTTGTGATCGCAGTCAGGATCATTGTAAACTATGCTTGAAAATTCAAGTTTGCTTTGTTCTACCTATTAGGTCACTCTGATAGGTAGAGCCATGTGAATCAAGCCTTTCCCTTTTAACATGTTTTTATTTCACCTATTCTGTTTGTACCATAATAAAATCAAACCATGCTCCATTTTTAGTACAGGAGGAATAAGTGATACATTTTGATGCTTTGAAATTGGATTAGTTGTCACCATAACTCAGGCCAGCATAGTAAAAACAAAAATAGACAAATGACTAGTTAATTAATCGATTATTCAACTGACAATATTAACAATTTAGCTAATCGATTTTTAAGCAAAAGGGGCAGATATTAGCTGGTTCCAGCTTCTCAAATATGAGGATTTCCTGTTTTTCCCTGTTGTGTATCATTGTAAATTAAATATCTTTGGCTTTTAGACTGTTGGTCAGACAAAACAAGCAAGTGGAATATGTCAATATGGGCTTTTGGAAATAGTGATGAACCTATTTAATTGTGTTCTTACATTTTATAGACCAAATAATGAACTGAGAAAATAATCTGCAGGTGAGTAGATAATGAAAATATCCTTTAGTTGCAGGATATGGATTGTGATGACCATTTAATTGATTTCCACACAGATCCGGACACAAGTTGGATTTCTGATGTTGACCAAGGCCAATTGTCTCTGCCTTCCCTGACCCAGGGAATGGAGCGCTGTGACACCGGGAATATGTCCTTTAATCAGTCACCAAACGGCTCTCCATTCCATACTCTACCCTGTAACAAGACCTGCTACTCTCAAGTTACAGCTGTGCAAGAATAGTTAGTGTTGAGCTATCTAGGTCAGTGGTGTGTGCTTGATAAACATATAAAGATAGATATAGTCATTTCTGTGGGTGCTGAAGATATTATACTGTACTTTGATTCAATAAAAACTGATAACTAGACCACCTTGGATTGTTTTATTACTATTGCTCATAACTGATAATAAAAACATTTTCTAGTAGCTTTAATACAACTGGTTGAGTTCTGTTAAGTAGGCTGCATTACAGGCTTATGACTGTTTTGTGTTTGTAGTTTCAGCAGAATCTATCCCTCCATCCCTCTCATTTTGCTTTACATGACCAATGGACACATCTTCCTTCTCTCTATGAATGTCTCCCTCCTCTCTGTGTCCAGTTTTCTCAGGGGGAATGAGAGCCTGCTGTTTACCTTTTTTTGTTTACCAGTGGAGTGGCATGCACATCCAGACACCAAGGGCAGGGGGCAGTTTTTTTCAGAAATGCTCAAGGATATGGCCTGCAGCCTGGACAAAGATTTTTTTGTGCATTTTAAATTGTATCATTTTTACTGGTATGCTGCAAAGCACCCTAACCCTATCCAAACAAGGCTCCTAAACCATGTCTTGTCGTGTCTTTAAGTGGATGATGAGGACTAAGCAGTGAAAATTCAAAATATCTGCAACTGCATGTGGTGGAAAGTACACTGCAATGATTGAAAAGTAGCATAAATAAATGATGAATGAAAAGGTTAAGTGTACTTCAGTTGAACCAGAAGCTCGCCAATGCTTACCAGTGTTTATAAATTGTCAGTGTTGCACTACTCGCCGAACCTTGGGTGAATTTACCAGCTTTTATTTTGAAGGAGGGATCGTTCAACCGGAACTTCCGTCCTGGCCGCCACCTTCACACATGTATGAGCTGCTAACAAATTGACCAATTTGTTCGTCATTTATTTTTTCTACCCACCAAGATGCAGATATGCAGTGTGTGCAGCGAGCAGACACCGAAATACAGATGTCCAGTCTGTAAAATAAGATAGTAAGTAACTTTAAATAACTGTCTGTAAGCTAGGTAGCTTCCGATTTGTTTCTTTAGCTAGCTTTTTTACGTTGCTAGTCAAAATTTAAAGAGTCATTTGAGAATGCCAATATTGTAGAAGACCGTTTTCTGTTGTGGTAGATGAGTACGTTTGTAGGACCTACCTTAAAATAATACCAAATATAGCAGCCTGCCTTATCCACCAAGAGCTAAAGCTAACGTTAAATTACGATTACTTTACAATGCAGTACCGTAGCATTGTTCGTAAAATATGACACTGGTTCCCAGAACTTTTAAAAATGGCAACGCTTGTAACTTAAAAATTCAAAATAGAGAAAAATATTTGAACATATTTACAGACCATGCCATTGACTTAATTAAGTCTTAAAGTAATGTCCGCGTGAAAACAATTTTGGACATCAACACCGCGTGTGACGGCAACCCACGTAGGTCAAAACGATTGCAGATTTGACGTCATAGGCCAGTATTCCCACTGTTGATCGAGCGAATCAGACATCACTCCATGAATTGTTTTTAATTGATTGTTTAATTCATCCATTCATTAATTCACTCTGATGTGTAATTTAGAATACACGTGTTTGCTTATTACTATTTAGAATAATCCTATTTAAACACGTAAACATATAGCCTACTGTATGTACTGATGTCACTGTGTATTACTTTTTAATTATTATGATCTGCCAGATACATGACCGTTTTTAATTGTGTTTTTTTCTCTTACAGTTGTTCACTTGGCTGTTACAAGAGGCATAAAGGTAAATTAGATTGTTAGTATTTTAGTGATGTAGTTATGTGATGTTTAAACAAGCTGTGGTCATATGCAGAGTAAATATTAATGCTGCTCATCATCCATCTCTCCACCATCTGATTTCTTCTTTCTAATTTTGGTCCATAGACACTTGCCTGCTTGTTGAGCAGCCTGCACCTATTGATCCTGAACCTAAGGATGCTTTCAACACTGGTATGGGGCTATTTCTCTCATTCCTGTGATTCTATTTCCTTGAGTAGTGTGTCAACATCAGCCAGAGTACAAGAGTACAAATCAAATGAATTATAATAGGTGAGGGTGGGCAACACGGACGAAGAAACCATACAAAAAGTCACATTCATATTAACACAGTGCTTATTGCCTCATGCTGTTCAGTGAGATTTACCTTATTCATTTAGTCATGAGAATTGTGAAAACAATTACTGTATACAGAAACAACCTAAACAAAATTCTATTGTGATAATCTATAATGCTTAATGTCCAACATCTTGTCACCAAGTTGTGCATTTCACTGTTCACATTACACTGAGGTAGAGAGGGGATGGGACAAGCTGAACTTGAGAATTGATATTTATAACACAAATATTTGTATTACTTTAAGTTACTGAAAGAGAGTCTGTGAGATGAAATGAAATACCAAAAGAGTTCAACTTTTACAATTTTCTGTTGCCCCATGTGAAAGCACTTTTGGCTTTACTGTCTTTGCAGAGCCGTGGACTGTTGAGGATCTTCTGCATGAAAATGACATCATCGACAAAGTGCCTCTGCAGAGGCTCCAGCTGTTAGGTATTAATCCAACATTACCTTTTGTCTGCTCTTAACCCTTCAGTTTTTCTCAACACTATTGGCAGCAGCATCGCATGTCCAATGTTCCTTCATCTAAAACTTATTTTATATTATTATCTGTTAGTATTAACTCATGACCATATAAATGGTTTTCAGTCAGATGTGGGTAATTCATGTTTTCTTATTTCCTCTACAGGACATTCAAAAGAGCTAAGAGATCTTCTTTGTAACCCCCATCTGAGACAGTTATTACGCTCCATTGACGGTGCAGACAGCAAAGACGATGCGATGAAGGCTGCCATGCAGGAGCCACTGTTTGTTGAATTTTCTGATCAGTGTTTGAAAATTGTAGAAAAAGCAAAGCAAAATCATTAACATCCAGTGAAGCTGGTGATTTGTAAAATCGTGCCTATCGGATCCTTTTTGGGTTATATTTTGGGGGGGCTGTACTTTTTTTAAAAAATATAATATATCTTGGAATAAGCCACACTGTGCCACGCTGTAATTTGTTGATCTAACTTCCTGTCCTGTGTCCTGCCATGCTATAGGATGTACTGTATATAAATAAAGGCTGAAATGTTTTCAAACTATCAATTCCTGAGTCAACATTAAAGGCTTCACAGTGTAGTTAGCTAAAGTCACTTGTGTAATGGCTGATTACATGTAAACAAAGTTTGATGTGAAAGCAAAATTTATACATGAAGTTTTTTAAAAGACATTTATTTCAACAAAACAGTCATTCAAATATTATTATATTATATTAACATAATTCAAGTTGTTCATTGATCCCTTGGTACCACTGACAAAACAGAGTATACAGATTTCAAATGATAAACTATCATATGACTCAGACACATTTCAGTGAATCTATAGCTGGTATAGATTAAAAGGAATTATTTAGCGAGTAAATAAAGATTTGCAAGGAATCAACTGTAGATAATGTGTTGAATATTTAAATTATGAATATAATAAAACTTTATGGCTATAATAACATGTTTAGTGTAAAAAACTGGTATGGTATACAGTCCTTGCCTTGATGCTTTGGATTGCAGCAGATTAAAATCCACATGGAAAGTAGTTTAGTCAAACATTTTGTAAATGTGCATATTATAAAAGACCCTTTATCAAACAAAGAGCAGCAATGTGAATAAACCTGGGTTCATCCTTTCCCTGTTTCACATAAGTGATGTGTCTGCTTGTTCAGGACTTTTTGTCCATTTGTTGCTGTATGTGAGCAGGTGTGTGCGTTTAATGTGCAATATGTGCTTTACATGTGCAATACTTGCTTTATTACTTTCCCCCCCAGCATAACACACTCATAGTAAATGCTGGATGTTGTATATGTGCATCTGAATCAACAATGTGTTTTTACACCCAATATAAATCTATGAAATCACACAGTCACCTTAAATAAATACATATACTAACAGCCCATTTGGGATTTGAGTGAAGATTTTAAGAAAGGCACTTGTCACAGGCGCAATACTTTGATCAACAGTCAGATGTTCCAAAGAGGCAACATCACAGTAACATCATAATCATGACTCACACCCCATTCATTGTTTCCTATATGCAGGACACATGGCACATATTCCACAAATGGTTGACAAAAATCATATGTGCCTTATCTCAGATTTGGCAGGCCGACCTCCTCTTAGGTTAAAATATTATGCAAGGTCTTTGCACCCTTGTATAACACAGAGTGAGATCCACTTTGGCATTCTTACAAAAGTTAATTAGAGCTGTAAATGATCACTTTAAAACACACACATTTAACACAATGACAGCTTAAAATACCAGGTTTGTTCCCTCTGTGTCAGACTGTGGAAGAGCTGCTGCTTCACTGCAAAAGCACCTCTGAGGCAGATTGGTCTTCATCTGTGTCCATGAAATTAGCCTTCAGTGTTCTGCAAAGAGGGAACTCTTACAAAGTTTTCTCTAGCAGGATCTCATTGAACCCTGTCACGTCAGTCTTCATGTCTGGTTGCCTGTCAGCGTAGAGAAGTGGAGATCGCTGATAGTGCAGCTTTACAGATCCCTGAGTGGAAAAGAAAAGTTGAATCTCAAATGACTAACCATAAAAATCATCTGGATGATAAAAACTTTATTGGAGATCTAACAGAACTTGTGTGGATGTGCCCTCACCTTGGGTTGAGCCCGTATGGAGGCGAGCCCCCGCGTGTACTGGTTGGTCTCAACCTTATACCCCCCTCTCCTGGAGGGCAGGTTGAGGGAGGTCATCACAGACATCATCTTCTGGAAGCCTGTGGCTGTCAGAGACACGGTGATGGATGGGGCAGAGGCCAGAGCCAGGCCCATGGGCCACCCTCGCACTGTGACAGGCTCCTGGATGGTGGAGAGCTGCACCGAGCCCCGCTCCCTGATAACAGGGTTCAATGCTGGCACGTCCTCCTCCACAAGGTCCTTTGCATCATCCAGTTCTGTCTCAGCCAATGATTTCAATAGTGCCTGCCACAAAACCCAAAATGCATATTATCCATAACTCCATGTTTATTTAGCAGGGACAGTGCACATTAATAAACATTGCTGTAAATTTGCCAAGTGAATTCACATTTATCAGATTTTGTGCAGTTCCCTCTGGAGACACAAGGCTTTATACAACTTTTTGACATATGCAGTAGTACTCCCCAACACCTGTAAACAGACTTTGATGTGTATAATCGGTGGAGTTCCCCTTTAATGTTTATAGAAAGATGCACTAAATAAGACAACATTGTGCTGCATTATTAGGCACTAATTGAAACATGAGAAGCAGAAGCATACAGTACACAGACATAAGCACATACACATACAGTACATAAAACACATAAATCACTCTGGCACAATAAAAGCAAGGTCATAATAAAATAAATGAACACAATGCAGGTACATACAGACGCACTGGCTACAGCAAGGAGCAATTGATTTTTAGTACTGAAAAAAATGCTAACTGCTAATCATCATTTCTTTAAATGAGATCTAAATAAACCGTTTGTGTCCAGTTCTCTAATATAAGCTGGGATAGAGTTCTAGGTGTGTGCAGCTTTAACAGAGCCATGAAGAATGAGCAAGAAAACATAAGATACGATAAGTGGTCTTTCCGAATCTCACCCTCCACTTCCTCCAGGAGTTCTGGATGACTGCAGCTGCTCTGTTCCATCTCTGGATCTGCCTCCTGACCAGCCAGGACCGCACCCCTGCAGGAGGCGTAAAACACCATCAACATCTAACCTAGCAGTTCACTCTGCAAGTTTAATCTGTGCCTTGTGGAGAGAAATGTTTATGTACTCAGAAGGAAGTTTCAAAAGAACATCTTTCATTAACAGTTAATGAGATGAGCTTCTATGTGTGGCAGCTTCTGCTGCTTCTGAAGGGATAAACGAAGTCAGCCTGCAGACATTGTGTACAGACTCAGTTGGCCAGACAGACAGGTCAAAGCCAGCACACTCACAGTGGGAGCGAGGCCACACAGCTCTATTAATTCCACTCAGCAGTACCTGGCCGGAGCATTAAGAGTTTACCTGCTTGGATCAGAGTAGCAGACTGCTGGCGGGTGTGGCGTCTGCAGCGCTGGTATCGCAGCCAGCAGCACTGAATGGAGAAGGCACACTGAGACAGAATCTTCTTCCTCTGATCCTCCAGCAAATCTAGCTGTGAGACAACAGCCAGGCAGGTCAGTACTCCAAAGACCAAAACCCTTATTTACTTTACAGGTCTGATAAGTAACTGAAACACCCAACAAGTACAATATGGCCAAATCGAAAAGGAAATTCTTGGCATTATGTAGTAAATTTGCAAATTATTTCCCAGGCATTTTTGTACCAAGTTATACATACATACATACATTATGTGTGAGGATGACACATAATGTGTATATAAATGACTGACCATCGACTGGGTGAGAAAGATTTTAGTCCTTCCACAGTGCACCCATGAATTGTGTTTTTCACTGTCAAGGTTGTGTGAGGGGTCAGAAGCATTGTGTTGTAACACGACACTGAGGAGCTTCTCCACTTCTTGTCGAAGAATGTCGTTGCTGTCAGCCTCCACATCTAATACAGAGAGGAATTAGAATTAGAGTGAAGCACTAGAGACATAATTCAAGTGGCAGAGCAGCACTCGTAACTGTGTAGAGATTCACTTTTACCACACACAGTAGTATGTGTTTGACAGCATATGTCACTCAGATGTGATTACTGTGAATTCAATGAATCTTTCAAACCTGATATTTGGCAGCATTCAGGATTAGTGAGCAGGTAAGTTCCTTGAACATTCATACAAGACTTAAGAGTGTACAGCCATGCTAGTGTAGCTAAAAAGCAGCTGAACAGTGAGTTAAGATGAATACAAGTTCAAACACAAAGATCAGGAATGAGTAGAGAAACAAGAAACAACATGCAAAGCAAGCTCTGATAGTCAGAGGTGCATGCATTTACCTGGAAGGTTCATAAGAAGTTGCAAATTTTGTTAGAAAGTCCTGTTTTTATACACCAAATGGAAAAGTCCCAAGGAGAGTAGAAAACTGAGGATCAAATGTACTAAGAGGGCTAATGAAGGAAAAGGAGAATAAACCAGCAGACCTAAAGAGAGGAAATAAAATCACTCTTTGTCCAGAGTAAATAAGCCAAACCTTGAATGGATCCTGCAAGAAACTGTACTTACCAACACAATGACTCCGGGACTTGTTATTTGAATATTTTGCAATCAGTCCATAACGTTGCATGAAGCCTTTGAAAGGAATTCTGTACAACAGAAATGACAAGTCAACCAAAATCCTAGAGAAACAAAGCAATGTGTTAAGATTAAGAGTTAACAAAGGAAAAATGTTTCACCTTATTGGAAAGCCAGCAGCACTAATATGAATAGTCTCCACAATCCCACAGGCTTCCAACTGCATGATAACCTGACAGCAGACAGAAAATAATCATTGAAACCTTTCCCCTCTGTGAAAAGGGACAGCATTGCCTCTCATTGTTGTGATTGTGGTACTGCTGAAAGAGAGAACAGCATTAAATGTGTGTAGAACTTCTACCTCCTCCTTTTTGAAGGTCAGAGGTTTGCAGTCTGGGTTCGGTTTGATGCAGCGAGTGTAGTGAGGAGTTGTGGTGTGGAGGATCCTCATCAAGCTCTCCAGAGAGTTCTACAATCAGACATTAACATCATCAGTGCCATGACCCAACCCTCCCAGGAGGAAGTCTACAGGCCCCGACAAGCTAATGTAACCCTGGTGATGAAGGCTTTAGTTGGCTCCCACCTTGAACTTGGAGACCACGGTGACTTTACTGAGCCCCTTGGTAGTTGGGTTCTCAGTTTGCTTGTCAGTGAAGATCTGGTGAAGCAGGGGGTTGTCAGACTTCTGAAGCAGGTTGATGAGCTCTGGTGGCACTGGGTCCTGAAACACAAAATCCAGTAGGGGATGAGTGAATGGATCTGTGGTCAACTTTCTGAACACTATTTAAAAGCTTTTCTTACACACCTTGTTTTTCTCCACCATCCCCTGTATCTGGTAGTTGACTTTGCCAGCGTAATGGGCCACAGTGAAGTGTGGCTCCTTGCTGAACTTGTGCCAGCTGATGTTGGCATTACCACAGAGATCCTTCTCCAAACGACTCCTGAATGTCTTTGCATCTGAGGCTCGATTAAGACGACTCTCCTACAGGACAGGTATGTAAAAAATGACTTACTTACTATAGATACATATATTTAATAATATATCAATGTACGTATTAACCAAGAAAATTACTGCAATCCCTTCTGCAGGGAAATAAAGGGTTAAAAGGGCTGAAGGACAATTACTTGTATGCTGTCCTATAAAAAAAAAATACAATTGGCTTCAACGTAAAAAGATAAATCCATATTACAATTTATTTTTAAAAGAATATGATCTAAATGAAATTCCTTATGAATTTCAGCTCTACAGGGAAGACATGTTTTATATACCACTTCCTTGAAGACAGGTGTATAGCTTGATTTTTTGTTATGGGTCCACCAGGACTACCAATAAAACTGTTATACAAGATCCTTCCAACGAAAATTATCAAAAATGTCATTTTTGTAATGATGATATGGAGATTTATTTTGGCTTTGTCTCAGTGTTATTGCCTTATTGATGATTAGCTTTGTATTCTATTGCCTTGAGTGTATGCTCACAAACAATAATATGTGGTTTAAGAAGCAGAAGCAAATACTGTTGTACTACTGACTAAAAAAATTCATGTTTGATGTGAAGACGAAAGAAAGTTGGACTTTTGTGGCTTTTGTTCGCTTCTAAGGCACTATTTTACTCTCGAGGGCAATTGCAAATAGGCAATGGAAGTTAAAAAAATCCTGGAATCGTTCAAGTTTGTTAATTTGTATTTTTATTATTATTATTTAGGTTTTTTTGTTTGTGGTTTTTTTTAAACTATTATTAGTGTGTGTGTTCTGTTTGCTTGTTTGATTGCTTTTGGGTGTGTAGGTTATGTAAGTTATTTAAGTTATAGATTGTCTTTGTTATTATTTTTATCAATAAAAAATTACAATAATTAAAAAATAATAATGACAAAAACAAGAAAATGACCAGCATACCTCATTAAGAAGAGAAAACACACTGACAGGGCTTCCCTCGATAAGATCCAGACAGCTCTGGTTGTCTTTGTATTTGACAAAGGACCACTGCAACCCCTCAGACACATATTCCTCCTGGAAGAAGCAGAGATAAACATAAACACCCAAGTACAAAATCCATTTTTCACATCACACAAGGTACGGCAAGTTGCTGACAAGCTGAAGAAGCCTCCTGAATGTCTGAGGCCTGGACATCGACTCCATCAGAGGCTCTGCTGAGATCGCCGCATGGAAACGGAAAACTGATAGACGCTACCTGCTGAGCTCTGAGATAATGAGCCACAAAGTGCTGCTGCAGTTTCTCATTGGCGTAGTTGATGCACAGCTGCTCCAGGTTATTGATGTGGAAACACTCGAACCCGTACACATCTAGAACTCCTGGAGAGCACAGTGAGGAGAGGACCGTGTGAGTTTATGAAAAGAAACTGGGGGGAAAATTACAAAGAGATATGCATTTAATGAAGTAAAAGACAATAATGCTTCTACCTATGAAGTTGCACCACATGGATTTGTCTGCACATATGCTGTTGTTGATGAATGTAACCAGCCATTCAAATAATCTGTTGGGAAAACGTGATAGAGAGCCTATAATAATAAATTGCGATTAACAGACGTGTCTTCCTCACAGTTTATTGTAAACAAAAAGGCATGATGGTTTCATATTTGAGTGTTGTGGTGGAAAGAGTGTTTGACGACAACACACAGGACAAAAACCAGCTCTTGCGTTACCAGCCCTTTTCACATAACATTATCACATTCTGACAAATCGCTGCATTATTTGATGAGTAAATCCTCATTCTTACTGGGCGTAGATGGCCTTGGCCAGACAGTCTCTCCTCATGCTGCACTCTGGCTGGGAACAGGGCTTGAGCACGCTCTGCTTCCCCGCCTTCAACGTCCTCACTCTTAAACACATCTGAAGCTCCTCAGCAGGGACACACAGCAGCTCAGCAGCCCTCTGCAAGAAGTCTAAAACACAGGCAGGAGTGGAAGGCTGTAAACTACCTACTTCATTTTGTTGATAGTTATTGTGTTATTGTATCTTTCAGAATAAATCCCTTGAGCATCATACGGTTTGTATTTATGTCAGCTTTAAATGTCTAAATAATGGAGATTTTAAGCACTCTGTAACTTGAAGTGATTGATAAGAGTTCATTAAATACATAAACATAATCATATCCAATACCTTTGGACTGTTCATCTAGGTTACAAGGTTGTAATTCATCGGTTGAAGAGGAGAAAGTCACATTCCCCAGCTGCAGAATCCCTGCTAATATCTACATTGCATTACAACAAACAGAGAAATCAAATTTTATGCTTACAGAGAAAGAAAGATAATCAAAAAATGCCAAGTTGATGATTAGGTAACACTACTTTACATTACTTTACCCCCCCCATTTAGCATTTATAAGCAGAATAAAAACACTTAGTAAATAATTAATAACACACTATAATGTAGTTGTGAGCAGATATAAGTGTTTACTAATGTATTTGTCAACAACTACAACTCCTCCTGTGGGCACCCATAACTGGATGCTGGTGTGTAACCAGATGAATGACAATATAGTAGAACACTGTTGTTATAATATAAAATATGTCTTCATAGGAGAAATTATAATTGTTGACAAATACTGTACATTATAAACACTTAAATGACCTTATATCTGCTTAAAACTACATTGCAGTGTGTAATAAACTATTTATTAAATGTTTATAAATGCTTTAATAGAGGGGGTTAAAGTAAAGTGTTACTGATGATGAATACATTACCTTGAATATTTGTCTCTGCCTTTCTGAATAAATGCCCAGATGAACCATTGCCTCGACAGTCTCATGAAAACAATCCTCTATAAATTTTTAAATGAAGAGCAGTTACTTGTGAGAATCACAAAAATAGAATAAAAGACAAACAAAAGCCTAAATACACATGAAAAATAAATACCTACCATCAACTGCTTTTTCAGAATTTGGCAGCCACACAAAACATTGGCCACGTGGCATCTTCCACTCCTTCCTCTGCTCATCTGTGGCCCCTTTAATCATCTGAAAAACAATATGCTCTCAGCATTTACATCGGAATTACATATGAATCAGTTAAAATTAAACTGAAATACCATATGAGCATATGAGGTTTAGTGCAGCTGTGTTAACTCACCTGGTAAAAGATGTGGAAGTTCCTCTCATTAGCCGGTTGGCAGGCCACCCTGGTCTTCTCTAGCAAGTATGTCTGCACGGACGCACCCACTAACAGCTGACACCTTCGTGTAAAAATTACATGAACAGATCAAACTGACCAACAACTTGTACTATTGTTCACTTTGGGAAAGTGAGCTGATGCTATCTCCCGTAATGATGACGGAAGTGCAGCAGGCTCAGCTGTAAGTACCTGTCTAGCTGGAGCTGGATGTACTTTCCAAAGCGACTGCTGTTGTTGTTCCGTAGCGTACAGGCATTGCCTACATGGAGGGTAAAGTGATGACTGAGTGACTGTCTATAGTGGTTATTTTCACATTAACGAGACACCAGCGATCAGTTGTCTCACCAAAAGCTTCCATGATGGGGTTGGAGTCCAGCACCCTCCTCTCTATCCTCTCCACTGTGTCCTGACTCTTCACCACTGAGGAGGAGGCCGCCACAGTAGCGTAGTATTTCATGAGGCAACGAGATGTCCATGTCTATAAAGAAACAAATCATTGGTCCATTAAAGATTGTTTCTACTAATCCTGTGACCCAATTCACAGAGATCACATAAAGTTAAGGGCAACTAACGATCCTTATCGATTCATCTCTTGACTATTTTTAGGATTAATTGTTTAGTCTAAAAATGTCATAATTGTTGATGATTCATTTTATGTCAAACAACTAATCAATTAATATACTAATTATTTGAGCTCTACCCACAATATTCTTTTTTATTTTGGGATGTGCTCATTGCAGAGGTGTTTTCCCCAGAGATCAACTGTCAATCAAATGATGAGTGCAGTTTTGAGATTCTGTGGCCAGTCGCCATTTTGACAATCACTGCTCATGCCAATTATCCTCCTTATAGATTATTCTTATTTTTTTCCATTAACCAACTAATTAATAATAAGTCTATAAAATGGGAATAATGCATGATTTCTTCAAATTGCTTATTTGATCTGGCCCACAAAAACCCTAAGCAGTTAGTTTTTATAAAAACTGTAACATGAAAGAAAAGTAAAACATTCTCACATTTCAGAAGCTGTAACCAGCAAAGTGTCTGTTTGTTCAAATCAAACCACTAGTGCTGCTGAAAATGTAAAAAGACACATCACTTCCTATGGGACAGATGAGTGTTTTTTGTGCAGAGCAGCACATTAACTGGTTTGACAATTAATTGCTTTTGTATTTCATCAGTCAATGAAGTGCCAACAGATATACAAACTAAAAATAAACTGCTTGTCTGATCTTGTACTGAGCAAAGAACAAATAACAATACTGAACACTTTTTGCTGACAAATATGCAGTAATAATATTCAGGGCATCAATCACACCAAGACTTAAAATTCTTGACATAAGCCAGTTTATATATGAATGCCTAATCAGCTTAGTCCATATACTGTAAATTGGCCAGTACCCCAACTTGTACAGCTGAATCTGTGGCCCCGTAAGTAAAAAAGCAACTGATAGTTTTAACCCCTGATTGGTATAATAGGTTACGTTTATTGTTTAAGCTTAACACAGTATGTGTTGGTTTACCTTTCCTGCGCCGCTCTCACCGCTGACCACCAAGGATTGGTTCACTGGCTCCAGCTGGCCCTTAACATTCCTGTAGGCTTCTTCCGCCACTATAAAGATATGTGGTTTGAACTCCTGTTGACAAAAATATACAGACTTATTAATATGCTGGACAATTCCTCGAGCCGTCGGTGCATTCAAGAAGTTCCAGAGTTTCATGAGTTTGACTTTGAAGCTGTTCTTGACAAAAGGAGGCAGACGAGGAACCAGAGGATTTTTGTTGGAAGAGGATTAAGTGAGCACAAAACAGCATGGTTGATGTTTTTTGCACTTTAAAACTGCAAAGTTGGTAAACATCAGACATACTGATAAAATATTAATCGTTGTTGACATTCTGGCAGTACCAGTTGGGTCATTTTTGAAAGGAAGGAAACGGGCCCCTGAAAAAGCCAAACTCTTACAATGCACCCACCGGACCCTGCAACACCCCAATCCCTCCGCCTCCACCCCCCATCCACACCCCTGTTTGAACCACCATATACAGTATCCTTCCTCAGCATGATTAAAAACCTTATAGAGAAATATACATAAATTAGCTGAATTACAGTGAGAGACAGCTGTGACTCTGTAAATACCTGGGGCTGAGCAGCGCAGTGATACTCCTTCATCACATCCAGAGAATAGAGGTCTGGGACGGGCTGGAAGGGGTTAAGAGCCACCAAGGTGCAGCCAGCATGGGTGTAAAACACCTTCACGCTGTACCTGGCCTGCAGACATTTCAGCACTGCCAGAGAAAAACATTAAATAACAACATTAGGCACTAAGAGGGAAAAAAACCCCACAAAAAAAACAGGCAAGCCAATGTTTTGCAGATGATTAACCACCAGAGGCAGGAACAAGAGAACACCAGAGAAGACGGCAGCATCAAAATGGCAAAGATATGTGTATCTATAATAAAATTCTCTGACTATATAAAATATAATATTCCATATAACAAATGCAGCATAATCAGTCCAAGTACTTTACAAGAAAATATCCCACAGCAATTCCATGCTGTTATCCTGACCTCTGCTGTTAATAAGCTGTACTGTTATGCTTTCTGCCTTGGGCTCAAACTAACATCACCTTGACATATAAACTAAAATCTTTAAAGTATCAATGACAAATCTTTTCTTACATAATGCCAATGACACTGCATTTTTATGTCAAGACAAACAATGGAGAGTAAAAATGTTTGCACATGGACACTTTAAGACATGCTTCATATTTACCTGTGACCCTACCGTATTAGAAATCTATAAGAAATACAAGAATTATAATTTTTTTGGGAGGCATGTATATGCCAGCAAAGTAAATCATGCCCTTGGTTCACTCACTTGAGTAAACCCTGTTCCCTATCATTGTGTATACTGCAGCATTTTGATAGCACAGCAATCATTCATGCATTCATATTTTCTATTTATTATCATCATCCTGGCAAGTTTTATCTTGACGGGGTTAAATAATACACAGCAAATGCTGCAATCCAAGGTGACATGAGCTGGAAAACATTGTGTCACACTGGCTGTGTATTTATAAATAAAAACGAGGTTTACACAACAAATCAAACACTCAGCACTCACTGACATGCAACGGTAGAGATTTCAAGATTTACTGCATATACTGCATCAAGTGATTTAGAGACATAGGCTCCCAGTGACATCATAGCCCTATGTGTTACCTGTCGTCGGGGTCACTGGGTTGACTTTGGTGAGGTCGTCATAAGTGTGGAGTAGGTCTTCATCAGTGAGGAAGGCCTGAATTTCTCCCTCCAGTGACTCATTTAAGGATGGGTGAGGAGAATGGACCTTCTGGACGAATCCTTTCACCTATGTGAATGAGGCAAAATGTGAGGCGAACACACACAGAAAGGACATTGTGTTTAAAATATGAACTGACACTCTGTAAGTCATGCCAAGTAAATAAATGCCTATGGATGGAAACAATAGTAAAAAAAAAAAAAAAAAAAGATAGAAAGAAAGAAACTTACATTTAGAAAAGCGCAAGATGATTAAACAAAAGCCAGCGAGAGGAGGATTGTGTTTCTATGCATATTGCATTTGTTATTCCCACGATCTAGGGCACATACTGTATTTAAAACATAAACACTGCTCTCCAGACTTCAGAAACCAGACAACTGTGCCCAAACCTGTGATGTCATAATGACTCAAGTCTGATTGTGCCACTTTTGAGCAGGTTTTGATTCAAGGCAAAGGTAGCACTTCCAAAATAAGGGTACATTTCCTAGATCCATACATAACCGTACAGCAAAATAAATCTTATTTTGTGCATCAAAATGTCAAACATTCTGTGGGTCTATACAATCTGTCACTTTCCTGAGCTATGAAGCGCCTAAAAATGCTCCATCTCTATGCAATTAAATGTTCAAGTTTTTATTCTTGGCTTTGAGAGAGCTGCCAAACATCATACATCATAGCATACTTCACATGCTATTTTCACTGACCCCATGGTTCATTTTAGAGACCTAAAACAGTGGGCAGTTGCTACATGTATTTGTGCAAAACCAGTTCAGTGGTCAATATGTCACGTGTAATTCATTCAGTCAGTTGAGACTGACAAATGGCAGTCTGCTTTATCCTGCCAAGATCACATGGCCTGGACCTGCAGCCCGTCTGTAAACTGTCAGCAGTCTGCGGCACTAAATGTGTGCAGACAGAATTAATCCAACAGCAGGTAGCCTACATCCCATCATTCTGTAAGTCATTTTTAAACCATGTATGAATGTAATACCTAATGCTACACGAATAATATCCTGTGTACACACACTACGTTTCAGCTGACACATAGCTAACACATACAGTACATTTAAAACTAAAGTCCCATGTTGTGGGACTACTTGCATCTGTCACAATAAACGCTGGATTGCGGTAACGTTATTGTTCGTCGGTCACAGGTATGCGTTCAGAAAACATTTTACAAAGCGTTTGAATACGCACCAACCAATCAAAACTGAGAACCGGTACAGACTGATAAAGGTATTCCAGGTTAAGTTAAACGTATCATACCTTTTACATTTTATAAACCAAAAAAGAAAACCTATAAACCACCAGTTGAGAAACTGTGTGCGGGTCTTCCCCGTGTGTAACTTACCGTTCCCCCTCCATATCTGTAGCCTGCTCCAACGTTACGTCTGTTGTCCGCAGAACTCATTGATTTTACTGTTACCTTCGTGTCTGTCGAAAGGTCAGCCGAAAACCTTGATAAGAACTCTGCCAACAGTCTAATTAAGTTTAGTTCTAGTTATTCTACTCTGCAGTCCTGAACTTCAATATTTTCCATTACTGTCAGAAATTCCTCAAGGACAGCTTCCCGTGCCTGTTGCTGCCTGTCCGACTGCCTCCCAAACCACACATTTATTCCCGCCTTCTTCCTGATGCTTCATGGGCCGAGCTGTCCACCACTGGGATTTATACTGAAATTACTCTTACTTTAGAACCATATAGCTTTAGACTTCATTCTTTTGAATGCCACTGAACTGGACTTAACATAAGAACGTTATATTTATCAATTTATATCTAGTTTTCATTTTGTGTATCCAAAACTCGAGACTCTAACATTAGTGGCAATCCTGGATTTATCAGTTGCCCGAAATAGATACTAAACCAGAGATGTTTGACCGTCATATTAACTTATACTAAGGTTAGTAGCCTACTAATACTATTTTTCAGAATATGTTTTTAACATGAAAGAAACGCAAATCACGGGTAGGTTGGAAGTTGCCAGAAATCCGAGCTGTCGTGAATACGTCATTGGACCGAATACGGAAGTAAGCGTAGGAGCTGCAGGAGCTATATTGTAGGCATCATAGTTGGGCCGGGACGTCAAGCAACTGTAAATAGTTATGCTGTAAAACAGGTATTTTGTGTATCTGCATTTCCCACGAAGAACAGAAAAAGCTGTAGTGACTGATAAGCAGACACACAACTCCCTTGTGGACGTTATTCAACGTCGTAGAGAACTTCATTTGACTGCATTCGTGGTGAGTGCTAACGTTAGAAAGATAGCTACTTTGTGGGAAAATTCAAAGGAAAGGTGAAAACTCATCCTGAAGGGTAGTTTACAATGTTTTGTACAGTTAAGCCAACGCCAACAAACGAAGAATGCTTTAGCTGAGAATCAGCACATCAAGAGTCGAATAAGTGATGCAATTAGGTGACACTTTATACCTCTAAATCAGAAAGAGTAAGTTACCCATATCCCTGTAAATTCACCGTGGGTGCGGCCATAGTGTCCTAAATGTTGTTCCATTTTCCAGTGTTTATTGAACATAATTAAAAAAAAATTTCTCTCATGTAGTAAACATGAATTTGAATGTTTGCAGGCCATGTCTCAGAGAGAACTGAAGGAAGCGTTTGTCAGTAATCTCAATGGGACCAGTCTGCAGGAGGTGGCACTGGGCTCATTTCTCACCCCACTGTGCCTCATCAACAGAGGACTGTTTTTGATCCTCTACCATCTGGCCAAAGGGACTCTTCCGCTGCCACTTCCGCTGATTTGTCACCTGCTTCTAGACTTCTCCGTGCTTATTCTTCCCCTCGTCCTGTCATGCACCGTTCTGAGCAGCGTTCTTCACCAGGTCATCCTGAGCCTAACCTTTGTTTCGGCTTGTGCGTTTTACTACATCTACCGTATCAACAGTCATCCTCCTGCTCGGCACCCACAGAACACTGTCAGCACCTTCCTTCAGAGTCACGTTCAAGTCGACCAGGTTCCCTTTGTGACTATCTTTCGAGTGTTTGTAAATGTGAAAACAGCCATCAGCATTCTTGCCGTAGATTTTAGTGTCTTCCCAAGGCGATATGCTAAAACAGAAACCTATGGGACAGGTGTTATGGACTTTGGAGTTGGAGCGTATGTCTTTGCAAATGCCCTTGTCTGTCCAGAGGCGCGGAGGAAGAACATCTCAGGATCCAAGATGAATCATATCACAAAGCAGCTCCTGGCTGTCTGGCCCCTGGTTGTTCTTGGTATGGGAAGGCTAGTGAGTGTCAAAATGACTGGCTACCAGGAGCATGTGACAGAATATGGCGTCCACTGGAATTTCTTCTTCACACTAGCCATTGTCAGAGTTGTGGCTTCTATGCTTTTGACTGTTGTACCAGCCAGTCAGTCGTGGGTCTTTGCCCTTCTGATCAGTGGATTTTATCAGTTCACTCTGGAGACATCAGGGCTGAAGGCTTTCATTATCCACAACAACGACAGAGAAAAAGATTTTCTGCATGCTAACAAGGAGGGTATATTCTCTGTAGTGGGCTATGTAGCCATCTACATGGCAGGAGTTCAGGTTGGACTCTATGTGATGCAACCAAGATCCCAGGTTAGACAGTGGCTCAAAGCACTTTTTAACCTCTTGTTGGGAAGTTTTGTCCTGTATGCTGCTTTGTGCACATGTCAGACACTCGTGGAGCCAGTGTCTCGCTGCTTAGCTAATTTACCCTTCTGCCTGTGGAGTGTTGCTCAGTCGTTGTTTTTTATGTCCTGCCTTGGTATAGCTGATATGGTTTTACTGTTTTCTAAAAGTACATCGGGCTGTCACTTTGTGCCCACATCATGGAATTTGTATAAAAAACAATCAGACTCAGTCTCTGACAAAAAGACAAGTGAAATAGAAAGACACTGCCTTGTTCAAGCTGTCAGCAGGAATCAGTTGTTATTTTTCTTGCTTGCAAATGTGATGACAGGATTGACCAACTCCATAGTGGACACACTTAGTTGTAGCAGTTTATTATCAGTGTGTGTTTTGCTGTCGTACATGTTCATTAATTGCTTTGTAATATATGTTCTACATCTTTGTGGAATTACAGTAAAATTCTGGTGAAATTACAAGGTTCATTTGTGTATTTTGTGGGGCTGACGTGACAGGCATTGAAATTCAGGACAATTAACTGGGAAGATTTAATGTTATAAGAAAATATGATCTGTAATGCTGAAGATACTATTGTACATGATATGTTTATTTATGCAAATAAATAAATGTCTTGATAAAATGGCACCTCCGAATAAGTAAGGACTTGGACTACAATGTACTGTGAAACCAGACACCGTGTTACAGTGTTTTACACATCTGCTGTCTTTTCTTAATCTCTTATTTCTTGTTTATTTCCCATCTTATTTCATTACTCAGTGCAGCACTGGTTTTATTAGTTTCTCATCCTAACATCCTGCTCTGTGACTGAAACATCTTTACTTAATTTAATTATTCACATTTAAAAGCAACAGTTCATCATCATTACAATCCATCCATCCAAAACATAATTTATGTACAGTATATAAAACTGATTAATATAAAAGAACAAGCAAATAAAAATTAAGAAGTGGAAATCCTTAGGGCTCACTTATTCATGTGAAACAAACTGGATTTATAACAGCTTTACTTGTATGAATGAATATTTTCTCCTTCCTAAAATATATCCATAGTGCGCCCCCTGGAGGCCACACGCATTACAACGTCAGCTACTACGTGCGGAGGGCAAAGGTCAAATCAGTAATGAAGATTCCGCCACCGTAGCAGTCTCACTCACTGTCGCACTTGTTTATTTTTTTTTAAGGGGGACTTACAGAAGCGGGTAAGTAAAGAAACGATAATTGGTTTTAGTCAGACGTCCCTTTTTTTTTGTCAGTGTGGCAGATTATGGTCAATCTTTTAAACGTTATAAAGAGAAGCTGATGAAAGTGACAGTCGCTAAGTAGCCAGTCACCCAGTTTAACTTTATATTAGCCGTATCCAAGCTTGCTAACGTTAGCTTTGTAGGACAGCGATGCTAACTTAAGTTAGCCAAGTTTGCTGGCATCGACAGGGCGTATACAATATATGTTAACACTGCAACATATTTATTATTTGTTAACGTATTAAAAACTTCAGTGTATAGTAATCGCTTTAGGATTTATCGCATAGAATACATTGACCGGCTTCCTCAATTTCTTAAATCGTACTGGCAAATTAAATTAGCTAGCAGGCTAACGTTAACTGGCTTGCCGCCTGTGTTACTGCTTTATTCTGTCCAGCAGATAGACGTTAGTTTTATTCAACCTGTCCTTATAACTTAAATAATTTCAGCGAAAACTGTTGCAAACAGATTTTATAAACTAAAACATCATACCCCCTTTCCCCTCCAATCTCTCGTTTCCAGGTTTTTTTTTTTGCTAACTTAGCTCGTTAAATCTGGGTCAAGACGAATGTACTGTTTGTACTGCAACGGTCTTAGTAACGTTAAATCAGATGTTGTCAACGTCAGTAAATGGCTGGCATTTTGTACCGTGTTTTAGTGTCTAGTGGTCTGTAAGATAGCTTTTATTGTAATGACGAGGTGATGTTGTAGTTAGCCCGCAATGACCTGCAATAGATTAGCATTAGCTTGGTGTAGCCTGTACTGATGTCAAATGTGGTCAGTCGGTCTCTTGTGTGTCACCTGCAGGCGAGCAGCACCAGAATCAAACTGGAAGAAGTCATGGCACGTCTGGTAGCAATTTGCAGAGAAGGGGAAGAGGACTACCCATTTCTCGCCAGACAGATTCCCCTGTATATCGATGATACACTCACGGTAAATAAGCTTTCCCATATAACGCTACATAAGGAGACTTTCTATGAAGATCACAGGTGTTAAGAGGCCAACTCATCAAATCATAAGCCTCTTTGGGTCAGGTGTTAGCACTCCACATCAGTTCCTTACCTGATTTAATGTCCAGAAGTAAAGGCTTAGTTATTACCAAGCACTGATCATTATCAAAATGTTAAGTCCCAACCTGTTTGAGGGACAAACATTCTATCGGTTCTGCTAAACTTGTTGCACAATCTGTTAGATAGCGAATAAAGAAAGCTTAAGGTTTAGACAAACAAGTAAATTCCTGTGGCTGTGTAGGGATGAGAAATGACACACTTTATGCAATATCATCACAAAGTATTCAACCAGTTTGACTTTTGTAACTTCTTGTGTTGATGTAGATGCAATATAAGTAAAATCATGTTTTGTTTTTTATTGTTATATGACATATTAGTTGTACAGCTCAATGTACACCTCAGAGGTTACTGTCCCACTCATACCTAACTGCTGTGTTCATAAGCTCAAAGCTCTCTAGCTAAACAGAGGCACTGAAGCCTTAGTACTGCTGCTTTAGCGATATACAGTTACAGTAAAACTGGCACATTCATTTAGAATGGTAAAAACCTGAGTTTGAGGCGTCGGTTTATAGTGTACGTTTCAGGAAAATAATAACCTGCCAGCCAATCAACATCAATAATTTTTTGTGGCAGTGGTATAAACTTAAACAACCAAGAAGATGATCTTGACTTGATTATGGGCATGTGACACAGGACTTTCTCTGAGACATGGTTATTCCTAGTCACAACTCCCAGCATGGCTGATGTGAGTCTCTGAGAATGTCTATAATGTACATTAACTGTTGTTTATTGCCTCTTGTTGTCAGATGGTGATGGAATTTTCTGATAGTGTCATGGATGTTGACAGCCACGAAATAAACACCTCTCATTGGAAACAATTTTCGTTGGTGAGTATTTTAATTAATTTAATTTTAATTTAGTGCTCCCTATTAAAATATATGAAAGCATGTGAATTTTTGCTCTTTTCCTACTATTATGTACATAAGCGCAGCCGAAAAGTGTGTAGTTTGTCTTCATGGGACTTGTCAACAAAGTGGTAACAGATGTATGATCCCTTGGCCTTTAGTATCACTCCAAGTTGAAGCAACAGGACTTGAATATCGCCCTGATGGTGACATCCAGAGAGGTGTACAGTGCATTATCTCAGCTGGTGCCATGTGTGGGCTGCAGACGAAGTGTGGAGCGCCTCTTCTCACATTTAGTAGAATCTGGGAACCCGGCCCTGGAGCCCCTCACAGTGAAACCCACGGGCATGCTCTCTGTCACCAAGGCCTGTTTAGCAGACGTAAAGAAGCTCTACACCCTCTTCTACATCCATGGGTAAGATACAGAGAATTGTGTTTCTTTCATTGCCAAATTGATCATACAATGTATCAAAAGAGACCAGCCACAACTAACAGTTTCTCATTGAATATGAACAAGTGCTTTTGTTGGTTAAAAAGAGAGAACTCAAATATTGTTCTCTGGGTTTGTTGGAATACTACATTAGGATAATGCTATACCAAGCTGAAATACTGCTCTCTAGTACTCGGTAGTAGACCCATTGCTCTCCTCTTTAGTAGGTTCCATCTGTTTAGTTTTGTGTGTGTGTGTGTGTGTGTGTGTGTGTGTGTGTGTTAAGTCCTTTTTTTAAAAAAATGAACTTCAAACTATGCACATCTTAAATACACACAGTGTCATTTTTTTCTTATTTATTGTCAGATGTAGCAAATAGGCAACTTGCACTACTATGTTTTAGTAACTGTTGAAAACAATATTGGGATTTTATAAAGTTTCTGGGTTTTTTACAGGTCAAAGTTGAATGACATGATTGACGCCATTCCAAAAAGTAAAAAGAACAAACGCTGCCAGTTACACTCCTTAGACACACACAAACCTAAACCTTTGGGGTGAGTAATATGACTATTTTCATGTGTTTTTTGCATCAAACTGCTGTATCATTTGCTTTTTTCTCTAAACAACATTCAGGATGTTAGTGTTAAGAGGTTGCATTTGAGAAGTGGAAGAGTAACTTTTCCCAGCTGGCAGGACCAGTGTGTTTAAGTTCTATCAAACCATAGTGAAGGGGGCACAAACTGAGTGGTAGGTTTTAAGAATTACATTGGAAGATGACGCATGTAGCATCTTATTTCCCTTTGGACAGTTTGTGTCCGCCTTCACGTAGACACAAGCCAGAAAAGACTGAGTTAAGTTCTTTCTCCAGCTTCCAGAAGCTCTCTGTTTTGGGCCAGTCATAACTGTATATCGTTTGATGTTTTCTTTTTTTTTCTCTCTGGATAGTTTCTAATATATACAAACTTAAGCTTCAGTTTGGGAAGTCTGTGAGCATTTTGACTGACAAACGTAAAATTAGACAGAAACCAACATGTGGTGTTTGAGGCTTTTTAGGGAGTTGTCTCAGTGTGGTCTTTAAAGCTTGTTGATGTGTACAGCTTTTAACTGCAGTTGTAGTTTTTACCCAGAATCATGTAATGTTAATATAAAATTTTGTAGATCAAAGATATACTAACTTTAATACCTCTGGCCAGTGGGGGAGGATAAATCAGAGTTGTTGTTTTTTAACAACTTTAGTATATAGCCTAGTTGCATACTATATATGCTTGTAACATAATTATGAATGAGAACACATTGCTTGGTATTTGGACCGTGTCTTTTGTTATATCAGAAAGTAACACTATGGAAACAGTCCTGCAGTTAGAAGATACACTTATCTACAAGTACTACTGTTGGTGCTCTCTATTAACTAGGCTAACAGGTAGAAGTTACTTATCTTGTGTTGGTTTCAATAAATATCATGTTATCCTTCTAAAATGGATAATTACTGCAATTTGAACTAAGGCAGTACCACATGTCTATCTCCTGCCACTTCTGCTGTAATATTTGGATACTTCTTTCTGTTAGAAATCCTTAAGCAGTGCTTGGGGACATGCAGCAGCAGTTGCATGCTTTAAGCCAGTGTGGACATTAGGAATGGATCACCAGATATTTCCCTCAGGAGTTGGTGGAGCCCAAAACTGGAGCTAAAATGAGTGAATACTCACACAACTCTTATTGAATGCTAATGTTGCTCCATGTCTGCTGGAAGTGTAAATAAGCAACCGTTGCAAACAATTTCACCATGTTAGCTTAAAAGGTGTGTCAGTGTTGTGTATACAGCTTTCTGCTACCCCCCAAATGACCAAAAAATCAGTTACTGTAGGTTTAAAAGATCATGATTGTGTATTGTGATGGCATAGCTATAATAGTCGTATGCTTGCTTACAGGGGAAGCTGGATGGATGTGTGGGAGCTGATGTCTCAGGAGTGCAGGGATGAGGTGGTCCTCATTGATAGTGCTTGTCTCTTAGAGACGCTGGAGACCTACTTGCGTAAACACAGGTAAAGTGTGACTATACTCATAGCCTTTATTTCCATAATGATTTTTTCCCCCTCCCTTAAACATTGTGTTAGAGGTTTAAAAATAACTGGATTAACTACGTATTAATTTTTTGTCCACAGGTTTTGCACTGACTGTAAGAATAAAGTGCTGAGGGCATACAACATCCTGGTGGGGGAGTTGGACTGCAGTAAAGAGAAGGGGTATTGCGCTGCGTTGTATGAGGGACTATGCTGTTGCCCCCACGAACGCCACATCCATGTGTGCTGCGAGACTGACTTCATCGCTCACCTCCTTGGCCGGGCAGAGCCTGAGTTTGCAGGAGGCTATGAGTAAGTAAAGATTTAAACAGTGAATGCTACAGAGCTCATTTTCACCATTGATTCACTCAGTTTTATTTGAGTCATTTTCTATAATTGCATGTTCCTTTCAGTGTATTTATACATTCGGCTGATGACATTGGGTTTTTTTAAGACGCAGAGAGAGACATGCCAAGACCATTGACATTGCACAAGAAGAAGTCCTGACCTGTCTGGGTATTCACCTCTATGAGCGGCTGCACAGGATCTGGCAAAAACTACGAGCAGAGGAGCAGACCTGGCAGATGTTGTTCCACTTGGGAATTGATGCGCTACGCAAAAGTTTTGAGGTACATAACTTCTAAGCCAGTGTGTGTATGGTATAATTTCAAACTGATTTATCAGATGATAAATGGATTATGGCTGTGTGATAATGTATCTATTACCATGCCCCTAGATGGCAGTGGAGAAGATGCAGGGGATCAGCCGGCTAGAGCAGTTTGTCGAGGAGCTGTCTGAGGAGGAAAGGGCCAAAGAGCTGAAGCAAGAGAAAAAGAGGCAAAAGCGAAAAAATCGACGCAAAAACAAGTGTGGCTTTGAAATATCTGAACAGGAGGCAGAGGACAAGGAGAAAAATCTGGACGAGGTAATCCTCCACCGACACTGAGGGTCTGGGACATGAAGCTCCCCATGCACATTATTTAAGACGTCTGTGTTCATCTACAGCTACACACTGTTTGCCTTTTATTTAAGACCGGCCTATTTGGTGTGTTGCAGGGTTCTCTTGAGTCTGTGGAGGGCACTTGCAAGGGCTGTGGTAGCCACGATGAAGAGGAGGCCGGATGTGATGAGAGCGTCGCCACCAATGGAAGCACTTCCTGTAGCTGCCCAGACAACACCAAACAGGGTAAAAATGCACACAGAGTATGGCTGTCACAAAATCAAGTGCAGACAAATTTGAACGCAACCCATATACTGTAAACCCCGCTCCCCAGTATAGTATGGTCTATATATTTTCTTGTGTGGTATCATACAACTGCGCTATGTATCGTGACATTGTGGTGCGACTTGGATTTTTATATTGTGGCTCCAGTTCTGTCATTATCCTGAAAACCTTCTCCTGAAACAATGCCAATGGGCCGCATATCCTCCCAATAAATCTTGCTATCTTATTGGTGATGGCATTTTTACGAGCTTCTGGCAAGGGGCCTGGGGATGAGTGTGGCAAAAAGTAGACCGTCAGACAAGGTTGTACAGTTGACATTGCTCCACTCGTTTCTGGTGCCTCACTTGGGGTGCAAGCTAGCAGGTGAGTCCTTAGATTTGTTATCGTTGTAGAGTAAGGCAGCTGCTTACAAAATCAGCAAACAACCTTATCTTTGTTGGTAATTTTGCCATTTACGGTGTAGAACCCAAAACACTTTCACACACTGCTTTTCAGATACTTTGGTGTCGTGATTATCTGATCAGCATGGCTTTGCTCGCTAGTGTCCTCCATTATTTATTAGCTTAGTTTACTGAAAGGTTAGTAGGGCATGCAATGGGTCAAGCTGATAATGAATTTTAGGAGCATCCATTCAAACGGTCTGTTGCGCTTATAGACTGTATATTTAGAATTCGAATGGGTCAGGAACAGTTTGAATATAAAAAAATGTCCACGTTTCAATGAAAGTTGGAATTCTGAATAAAAAGTGGCAGCCCTAACACAAACATCACCACAAGCCATTAAACATGTATCTATGGAGGTTACTGCATTAGCAAGACAAGATTGTTGGTAGAACAAATAATGAGGTTTAAAAAATAATGCGTTTTTCCATGTGTTTCTCCAGATTTGTCCCCACACAGCAATGGTAGTGACTGCGGCTACTCCTCAAGTATCGAGGGCAGTGAGACAGGATCGCGAGAAGGTTCTGATATTGCCTGTTCTGAGGGAATATGCAACCATGACGAAGCAGGTCTGGTTTGAGCAGCTCTTATGCAGAGGACTTACAACAGAAACCATTTCAGGGTCTTTTTAAACATTACAAAACATTACAGTATAGTTTTTTTTTTTTTTTTCTCACATTATGTTTTTGTTTACCTTCTGCAGGAGATGACTCAAACGCCCATCACTGTGCTGAAGACAAAGAGGAGGATGGAATAGACAGTTGTGTGGACTGCTGGCCACACTCTGAGGAAAACACTCAATGCAAGAGTAAAAAGAAGAAAAGGAAGGGCAAGGGTTTATGCAACAATCAGGTGAGAGGACAACCTGTAGAATTCACAAGCTGTATCCAGAGTATATAATGCTGTGTATCAACTAAAAGTATGCACATTTCCGCAGGGACAACAAGGTGAAGGTTGTATGTCAGATGGGAACACAACAGGCCACAATCCACCACCATTGCACACCTGCCGAACCAAAGAAATCTTTTCCTTATGTGGTGATACATTTGCCAGCATTGCACTACGGTTACCATGGACAGCACATCAAAAGAACCTCCGCCTTCATGCGAGCCCTCCAGAGGCAAACATAAGTCTCGTGGAACTTCTGGTTAGTGAGAAATGTAGTTTAAAATACTCACAAAATAGACCTTGCTCACGAGATGTTTTGACTTGTTATAGTAAGACAAGCACAGTTATAACTAATAACATTAGTGATAGCTCTCTTCTCTTTAGCTTTGCCAGTAAGCCATGCTAGTGAGCCGTTATACACAGTGGCAGGGCCCTGGAACTGGCACATCTAAGTAAAAATGTCTGCTGTTTGAAAGATGTATAGTTTATGCTTTAAAAAAATAATAATAAAGAGCTTGAATTCTTTAGATTTAACCACCTTTTACTTTATCTTAGAAAGAATTAATTAATACACTGGTTTGATTCTGGCTCTTATGTAACCTACTGCACTCTGGTTGTGTTTTTAATGCAGGATGATTCAGAAGTGACTTCAGATGAAGAGAATTGCCTGACACAGGATGAAATCCAGGCATTTTTAGAAAGAAACCAGTCCTTCTACAACAACCGCCACCAGTACCGACAGCTCCTGAAAGAGAAATTCACCAACTACTGCCGTGCCACTGAGCGGAGTAAACCAGTCTGTGGAAAGTGGTTTGCCACCACCAGTGTCAACTAACTGCATTAATAACATCTTCCCCTGCGGAAAACACTTTGTGACCACTACTGCAACATCTTTAGATAATTCTGAAGTACATTTGGTGTCTTGTTCAGTCGTTTCTCCTTTAAAGTAAATGTGATTCTTAAGTTCTGTTGATCATCTCTCTCTTTTGCACTTATACACCAACACACTTTTCCATCTCGTTTCGTGGCCACTTTCTCACCTGTAATTGTTCTCTTTGACCAAGCCTAGCTATTTGTTGTTGGTCTTCTGTAGGGTCATTGGGTAAGAGCACAGTGGAATCAGTAATCAAGCTTTGCAAGCTGTGACATTAGGGATACATTTAGGAGTCTTATTTTGTGTTTTCTTTTTTAATCTTTTTTTGTTTCTATTTTGTTTCTCTTTGGTGACACTTCAGTGTAGTGGTAAAGGTTGTACCATTAAATGTGTACAGAAATTCTAAAGATAAAGATTTTACAGAGAATAAACATCCATTTGTAATAAGGATTTGGGTGTCATGTTAAGAGCGCAATGTGCAAAATTTACTAAATAAAGAATATTTATTAATATGCATTATACATTTGATGTTTGTTTTTTTTTCTTCACCTTACAAGAGTTAATTTATATTTTGGTCCTGTAAGATAGATAAATACTAAAGGTCTTATTCTGTGAGCCACTTTCTCCTGGCCCTTACCAATTATATAAACACAGGGCCAATTCACCAGACGAGTAGAAAGCCTAGTCTTGAGTTTAGAACACTGTTCAATGTATAGCTCCCTTGAAGTTTGACATAGTCTGAGACTAGTTTTAGTCCTTGCTAAGGAAACTGGACATTTGGGGGAAAACTTCCATTGTCAGTAATGTAGAAACGATATTTATCTAAACTAAATAGACTGTGGCTTTGTAATTTCTGAAAAGTGGAATACTATTTATTCAAAATATGGGCTTTAGTATCAAACTGATTGAAGTTATATCTTATTCACTGTTGATCATTTATTGTCTGCCATCGGGTACGAGATGTATATCTGTATAAATAATCCTTTGTGTAATTTGCTGTGAATGATGGAACAAATCCTCCAATTTACTCTCCACAGTGCCTGGAGCTACGTTCAGCAAATGTGGGAAGATATTGCTACCTTCGCTATCTATCAGAAGTGTCAGCGTCCCCAGTTAAACTAATTTACCAACCTGGAAGGTGTTAAATTAAACCTTGACACTCTGGTCTGATCTGATACAGTGAGATCTATGATATACTGACTTAAATGTTATGACTTTATAATATGTGTAAATGTCATTGGTGTATGTTTCTGTTTTAATGTTATTTTTGTTCTGAAGAAATATTTTAAAATATCGGTTGCACTGAAGCGCACTGTAATAGGGAATATCTCAGTAGGGCTAGATTTCTCAAATAACTTGCTGGTTATCAAAACTACTTAATTTACTGATTATTTCCCGACGCAAACATTTGATTACGTGGAAAACTTGAAGGTAACATGCGAAACACTTCAGTTTTTTCCAGTAGGTGGCGGTAGATAACCACACACGGAGAGCGCTCCATGCGCCAGGGCTCAAAAAGAAAGTGGGAGGTGATGTGAACCAAGCACGCCAGAGCCCTTCATATTTCATCCAGAGGAGCGCATGGATCCGGACTTAGGCACACTGCCCGCTGCTGTCCTGGATGCTGCACAGACTGAGACAGGAGGCTGTAGCTGCTGCATCCCTCCGTTTGAATTAATCGTACATAAAACTGATAGCTGCAATTGTGACATCTTGAACTAAGCAGACAGAAGTATAGCACAGGAGCTGTTGTTTCGTGTACAGTACGGGGGAGATGGAGCGGTGGAAAGGCAGAGTGGCCCTGGTGACCGGAGCCTCGGTGGGGATTGGAGCGGCTGTAGCCCGGGCACTGGTCCAGCAAGGCATGAGGGTTGTCGGCTGTGCCAGGAATGTCGACAAAATAGAGGTGGGCAATCTAATTTAAAATCATTGACAGCTGTGAAATAAGTCGGTCCCACTCATTGGAGAAGCTAGCTCTATGACAGCAACAACAAACTAGCTAACTAACGTTAACTGCTAGCTAACATTAGCTTTACAACTTCAGTTAGAAACATTTAGCACCAACGTTAAAGCTAGTTATATGGACACTTAAGCTATTTGTGAAATGTAGGTAATGCAGCCGTTGCAGCTTTGTTTGTTGAAATGAACAAGTCAGACATCATGTTACGTTAGGTAACCAATTTCATTAAGGAAAATGTACCCCATTAATCCTAATACTTTTACAAGAATAACATATTTTACTAGTATTAAATCCTAAATAACTATAGACTATAGGAACAGTGGCATCATAAGAGGTGTATCGTTAAACCATAGCTCAATCCCGACTAGCTATTGTTACCAGTTTCCCATATGAATATTATAGGGTTATTATTATACCCTGGTATTCTACTCTACTCTGAGAAAGTATTTGATGGCACACAGTACCACCCACCACATGAGGCAAATGTGATGCCACTGCTGTCATGCTCAATGGTCAGCCCCAACTGACCATTGCGTGGGACAGTAACTAGTGGGTCACCCTGCCATCCTTCATCTACTGCCAGTGTTACACAGACCTTTCAGGTAGAGTCAAGTTACCTCACCGCAGTTTCTAAAGAGGTGTCAGTGGATGGCCATGGGTCTTTCAGGAGTGTCCCCGGTCTTGTGGGACATTGTAAATAAAGTCTTGTCTAGAGTGTATAAGAATGTCTTTCCTGATAAGTTTCAGGCTCTCTACTGTGACTCAATCAATAGGCTTACAAAAAAAAGATCCTGATAAAAATGACCCAAATTTCTACCTTATATAACCCTAACCATGGATATATTTTTATAAAAATCAGTTTACAACAAGCCACGCCATGTAAATCTCAGTTTACAAACTGTTCCATAAACTCCTTTTTATTTCATTTTTCCCACCTAGAATTTGTACAGCAATATTAATTTCTGATGTGGTTGAGAACCAACATGATCCGACACACGTCACATTTTTTAGGTCAATGCTCAATTAGCTGTATAACAGAGAGCTTAAATCACACCCACTATGATAATAAAAGACAAGCTCAAACATTATTTAAGTCCTGCTCTGATCACGATTATGAAAGTAATTAGTGCCAGCAGTGGTGATTATGTTTAAACTGCGCGTGAATTTGTCGTCCGCATATTGAACCGGTGAATTTATGGCTGTAATTAAGAAATGTATTCATTCTTAAGGTGAATATGTGAGGCAAAGTTAAATTGTTAAATGAAGTAGTTGCAGTTTAACTTCTGTGACACACATTGCGGCACAAAGACTTCGAAGTATTGACTGGAAGTCAGACACTCCTCCAGTGCAGGTGTCAGTGTCCTCTCCCCACTAAGTCTTGTCTAACCATAAGCCATAAGGCACTGCAACTTGCTTATCTTGTCAGACAATAATTAAGCCAGACTCTCCTCGCTCCATACTTGTCCTAGCTTCCAGCACTGCGCTGCAGAAGGCCTACTACATCTACATTTAGCCACTCATTAGACAGCTAATGTGTGTTTCTTAAAGCAGAGTGCTGTAGCTTGCCGTGTCTGTGGTTGTTGACAACGCTGTCATATTTGAGTATTTAGGTGTTGTACTATATAATATCACCTTAGTACATCCATGTGTGTATTCACTACTGTGAATAATACAACACAGTAACATTTTATGGTAGCAGCCATATGAATTATCACTTTTTTCAAACAGTTAGTTGCCCACTAGTGTAGTTAGCCAATATTCATTAAATAGATATATCCTTTCAGACAACAGTCCATTTTTGTTTATTTAATCAATATGACGTTTATTAAATCAATATGAAGTGAATTGTAAGTCTTTCACCAAGTTGGGAGAGTGGTTGGCTGAAGAGATGAACAATGTACATCCTACCACAGTTCACCGTCAACAGTAAGAGGCGAGCTATGGCAAAGGCAACTGCCTTCCGGTTCAGCCCAGTTTCTCAACAAGGGGTCATCCATGTGATACCGTGTTATATCAAACTTGATGACCTGCAATATCCCAGTGTCAAGCTGTTTGCAAAAGACACAAGCATGGGATGGGGTTTAGTTTACTGTCGCTGTTATACCCGTTTCTGCTGCTGCACCGTTTACAGTTTGCAGTAACATCGTTTGGCAAAGCTTAGCAAAGGTATTGGACAACATCAGTTTCAGGAACTCTGCTGATGGTGGTGTTGTGAAAGCATGAGTTACAAGCAGGCATGTAAGTCATTTCAAAGTTGAGGGTTTTTTTTCTGTCTAAAAAAAGAAGAAAAATGCATAAATGATTCCATATTTCACTTCACGTCTTGTTTCTTACATGCAAGCATTTCCCACCTTGACTATACACACACACCCATGCCCATATATACATACAGTGAGTCTGAATTGCGCAATAGATAGCCTCCCTCCATTCATACTCTGGTCACATGGCACCTCCTATCAAAAGTTAACTGCAGCAGCTTGTTTCAGCCCCTGTCTAAAACAAGGCGAGATAATACATAGTCAGTTGGCATTAAAGAGCTGACTACATCACAGTCAGAGCAATCCTAACTATTCTTTGTTATGGATTACGATACATGAAACGGAAGCTTAGATTCAACTAACTAAATATTTGGCCAAACAAGAGAGAGATCTCAGGTTGTATAGAGCCACAGGTTTCCATCTCTCCCATTCTATGACAGATTTCATCACTTGTACAAGACCTTAGAGAGTTGTCTGTGTGAGTTGAGGGACAAAGCCTTTATTGTACTCTCTCTGCTATGTAAACTGGGTTCTTGCTGTAGTTGTGCCAAACCTGGCATGCTGCTAGTGGGGGATGCAAGTGTCCATCACTAAGCAATTGTTCTTGACTTCCCTTTTGGTGTTTATTTCTTTACTTGGGGAAATAAAGCTTTTATGGTCAGTATTTTCCAACAGCAATATTCCCACTTATAGCAGACCAGATAAAACAATGATGAAAGGGAGAAATGCATTCAAATGTAATAGGTTGACATGGAGAAAGCGGAGTGGAGAGTTGTGGCTGCAGTATTGTTTTGTTGTCTGTGAGACTATAGAGTAGGCAGTGGGGGAGCAGCGAGCTGAACGGAGACGTGTGGTCACCATGGGCTCTGTGCAGGAATGGAGACGACAGGGCCGCATCCAAGTAGCAGCAACACAGCTTCTCATTAACTCTTGTGAAACCCTTTAAGACCAGTGGAAGAAGCTTTTATTTTGCCGAAAGAGAAATGTCTTCACAGTTCACACAGTGTATTGTTTGAGGTTATAAAAGGTTTAAAAGTGGCCTCTGTGCATAGGGCAGTGCAGTCCAAAAGTGTGCCATTGAGAGCCGTATGTATGCACATTTTCATTACAACCAAGCACTGCAGAATTAGATTTCAGTGGTGAGATCACCATCAGACGAATACAACTATATGCATGTTTGTATATATTTATATTTATTTGCTAACCTTGATTTCACAAAAGAAACTTATTGAGTTGTAATGAAATGTAGAACAGCATTTGCTATCTGAATCTCCCATAACCTGGTTACTAATATGAGTGTCATTAAGTGCATGTCTACACCTTGTAAATATGAGGTAACCATAAGTAGCATTTCTATGTTTTTGCATTATCTACAGGGCAGGGCTGGTGTAGAGGAGATTAGTGTCAGTGCCGTTGCTCTGGGGGAGGGGAGGTTGGGGTGGGGTGGGGTCTGTCACATAATTCAATGGTCGCCTATGCATCTATTGATTCCTGGAAAGTATAGTTTGTGTCGTACTGTATGCAGGCCGACAAGAAATATCAAAACCTAATTCTTCGTGTTCGTATAAAAAAATTCATCATGAATAAATGGATGTGGCTTTTTATATCAAGACCCAGAAAGAAGGGCCACAATTTCAGCTGGTGTCCCTTCACTGGTCAATAAAATTGTATATCTATGTCTCTGAATGATTCAGTGTTTTAAACAGGCATTCATTTAAAATGTGCTTTTTACAGGGCAGAATTACTTCTATCCTTACTGCAAGTAGTCACATTTGTTTTGACCAAGGCTAAATGCAGAAAGAACATCCGCTTCTAGATAATAAATATATCTATTTGTTTTGTAAGACCGATACAGTGAAACTGACATTTCCTGGGTGCTTTGAGGCGACCCATGATAGAGGCATCTGTCAAAATTCAAAGCTTTGGCTGCTGAAATTTTAGATCAGATAAATTTAGCAATCATAATTTCTGGGTTTTTAGTGCTAAACAGATTTGTGGGTGGCATACAGAGAGCCTGTGTTAGCAAGAGATTGGGAAGAGATTCTTTATAAAATATGTCCAAAGACGATTGTGCTCAGCTGTCAGCAATAAAGGAAAACAGTCTGGGATAAGAAAACTCAGGTGATTTGTTTGGGTTTTTTTTTTTTAAATCTGGACTGTCACTGCTGATGGCCTTTTGAGCTAATGACATTTGAATGCATTAGTTATATTCAGTTTCTTGTCTTTGCCTGTTTTAACACTTTGTCAAAGCTGACCAACACACTTTTTTTCAGTGGGCTTGTATCAAACTGGCTCCTGATTGCAGCTCTGCACAAGCAGTAGTTTCTACACTTTTTTTTTTTTTTACTAGCCTAAGCATCTTGTATTTGAGTGAGTAAATTCTAAATTAAAACTGGAAGCCCTGGGCAGATGAGCCAGAACGTCAGTTTAAGACCTTGGCTGACCAGCTTCGATTTGGTGCCCATTCTGAAGGAGGTAAAAGGTGCTCAGTCATGCTTCAGAAGCTGAGGTGACACAATAAAAGTGTCTCTCTCTCTGCAAATCTGAGGCTGTCTCAACCACCTCCTGCAGGTTGTGTCTGGACAGCCCGTCCCGTTATTTCACAGTGAATAGATTTCACTCCAGAAAGGATTTGAAGTGGGTCAGGTCAGACAGCTTTACTCTCTTTGTCTCACACCCTCTGCCTCACTTTGTGTTTCTGTCTCTCTTTTTGTCTGTGTCCTGATTCTTCTTTATATATTTTTCTATTTCTTCATGCTTTTTGTAATTTTAGTGAAATGTGTGATGTGCAAACCCACTGCAGTATTGCAAAGCCCCATTTAGATTATGTACATTAAATACAGTATCTATGAATAGTCCAATCATTATGTTTTAACATTGTGCTTTTTGCTGTATCACTTGTCATCGGCTGTGAGAGAAATCACAGCACTGCTGTCTTCACCTGCACAGTTGCTATTTGAGTTCCCATGTCAATTTTCTCCTGAGCTCATCGAGTTACCTCATGGCTTCTTCAGCTCACAAGCTTTTGTCTTACCCATGCAGAACGCTTTTCCACTGACTATACATTTTCCACTTGAGCTGTGAGCTGACAAAGACTTAACTAATAATCCATCATGTTTCCATGGATTCTGCCCCCAAGAGAAGCAACATTCTCACCAACACAACAAATAATAGCATTTCCTTTTATATATGAATTCTCCCAAAGTAGCAGTCTAGATTGTTTCGAGGATATCTATGACATATGGGTACGTAGACACAGATTTATGTAATAAGGGTAGGTGATGCTGATAAGCAGGTAGAATCAGATATTAAGATCTCAATTCTATTCGTCTATTCTGACTGTACTCTACTGAAATCTGTTGAGATATACTCACTACTTTGTCAGTAACTCTAGCAAAGAGGTTTTCTTACTGCAATACAGTATTACTGTAATACAACCAGTATTACTTGCATATTAATGAAAAAACACTTAAGTCAGTCAAACATCTTCTCACCGCTGTATAAATTATTTAAAGCTCTTATATCAGGAGTGTTTTTAATTACTTATGCTAGATCACTGGGGTCTCATACAGTCAGTGGTCTAGACAACTCAGTGACCCCTATGAGCCATTCTCCCTAGACCACGACTGTGTTGTCCTCTGTGCTTATTATCTTTCAAGGTGTAAGGTTTACTGGCATTGACATTCCCTCCCCAGGCCTCCTGCTCTGATAGGTGGGACGCTTCCTGTCCTGTCCTGTCCTGTCCTGTTGAAGACTTGCTAGAAAGCTCTTCTCTGCATGTACAGTCTGTGAGATTGTGTGTGGATTTAAATGAGGAGGCCTAATGTGAGAGGGAGGAAGACATCATGTAAACGCTAAGTGCAACTGCAGAAGCCTGCCAGCACTTGTAATTGAATGTATATTTGTAGCAGAGTGAGCAGAGTGCAAAAGAAAGCACTTTGTGGTGAAAGGATTTCATGAATCCACAACACAAACACAGAGACAACTTGAGTTCAGCAAGTTCAGTATTTCCCAAAATGGGGAGGGGTTGACGAGAAAGAATGCAAATTGGATTGTTTTCGCTTCAACAGCAGCCAAATTGGATTTGTTGCTGGGTGTTTGTTTGATATTGGAAACATTTTATGGCTGCTCTAAGCTCACATGCTGAATAGACTAAGCTCAGGCTGGCCCTGTTTGAAAGGTTTTCATTTTGGACGCGTCAGATCAACACTGTCTCCATGAGACTCTCCTATGTCTGTTTTTGTTGGCTCAGGTTATCATAAACTTAGCATGCATAATAATGTGTCTCATAGCTAGTACCAGGGCCACCCTCAGAGGTATGGTGGGTGTGGTGAGAACAAAGTTGTTGTACCGATGGCCGGCATCAGGTGCAGGAATAACCCATCACATGAGATGGAGGAGGCACGTGATGCATGCTGGTTCATTAGAAGGAAGCTTCACCCCTCAGCATGTTTCAACTACAAACAAGAGAACCAGAGCACCATTTGTTATTAATATATGAATAAAGACTGCTCTTTGTAGTTAATCTAGTACTGATGTGTTGCTGACAGAAATGCCATCCTCGCCCTGTTTACTTTCTTATTTAGAATAAAGATCTGCTTTTGCCTGTTTTTTTTTTTTTTTATCACTTTGTTTGGGAAAATGAAATGCCACCACACTGGTTACACCAGTCTGTTGCACAACACCTGGCTGCCTGCTCTGTCTTTAGTCTGTCAGGGTTGTAAAAGCCTTTTTCATTGGTGCCAGATACTCATACAAAACATCAGTTGTCATGCACTTGTAATGTTTTTTAACTTACTCATCAACAGGCACGGCATTTACATTTAAAGTTATTTACACTTAGGCTAATGCTTGTGAAATTATTTATAAGTGTTGCTAGGCTTCCTAAATTGTCCCATGGTTATTTCTTGATTGGAACTCCCTAGAAAAGCCTGAGTCTGTCAATGAGTGGAGTTATTTTTTCTTATCTCCTTGTCTTGATGAGACTATCCTAAAGGACTGTAAAACCCTGTTCAACCTTTAAACCTTTTGGTGGCAGTCTTTCGGTGTGTGTTCTTCCTTGCTGCAATCCTATTATACAGCCTGCTGTCACCTTTGACCCCACACTTGGTACAATTGTGCTCAGGCAACACTTGAAAGAGTCTAATTGTATGTCACACAATAGTAGTTCAGCTGGATAATGAGTGGTAGGGCTTAGCAGAATGAACTGGATGCATTCCTCAGAGACCTTCTTGTTAATGTCAATATCAATAAATGAAGACTAAATTTCTCTTTTCTCTTATGGTTTTTGTTTGGTTTTTTTGTGGAGTAGCTCCTAGTGAATGTTCATATTTCCAAACACAGTTTTGGTTCTCTCCTTCATGGCTTTAGGGGGACGAGTTGCTTATATTTCAGTGGGTGGATTTTCCCTTGAAGCTACTCTTCTTATAGAGTAAAACATACTGAAATCTGAATGTATTTTGATCAGCTTTAATGCGGTATGCTTCATATTTTGTTTTCTCTCTCACTCTCCTTCTGTTTCACTTTCTGGCTGCCAACCCTCCCTCTCTTCCTCCCTCCTTCTGCACACTTTTTGTGATCACTGGACAACAGTCTCAGTAATGAGGATGAAAATGCATTATGACAGGCAAAATTGTTTTGTGTGTCACAGGTTCTTAAGAGACGGGACAGGGAGGATTAAGACGGAAGGGGTTACTGGCTGAATTATGACTGCATTACATTTTTTTTTTTTTTAACTGCCTACCAGTCTTTTCAGAGAATAAGATGAGGCACAGTGGTCTATAACACAATCCCTCATTTGTCTGGGAGACCTGAGTCAACCTGAGACAAATCTAATTTCTCAGCTCTGTCTGCACATGGCTGCTGCCTTGTGCTATTGATCTTGCTCACTACTTAAAGCTTGTCTGCCTTTAGCACTTTGGCATCTTTATTTTTATCTCTTTCCTCTTCTCTAGCGAGTTGTTTTGCTGATCCATTTACACCAGTTCCACGTGAGTGGGTGAATGATTGATGAACATGGTGTGGGACAATGCATTGTAGACCTTATGTAACAGCCCCCTGCAGGGGTTACAGGCCATGAATGTGACCATGTAGGCATGTATGTGTGTGGGTGTATGTACACACATTACTGTAACATGTAAAGGCTTTATGACCTGTTGTAACATTATTTGTCTTTTGAATTTTAGGCATAAGTATTTTTATTTTTTAATATTGGTCTTATCCAGACTGTCATGGTAATAGCAAATAGTGATTTTATGAGTTACAGAGCTCTGTGTACGCATGTGCAATCTTCTATAACTGCCCAAGAACAAAACCATATGAAAGTAACTGATAATACAGGTGATATGAAAATAGGTTTGTACATGTAAAACATTTAGAAAACATAAATGTAAATATTGTCCAAAGAAAAACACACAAGATGGAGAAAAAAAAGAGTACACCAAGTAGTTCAGACCGTGAATGCTGCATTGAGCGAATTACATAATGTCATGAGTTGTTTACATTTTAGTTTATTGGATTCTGATGCTACATTTGATTGTTTTAGGCGTGTCCTGTTCACCTCCAGTACACCGTGCCCTCAAACATACTTGGTTTCAGTTTTATTTTGTGTTTCCCTAAGGCTCATTTAGCAGCACTGCTGAGTGTGAGTCATTGAGATATGTTCAGTGGTTTTCTCACACTAATATTTCATCCTTGTCTTTTAAAAGTGTGGTGCCAAACACGCTTAACCTGCAGATATCCAGTTTCAGTTTGGATCGTGATGAATGAATCATGTGTAGAGTGCATTTGCCAACTGTGTTGCGGCTGCATTTTCAAGCCTGATTGCTTATCTGTCAGACAGCGTGCTGTAGTGCCATTGCTGTAGGCGTGGCCAGTATGAGGGCTGGTACTGGCCATGGCAGTACAGCTGGTGCCAGAACTCACCCACACCCACACACGCACACACACGTAGAGATTCACAGCCTGAGACTTCCTGTAGTTGGACCATGATCACAGCCTGTTTGCTCTGCTGCTCCCACTTAAACCTCAGTAACACAACTAATTCTGCCCCTCTAACAAAAGACTGGCCTGGCGTCCCCTTTTACGTTAACCTCCTTTCTGAATAAAGAAGAGACTCTCCAGCAGTCTGTCTGCTTGCCCCTTCCTACCTGAGAACCTGTCCCTCCAGGGATTAAGGCGAGTGTGAAGTGAAGATCTTTGGTCTAAAGGCAGTTCAGATACTTAACTAAAGGCATTACTGCAGCTGAACAGACCAGTGATCACAGCTTCACGTTAAAGTTAATGGACAAAAGGTAGTGGTTCACCTGTCTACAGCACAGGCAAAAGAGTTGGTTGTAGTTTTACAGATGAGACACGTTTTCAGTGTTTTTAGCATTTTGACAGCTTTATTTGGATAATGCCTTCTCTCTGGATAAGCCCAGTTAAACAGCTTAAAATAAGAGCAGGGAAAACTGCACACTCCCAAGTGTGAGAAAGGGTGCATTCACCCTATTACGCATTTTGTTAGAAAAAAGCCAAAATGATCCCTCAATCCAATTTTATACTGATTATAAAAATCAGATTTCACAAGTATACTACGTTTCCTTGAGGAGCGGCTGCAGTGGCTGCAAGGAAGGAAGTGTGATTATGTCTTTATTTGTGCGAGTCTATTAACTGTGTGCCTGGCCAGGACTGCCAGAACCAGTTCCACCCTCTGAGATGCTCTTGCCCAGGTAGATATCATCATTTTGTTGTGAATCACATGGCAAGGTTTTGTCTATTTCAGTTTGTGATTGCCCACATTACTCACAATGCTTTTTTGGAATGAATTTGTTGCTTTCAACTAAAGATAGGCATATGTACACATAAATCCTGACCTTTTTTTTATATTTAGCTTGCTTGAGTTTGGGGGTGGTTACATGGTCCTGGTCACACCCTCAACATATCACGTGGCTGCTCTGAATTCTGGTGTGTTATCATTACACATTGTGCAAAAGTTAGTATCTTGTGCTTTGATGGATTTTGTCTTGCATGGTTGGACAACAGTACAAAGTGATAAATCTAAAAATAAGCCCTTGCTGTTTCCTTATGTGGGACTGACTAACCCTAACCCATGTGTTGCAAATGAGTGCGTGTGAAAACTAGCTAGCAAGCAAGCAGAGAAGTTGAAGTGGTTACCTAGTGTTAAAAGTAATAAATAAATGGTTGAAGCGTCCAGCTTCTTTCACTCCAACTGGTAGTAGTACGTATACAAACTTGACCAAAACAAACTTAAATATTTAAAATTCAGTTCAATGGAAAAATTATTATAACAATAGCCACTTCTATATATAACTAATACCGGTACTGTTAAATGACCATTTTATCGTCCATTCATAAGAACATATTTGGAACATGACAGGTGGTGTCAATTAAAGGGCACTTGAGTTAATCTGAGACGGCTGTGGGGCTACATCAGACAAAAAAGGTTAGGAACCACTGGTTTAGATCACTGAAGAAAAAAAACACACTATCAGGGTCGATTGTAGCTGCACTGGAAATATCTGTATCGAATAGGACTCACACACCAAAATATACACAGTAGCTTTTGTAAGGTGTTAAAAGTTTGTAGGTGGTCGACTTTCTAAACATTAAATTTTTTTGGCTGCACAGATGCTCACACAGGCAGAGTGTTACACAGTATTGGCATCATCTTTGTCTACCACCAGCCCCGCCCTTGTCACCCACGCCCCCTCCTGTCTGACTGGCACCCAGAGCGAGACATCAGGTGACTGGTGCAGCTGTGCCTGGCAGGGGGATCTGTGTCAGTTTGTATCAAACCCCACAGTGGTGGACTGCCAGCTGACCTGGTTGGAGTGTAGCCTGCTCAGCCTGCAGCTAGCTCAGCCCAGCAGTATCCCAAAGGAAGAGGCATCCCATCAGTGCAAAGCTTGCTTCTTCTCATACATGATGATTATGATTATTATGATTTGGATTTTGGTAGAAAGTGGAATTTCAATTAATATGCTTTTTATTATCAGGTAAGGAACATACTCAGACTGGAGTTTTTTGGCTACACTGGTGCTGTCAGGTTACCTCTGGCCCTCAGCTAATGTGTTGGTGTTGATTTTATGGTTGCACGTTCTCCTTGCTTTCTTTCTGTCTAAGTGGGTAGGGTGTTTATCATGGGAGTCTATCTTAAATATGGTGCTGCAGGTGAATCATTTCTAGCTTTTACCAAACAGTCCTGATAATCAGTTTATGGCCACTTATATGGCAACTTATATTGTTTAAAATGTTGTGTTTATTATCCTCTAACAAATGTATGTTGTTAAATTGGATCTGATTTGTGTTTTTCAGAAGCTGGCAGCAGAATGTCAGAGTGCAGGCTACAGTGGCACACTGATCCCTTACAAGTGTGACCTGTCCAACGAGGAAGAGATCCTATCCATGTTTTCAGCAATCAAAACACTGCACAAGGGCGTGGACGTATGCATCAACAATGCTGGGCTGGCCCACAATGAGCCCTTGCTCAGCGGAAAGACAGAGGGCTGGAGGAACATGATTGACGTGGGTGGATCACAGACACACAAATATAAATGCTTAGGCTAAAACAAGCTGGAGAGCAACTTAGTATTTATTTAGAATAGAGGCAGTTAGAATTATCCCCTTCCGTTTGTTATATTGATTTTATGGTTGCTGCAAACAGAAAAGCAGAGAGAGGAGCTGAAATGGTTGCCCAGTGTGAGTGGAAGTCTTGTGTTTGTAGAGCTTGTGTTGTTCAAAGAATAACACACACACACACACACACACACACACTGATCCCCTCCCCTTACAGAGGCTACTTCATTGGCTCTGAGGAGAAGCCCTGGCACAGCAAAAGCCCACTAATGAAAGCCAGCACTATTTCTCTTGTTGGGACATTCTGATTCATTGAGCTCTTGACCACCGAAGACCCCCTCCTCTAAAGTCTCCAGAGTCCTGCATTCATAACGTTCGTCCATCTGTTGTCATGGCAGCCCACGTGAATGTGTACAGCAGTGTATTTTTAGCCTGTGTTTAATCTGTATGCTGACCTTGTTTGGTCACTTCCCCCTATCTTGCCACCACGTTGGCTTTAACCTGCCGTCTATCAATGTCACAATGGGAGCAGCTTAGAGGCCACAAGCTGGACAGGAACAGCAGGTTCAGATGGTCTAACACAGTGACCCAGTGAACATCAGTCAGCTGAACTGATATAGTTTCATCACGTGGCAGTCTTAAATGTGATTTAGCAATAAATCACAATTAATTTCTGCAAATGATGTCAATTTAATAGTTTTTTTCACACAACATGAATTTGGCTTCTTGCCTTATTTGAATACAGTGGATATGTAGATTGATAGAAACATACATTGGCAGATACATAAATGGTTTCAGCTGTTGTCTTCACCTGCAGGTGAATGTTTTAGCCTTGTCTATCTGCACCCGTGAGGCATACAAATCAATGAAGGAAAGGAATGTGGACGATGGCCACATCATCAATATTAACAGGTAAGCTATACAGATAATCTATATAGATTAATCTGAAAATACCTCAGCCAGTTTGTTTAAGGAGATTTCAGTCTGGCAGGCATTAAGAGACACTGTATATGATATTAAACCATACAAATAAACTTAACTTGTGAGAAATCTTGCTGTATAAGTGAGCAAGTAGAGGCATTTAAAATGACATGAAAAGTAAATCAGAGACTGTAGGAATTAGGAATTTATTACCTTAATCTGGGTTTGAATCAATCTCTCTTCTTCTACCTGTTACAGTATGGGTGGGCACCGAGTGGTGCCAAGTGCTGATGAGCATTTCTACTGTGCCACTAAATACGCTGTGACTGCTTTGACTGAGGGGATACGGCAAGAGCTTCGAGAAGCAAACACCCACATCAGAGCCACAGTAAGTTAGTTGTCACCCTCCGAGTGTGCAGGTTCTTGTTTGGCATGTGCTATTACTCACATATTGGATCACATAAATAACTCCACATACAGTATGCCCTAACTTTAAAATGAGTTTGGGAAAGCAAGTTTTGTCTGTGTATGTACCGGTGTGGAAACGGCAAGCAGTTAAGTTCTCATGCATTTCCCTCCCCTGCAGTGTATATCTCCTGGAATAGTGGAGACTGAGTTTGCCTTTCGCCACCACAACAGTGATCCAGAGAAAGCAGCTGCAGTGTATGAGAGTATGAAAGTAAGAGTGCGCGTTTGACTGACAGTCAACAGATGTATTTCACAAAGAGAAAATACCTGAGTGCTGTTGCATCAATAATACCTCTTTTCTCCACTTTTCAGTGTTTGAAAGCAGAAGACATAGCCAGTGCAGTCACATTTGTCCTCAGTGCCCCTCCTCATGTCCAGGTATCTCTTTCATTCTCTCTCTAGCTTTTATACCACCAAATGCATGATTGTTGAACGGTGCTTGGTTTCTGTATTGATCTTCCTTATTTGTGTCATCAGATTGGAGATGTGCAGATGAGGCCAGTAGAGCAGGTATCATAGCAGTGAAACAGGAAGCTGCAGGAGAAGACCGACAGCAGCCATGGTGACTCCTTAGCGGCCTCTGCTGGGCAAGGAGGGTGGGGGTGGGAGGGTGATAAAACAAATCAACTACAGCTGTGTTGGATCTGCAGGGAAGTGGTCAAAGAGGGCTGGAGCCTTAAGGAGGCTGTGCAAGGAAATAAAGGGGGTGGACTTTATAAACCACTACGAAAATACTACTGAATGCAGCAACCTGGTATTTGTGAATTGCTGAGCCCGGTCCTCAACTGAGCTGACTCCAAACTATAGTAGGAACAAATAACAAAGGAGGGAGTTGCTGCTGTGCTGTGTGGTCATCTGCATGACCATCACTTCAGAGGGAAGAGTATGCCATTGATTGCACATGTTTTTTGTTTTGTTTTTGTAGGTCATGTGACATATCTTTTTGAAATTAAATGGAAAGAGTAATTGCTGTTTATAAGAATGACCTTTTTTTTGTTTAAATTTTTTTAATAAATATTTTAACTTTTGATTATAGATAGATGTGGTCTCATACTCACTAACCATAGACAATACTGTCGTACTCACTGTAACTAACTGTCAACAGTCCTGTCCATCCTTTTACCTTTACTCACCGTATGTTTTCACAAACACATTCAGTTTTCCCTTGTTTGGATCTATCCAGTTTTCAACCCCATATAAGGAACCAGGAAAAGTATAAATGAGAGATGCCCTTGTCTATTAAGCAGAAGAGTTTCTACAATCCACCTTTTTGCCTGTGTAATTTCAGTTGTTCTGCACTTTGGATTAATTTATGAGGAATTATAATAAGGAAACACTGGAAACTTATGTAGGGGAAGAAACTAACTCCATGCACATGTATACCCTATAAATGTGTATCGTCAGTTGAAATTTCTCCTTAAATGAATAAATAAAACGGATTGCCCAGAAGTAAGTTATGGTTTGTGTTGTGTTCACCAGACAGACCTTTATGGTCACTTTGTCATTGCAGAAACAAGACACAAGCTGTGGACTTTGTGACAGGTTTTTATTACACCTTACATGACATGACATAGAGTTGCATGACCCATGTACTCCTGTCAACCACCAGTGTATATCATTTTTATCAACAGTGCCCTGTTGCATTTGACCTAATAAATAAGTCAGCCACAATGAATTGGTCCACAATGGTTTATGTTTTTAAGGGAAATGGTTCAATACAAAAGTTCAGCTGTATGAACTGTGAATGTTAAATAGTGGCGTTACTTCAACACTCATAATTGCATCAACGGACATGGCCAAGAGATGGCACCCTTAGCTAAGTAAAAACCACAAATAAGAGCAGGGAAATGTGTGTGAAGTCCTGAGCACCGCTCCGTTGTCCTTTGGAGCTCTGTCACAACAGGGGAAGTGTTGGCCAGATATTAAAAATGTACACAGCAATAACATGTTCTAAACACTGTCTTTCCACAACATCTTATCACATTAAAAATGAGCAAAACTGTTAACAGAAGTTCAACAAAATCTCAAATTATAACAGGCTCACAAAAATGGCCAATTTAATATATCTGCATGGCAGATATGCAGCAACACATTTTTACAATTCACAATGTAAATAATTCTTCTAGTATACTTCTGTGTGACTTTCTTACCAGACATTTGTTTAAGATTTCAAACTAATGGCAAACAATAACTTGTGATTAACTTGAGCTTATTAAAACTCTGCCACTCTTGGTGGCTAGGTGAACATCATGATTATCAGGATTATCTGAGGTATTAGAAGTTGGTCTGAGTAGGAGGTTTTTCAGGTAGATGGATGTTGGAGCTGATGACAACTATGGCTGGATATCTGTCTCTTCCTCCCCTCTCATAATACGGCATTTTTGACATTTCATTCAGGTTGTATGGTGTGATGGACAGCTTCAGTTTCTGTAGGAGAAATGTACCAGTAATATTAACACACAGCTTGACATGGGTACTACCCGCAGTGTCTTTGGTAGAAGAAAAGCAAATGTTCGTCACCTGCATGAATGAGCCAGGGAGCACCCACAATGTGTGGACGGCACCCAAAGGAATCCAGATGATGGAGGCCATGGCAATGACCCAGCCAACCCCCTGAGCCCAGGGAGGGAAGACATAGTCTTCATAGCGGGCTGGCTTGAACTGGATGATGGAGAAAATCAGGATAACCTGCCACAAGAAGAAACATTTAAAGTTTAGTTGTGACACCTTTAGTTGGATCTCAGTTTTGCTTTAGGGTAGACATCTTGAATCTGAATCATGTTGATGGAAAAAAAAGCCTGTTGACTTACAGTGATCAGCACAGGAGCAACTATTAGCCAACACAGTCTGAAGAAGATGTTTGCTCTTTTTCCAGTCATCTCTTCTAGGTTGTCTGAAAGTCGAGTCACTCCTGCACATGGAAAGCTACTTCAGTAAACAGCAATGCATATTTTATTTGCACGTTGACAGACTTTTACAGCATTTGGCAATGAGATAGTCAGATATATACATATAGCCTTACAAATGTGTAAAGTGCAACATCACATTAACTGGCCACTGAAAAAAGAGACACAACTGAACATGGTTTCTCACCATAGCACCAACAGACAGCTACAACCTCAAAGAATGCAAGAAACATGATGGACACTATGGCAGTGTAATGGTCCATCAACTGGAAAACATAGATTCCCACCTGACCAGAGACACAGCAGGTAAGTGAGGATTTTACAATTTGGCCATAATATGGTTAAAATTCATCCTGTAATTACAGTCTGTACCTGCGTGACACAAGGAATTCCTAGAAGACAAGCTGCGCCACAAACAGCAAGAACAAACAGCTCCTTCCACTTGAAAAATTTTATCAGCTGTTGACAGAATTCATCCATGAGACTGGTCACCAGCACTTCAACCATTGCAAACTGGCAAAAAAAAAATTAATTTCTGAGTCATACTGTAGCTCTGAAGGATTAGTGCAATAATCCGACTATTTGATTTCTGTGGAAATCACTAAAGTTGTAATGTTTTCCTCAATAACTACCTCACTGTCGAGTCCAAGGCAAAGCAGCATGAAGAAGAACATCACAGCCCAGAACTGAGCCGCTGGCATGTTGGCAAAGGCTTGTGGGTAAACAATATAAACCAATCCTGGACCTAGAGACACAAACACACAAGATGTCAGATGTAGCATTTCTGATTGAAACAGTAAAACATGACCCTTCTAAAGAAGGAAACTGTGACATGAAATTACACGACCACTAAGTGACACTTGATTAAAAATATACAATGGTCTTAAAATCTTTGAAATGTGAGTTGTTTATATAATTAGTGGGAAGATGGGAAAGTTCATAGCTAGACTGCATGCATTTGAAAGAAACATACTGATGTTGTGTGTCAACACACCATTTGTTGTTGTTGTTATATATTTATAGTTATTTATTAAGGTACTTATTGCAAATTCCACATATAATGTTTTAAGCTTATAGCCTTTCATTGTTTTTAGTTTTGTGATTAACAGTATTTGTCTTTCTTTCTTGTATCTGTTTTTCTGGGTGGTGAGCTGCTGCATACAATTGCTCTTACAGAGATAAATTATGTTGCATTGGATTGAATTGAAGACAATATTTTGTGTGTTCCAGACCACATTACAATCTGTGAAAACATAGATTTCTACTCTGCAAGGTTCTGAAGCCTTTTCATGCTAGCTCAAGTGTTTTCTCTAGATAAGTTAGGTGCATCTTTTGTTTCTGTAACAGCCATAAACTATGACGAGCTTGTCTACACTGTAAGAGGAAGAGGTTGCATTCATTTCAGTTGGCCTTTTTCAATAGAATTTCTCCTCTGTCGAATCATCGTGGCTTTAATTAGCTATTATGACTCATATTTCATTGGATTGTAGCTCTGGTTTCAGTTCCACATAAAGCATGACCTGTAACACTGGTAATTATCTGTTTGTTTGTTTTTTGATTAAACTCATTTATGATCAGAGTAATTACCCACTCACAAACGTATTATAAGAGAAAAGGTGACAGTCTCTAAAAACAAAAACAATCCCCCTGGAGCTGAAGATATTAGTTGAGATTATTTTATCACTTGTTTTGTTTTCTTACCATCCACCGCCAGATCGCTGACAGGAATGCCCTGCAGATGAGACATGTATCCAAAGGCAGAGAAAATAACAAAACCTGCCAGGATACTGGTAAGGGAGTTGATGATAGATATAGTCAGGGTGTCCCTGTAGGGAAAGAAGATCTTTTTTATATCACTTTCTTACTGCCCAGAGATCATTATTGTCACTGTTGGGGGAATTGAGTGGATGAGGATTTTGGCTTATTACTTCAGAACATTGTTGTTGAAGGAGTTGTAGCTGGACATGGCCAAGAGGGAGCCGAAACCAATCCCAATGGAGTTAAAGATCTGAGCTGCAGCATTCACCCACACCTGCAACACAGAGGGATGTTCACCCAGAACCACTGATCACTGCAGGTACCAATCATCAATACCGATGCCAAAATAAAAATTTTGGCAAAAAATTTTTCTCTTGCTACTGCGGCACCAGTTAACTCCTCTCCTGTTTCAAACAGAACACGTTGCTATTTCCAGTTCCTCATCTCCTCTCTTTCTTATTTCATACCTCCACTGAGAGAAGCTTGTCCCATTCCGGCACGATGAAGAAGGTTATTCCATCTAATGCTCCAGGGAGCTGCGTATTATTGATCAGCAGGGAAATCAGGATAACGTACGGGAACAAAGCCGTGAAGTACACCACCTGCAAACAGAAACAAACAAGGGTTGTTATTCACCATCTGTCCCTCTCCTTGTCTCTGTCTCAATTTCTCTCTCGTCACTTACCTTGCCTGTTGATTTCACCCCCTTAAAGATGCAAAGGTAAATGAGGATCCAAGCCAGAAGAAGAATAAGGAAAAGCTCCCATCGGATCACTCCTGCTTCCTCTACTCCACTTGTCTGCTCAAGCATCTTATATCTTCAAAGAAGCCAAAAAAAAGAGAAAAAGTAATTAATGCTGAACTTAAACCCTGACATTATGCCTTAAAACTGAACACACTCTAGCCAATAAGAAAACAGATGGCTCCGAAATTCTTTCCTGTTGCAATAAGTTAGTCATTGCAATCAGATGGACAATGGGCAGGGAAGCGTTAACATGTGGTGTCCCACATTCTGTTCTGAAATTCTGTACAGGCATTCATGGTACCCAGAGGATGAATCCTAATTATTTGGTGATCCCTGACTTTTTCTTTAGTGCCACCATAAGGTTAACATTTGCCATGAAATTTGATTTGGATATGCATGGTACCCAGAAAATGAATCCTATTGATTTTGTCGATCCCCTGACTTTTCATCTAGCACCACTAGCAGGTCAAAGTTTTTACTTATCCAGTCAACATCTACAAGATGGACTGGCACAAATTTTGGTACAGACATTCAAGGTCCCCAGAGGATGAGGTCTACCGACTTCAGTGATCCTCTGACTTTTCCTCTAGCGACACCAGCAGGATCACATTTGTGGATTAGAGTGAAATGTCATGGAGTGCCAGTACAATCACTTTGTGGGAGCTGGGAGCACCCAGCGGCCTGCGAGCCTTTGAACGCTCTCCTCTTGCTTATGTCTCTGTCTGTCACGGACCCGGTTGTAGCGAGCTTGCTACAGTTACATTGCCATTAGTTAAAGATAATGCTGTGGATAGGTAGACCCAATGGTGTAGGGAGTAATAAATCATTCCCCAACCAGAAAGCCTGGATGAATGGAGAGGTGAGGGCTCTATTCAGAGCCAAAAAAGCTGATTTTCGGTCAGGAGACAAGGAAGCTTACAACACACACCAGAGCAAGACTAAAAGCTGGCATCAAGGAGGCAAAGCTGAGACATCAGGATAGACTGGCAAGAGACCTCAACACTAACAACACCAAAGATATGTGGCAGGCTCAAAAACATCACAGGCTACAAAAGCAGAAGCTTTTTTGTCAAAATTGTCAGTATCCACAGCGGATGTGAGAAGAATCCTGCTGAGAGTGAATATGACTACCGCCCTGTGGCTCTCACCCCCATTCTGATGTCTGCAGTTTTGAGAAACTGGTTCTCCAGCACATAAAGAACAACATCCCAGCCACCCTTGACCCTCACTAGTTTGCTTTCAGAACCAACAGATCCACAGAGGATACCATCTCCACTGCCCTCCACTCAGTCTTCACACACCTGGAGAACAACACCTACATCAGAAAGCTGTTTGTTGATTTCAGCTCAGCATTCAACACAATCTCTCCCAACTTTGCAGCACTCTGGGCTTGAGTACCACACTCTGTAATTGGATACTGGACTTCCTTACAAACAGACCCCAGACAGTTTGGATTGGCGGTTACACCTCCTCCACTCTAGTGCACACTGGAGTGGAGGAGTGCTCAACTCCCTCCTGTACGCGCTGTACACCCATAATTGCAGAACCCAACATGGAGATGTTGTGAAGTTTGTGGATGACACCACCATCATCAGCCAGAATACAAACAACGATGAAACTTCATATTGGAAGGAAATCAACAATCTTGCAGAGTGATGCACAGAAAACAACCTACTTCTCAACATCAGCAAAACCAAGGAGATGATCGTTGATTTTAGGAAAAAGAAGGCAAAGACACACATCCCTGTCTACATCAGTGGAGCTGAGGTGGCGCAAGTGAATAGTTTTAGGTTCCTGGGAATCAGCATCATAGAGAACCTGACATGGTCCTCTCACATCTCCACCCCGGTCAAGAAAGCTGTATTTCTTAAGGAAACTGAAGAAGGTAAAATTTCTGTGCCAAGTTCTTATTAACTTTTACAGAGGAGCAATAGAAAGCATCCTGACTGGAAACATAACAAATGTGCATGGGATGTGCACGGCCCAGGACCGGAGGGCTCTGCAGTGGGTGATTAAAACTGCTCAGAAGATCACTGGTACCAACCTACTTAGCTTCCATCTGGCATGAGATACAGAAGTATTCACTGTTGTACCACCAGACTACAGAGCAGCTTCTTCCCTCAGGCTGTGAGACTCCTTAATTCATCCTCACTCCACCATTATTTGGACATGGGAGATATGAGATGGGAGGTGGGAGCTGAGAGCAGCAAGATGGGAGATGAGAGCTGGGAGCTGGGAGCTGGCAGCTGGGAGCTGGGAGCTGGGAGCTATGAGATGGGAGGTGCGAGCTGGGAGATGGGAGCTATGAAATGGGAGGTGGGAGGTGGTAGCTATGAGCAGGGAGATGGGAGGTCAGGCTGAGAGGTGGGAGGCAAAACTGAGAGTGGGAGCTGGATGCTCCCAGTTGCAGTTTTTTTTCCCCATGCAGTTTGGTGCAGACATTCTTGGTCTTTGTGAATTTTTGTGATCACTGCCTTTTCATCTAGTGCCATCATCAGGTCAAACTTTTAATTTGTCCAGTAACTACCCTTAAAATGAATCACATTCCCATCAGCCTCAACTGTACTTCGCATTGATAAAAACACTGATGATGTTTACGCTGTACAGAGATGACAACCAGTAACACATATTACAAATACGTCATGCCCACGCAGTATTTTTTATATCTCTGTAGCTCATTTTTCACATCTCTGCTCATCCAACGCTGCATAGGATATCATAAAATCTCACAAGTGACATAACATGTTGACCTCTGTGCTTATCCTCAAACAAATAAACTATGCAATAGCTACACGCACATCTCTAAATGTAACACAACATGATCAACTTTTCTAATACAGTTTGCCAAAGACCTTCATTCTGACAGCACCCTCTGGCCAATTATTACATTTATTTTAATACTATTGCTGAAGGTCAAAAACAAATTTTGTACATTAATTTTAATCTGTCTAACAAAGAGAATTACAGCCTAACAGAGTCTCTAGCGTGGGTGAAGACCCCCAATTGGGGCCATTGTCACAAAAACAAAATCAGTTTCCTCAGGTCAGTGGTTAAAGCTGATGCTTTACAGCAAAAAGATTTTGCTTGTTCATATGGGTTTCCTTCTACAGTCCAAAGACCTGAGCATTTCTAGACTTTAAATCAGCCGGTAACAGGAACCTGAATGTGTTTGTCTATCAAGAGTCGCCCTGTAACTGTAAACCAAGCAAGCTGTCCCTTGAAGCTCTCCCTTCATTTTGACAAATGAATAATTTCCTAAGCAATCACTGTCTAGTTGTGGCATTCACTTCCAAATTCCCTAAACTCAACCTGCAGTTAAACAAGTTAATGAGTAAACCAATTTGAAAACATGAGATTTCTCTCCACTGCCTAAACAGTGAAAAATGTAGGTTTCTTCATTAAAATCTTCTTTATGAAAAGTTTATCCACATCAAAACCAAAGAAGACTTGAAAAAATTCTGCTGCACACAGAAGAAAGCTAGGTATAAAAATTTTATATTAGACTAATGATGAAGTTAAAACTGGCTTAACATTTCCCACACTTCCTTAACCTATTTGCCAAGCTCTTATCACTAACCTTCACTTTGACTGATATCCCTCACATGACTCATCACATGATAAGATGTAATTTCAATAAAGTTTTATGTTGTTTATTAAAATAATTTGTTTTTTTCACCGCCGATATAATCGCCAGAGTTAGAGTTGTGTAAACAGCCCAGCCTCTTGTCAAACTACAGGGATTTTGTAATCCTGCTATAATCATCATTATCTAGTCTGGTTTTATTATTCTGAGAACCAGCACTGGTTTCTCCCACACAGTGAAACATACTTGAAGAACTCATGGCTAGCTGTGGAGGAGTAGCTGCTGTTGGTGGCATGGTTGGTACAGTTTGGTGTGTTCCAGGTGTTGTTGCAGTTTTGCCAGGGTAGCGGTGCCTGGAAGGAGCTGAAGAGATAATAAAGGGCCCATGTGATGACGACATTGTAGTAGGTGCACATGATGAAAGAGATAGCCACTGATGCCATACCCACTCCTGAGGACAAACAAAAATAATGTCAAAATAATGTTTTTTCAGTATGGACACCTTTCAATGACTAGAGAAATTCATTCATGCCACAGAGTACCTTTTAACAGTGGACAGACATTAGCCAGAGCATGGACAGGCCCTCTCCTCGTATACTGGCCCACAGTCAGTTCCATGTAGAGCAGAGGGATCCCCAACACCACTAGCATAAACAGGTATGGCACCAGAAAGGCACCTGGCAGGAAGTGATGGCACATCAACTGTCACACACATTTTGCTGGCAAAGGAGGTTTCGACTGTGCTAGTTTTATAGTATCCGCTAATCTTTAACGTTTGTCACAGTCATCCTGCACTTGCATTTCCTTCCTTATATGTTGGGTCATTTGTAATATTCAGGGAAAGTATCCCTCCATAAAATTTTACATGTTTATTATTGTAAACCAACTTCATGTTCGTTCCAACTTAACAATTTCAGAGTGCAGTATGGGCTTGTGACACATATTCTTACATGAAATGCACAGTGAGGTATTGTTCACAACAATCTGAACATTTTTCAACACAATCAGTATCACTACAGAGTGATTGTGTGTTTGAAGTAGGGCTCACTAACAGCACAATTTGTTAACCTTTGGACCCAGTTTTGAGACCTTTATAAATGTACAGAGGGTGGTCTGGTTTCAAAATTCTGTTTGAGCATGAAATGTCGTATTCGTTTCTCACCTCCTCCACTCCTGAAGCAGAGATAAGGGAACCTCCAAACGTTGCCCAGACCCACAGCACAGCCGATGCCAGCCAGGGTGAACTCTATCTGCCTGCTCCATGTTGGTCTGTTGAACTGCTGCTCCATGTTTGCTCCCTGTGTCACCACTGTCGCTCGTCTGGGCTCAGACTCCATGGAAAGGTTGGCTGGACTGTAAGTGACTCTGGGTGATATAACCCTTCTTTTTATTATCCTTAATGATTAGCTTTGCAGAAACACTCCAGCATGCAGCAGCTCAGAGGTTCACAAAAAGGGAAAAGTTTAATAGGTGTCATAAAGCTCCTTTGTAGTTTTGAATCGCATATAAAATGTACAAGGGTTAGAGAAATTAGCATTTTTTTTTATTTTGGAAAGTTGATTGTTTAATAATATTTTTTTACTCATTTGGCCAACCAATGAGCAGAGCACATTTTGCTCATCTTGACATGCCTGGTTATAAACAATATATAATACTTAATAATACAGACAACATTACTTACTATGTTGACGGCCAAATAAATACATTTTACCAAAAAAAAATTAAATCTAACTCTTCAGTTTGGGTGTGAAAAGGCTTCCCTTTTTTACATTATTCTAACCTTCTTCACATTAACTGTGCAGTAAGAGTGGAAAAATTCAATTTTGCACTGACAATACATAAAATATTTTGTTTTTTAAATATTTTTGACAAAGGTGACAGGGTCATCAATTATTATCTATGTAGTTAAGAAGCTCAGTCAAAGAAAAGAGACAGAACTTAACTATTAAATCATTTTTAATCATATATTCATATATTACTACTTTGAATATTTTAACTAATTTCTAACATTTCATGGATTTCACAAGCTCTGCCTCTTTAACACCAAAATCTTTACATCAACAAGAAATCCAAAGCTGTCAAGTAAAGACAAAGTATGCCACACATGAAATGAAACTTACATAATTTGTTCTGAGCAACATGTGCTGTAACACAGATTTCACGTGGGGCCATCATGGTCAAACAAACCACATTCCTATAACGATAACCTTTATGATAAGCAGAGATGTGGCTAGTGGCCCTTTAAATACTGTATATGTCCTTTTGTTATGTCTGGCTATGTATGTTTTTCTTTCTCTCTGCTGTACTCAGGTCTCTCTTGCAAAAGAAATCTTGATCTCAATGATATTATCTGATTAAATAAGGGTTGTATATACAAATGAGGGACTATCTTGTGGAGGAATGATGTTCATCATCAGCAAGAAATCTGGAGTATTGGGAAGAGGCAGAGGAGGAAAAGTAAAGCAGTGGGGTTGTGGAAAGAACTGTGCAGTGTGGAAATGCGGTAATCCACTTCCTGTTGTGACGAGTATATGACAAGCTCACATCCATTTCTAAACTGAACAAACTACAAACCTCAAACTGATGTCTCCAGCAGCAGCAGACATTTTGGAAGGTCTGTAGAATACCAGGATGTCAGTCATTCAACAGCTGCAGGCCCATTCAGCTATGTACCCAAATCAAAAAAGTCAAAATCAGAGTTCTTATCATGTTTGAGCCACATAGTGTTGCCCTAACAGTGTACAGCAGAGGGTGCCAATATAGCTGTTTGGTTGCTGAACATCATAATACCAAAAGAAAAGAAAGTGAGTTTGAAAAAGCAGATTGATGATTGTGTTTATTTTTGGTCTTTTGTACTTGTTAATTTGTGTTAAAATTCCTTTAAAAAACTCAATGCAAACATGTTTAGCTTATACAGGAGAATTTCGTCTACATGATCATTGTGACACTTAGGTGGTTTGTGTCTGTGGGCCACCTGCTGGAAGAAGAGAAGATTTTGAATTAAGGACTTTGGATGTTGTCCATGGCTTACTTTTGTTGCCTTCTGAGCAGGTGTCCTAGTTGTTCTTGAGGACCCTCACCACCACCCTTATCAAGGCCTTACGTTAGCCCAAAGCTCACTCCCTTATGAGAGATCAGGGCTCCAACAGCTATGGTGTGGGATCTTCACATGCTGGTTGTAGGGGGCCAGTATGGGTTGTGGTCCAGGGTTAATCCCAGTCTGTTCCTGCCCTAGAGCATGTCTTGTTCTTTTGTATTGTGGCAGCAGCACTCACAAATCCATCTGCCAGCCATATGGAAAAAATGACAACATCATGAGGGCAGCTATGGAGTAGATGAAAAAACTATATGCACCAACAAAGGCCATCATAGACTCAATGAAGCTTAGAGGACTAGAAAATAAGATACCATGGCATGGTGATGATGTTCACATCATCAATACATGGAACTAGGATCCATCAAAAAAAAAACTATCATGTGTCACCTCACATTTGGTCTGAGGGAGCATTGTTTGGGTTATAGTGCGAAAAGATATTTGCCACGTTGACAACAGCCACAAATGAGCAATCATCAAGCATCATCTAACTGATCACAGCCAGTCCAGTACTTTGACTCAGGTACAGCCACCCCAAGCCCAGAGTGCATCAGCTAGTTCACCATGCATACAGAGGCAAATGCTAAGGTGTGATTAGTGGCATTCTCTCAAGTTTTGAAATTCCCTGGAAGTAGTCATGCAGGTCTTCTATTGTGATTACAGTGTCATGAAGGGCTACCTCTGCAGGAGGACTGGGTGTGCCACGGCTTTTCTGCATTACTACAGCCCATCAAATTTTACTTTGGTAATGAAGGTCAAATATTGTGATTGTGCAGGTATACTACTGTGAATGAGCAACTTAAACAAGGAAAAAAAATTACTTTGAATATCTATGCTGTTACTCAGCCTGAATGAGTAAAAGCATTTAAATCTTTTGATTGGATTGCGCTTGTTCTGGACGTGAAAATACAAACAGAGAATCTAAGCTGCTTGCTGTCATGGAGAATTTAGAAATAGGAGAAAGTTGATGAGAGTTTCATATTTAAAAACACTGTGTGAGTTTTATTCGCACACATTATAGCACAATTCTACAGGAGCACACATTGTCCATCTGCATTAGGCGTGTCCTTGCAACCCGTGATAGATTTCACAGAGATATTAAAACTGTAGCTATCAAAGCAATCTATGACCATGATACCGAAGGACATAAATAAACACAATGCTGAGTACCACAAACACATGTCTCTCTTAAGGAAAATTACTCTTATTCTTGTTTAGGTTACTTAAATTACGTGAGAGGAAATTTAAACAACCACGCCTATTTCATTATTATGATGTAGTATCCCTCTGCTGTGGAGGAGGGGCAGAATAGAGGGGAGGCGTGTCTGATCAGCTGAGTCAAGTGGCAGCAAAACAATGACTGAAGTGTGCTAATGGGACCTTCAAAATAAAATCAAAACGATCAATTCAACACGTGTTCGTCAACATTACTTTTATTTTGAAAGTCATAGACGGAAGCGTAACATCTTATTATAGTCGACGTGACGCACCCATTGCTCGACTCTCCATTGGAAAAAAACATCGATAATTGAGAGTTGGTGGAAAAAAACAGTGTTGATAAGCCAAGTTAGTGTTGTATGCGTCGAGTGGGTTTGAATACGTGTTTTTTCTGTCGGTAAAATGGGAAACTGCCACACCGTTGGACCAAATGAGGCCCTTGTGGTTTCAGGTAACGTTAACGCTTTTTGGACGATGTGTTTTAGCTCGTTGGGCTCCTTCCTGGCACGTCAGGCTCCATGAAGTGCTTATAGAGAATAACCTGAAAAATAATTTAACTCTAATAATAACTCTCCTAACCTTTGTTCGGAGTGTAACGCATGTATGTATTATAGTACGTCAGAAGCTAACGTTAACATTACGTGTAGCGTTAACGTACAGTAAGCCACCTAACCGTTCGATGTCACGTTACTTTAGCCAGCCGTTGACAGGTCCACCCCAACCCCGAAAGAAAAAAAGGCTAATTTCCTTATTTTCCCCCCACAAAGGTTGATAAATGTTTATGTATCTGGAAAAATATGTTGTTTTTTGGCTTTCAATGGCAACTGAGAGAAGAGCCACAAAATCCACCGTATCGTACCAACGTTTATGCGTTTCTCCTCAGAAATATTTCTCATAATAAATCCACCTGTTTTCTCTGTTTCAGTCGTTTCTTCTAAAATGTCATCGCCGTAATGCGTGTTCAAGTGTCCTCTCTACGTTTTAGTGGCTGGGATTAAATTGGTGTTGGTTTGGCATCTGTTCTTATTTTGGTTTCGAAGTGTAACGATTGCTTTCACTTGGGCATTTTACTAAGTTAGACCATTATAGGTCTAACTCTAGGAATTGAGATGTAGGGAAGCTGGGCTAATGAGTTTATTGTAGGTCTTTTTCTTGAACAGTGGTGGTAGGATATGATGGCTCTCTGCTGCAGAAGGGATATAGCTAAATTAGGCTAATTCAATTCCGCTGATATACTCCCCTGGTTCCACACACCGTCAGATGATGTTAATACACTTGACACAGGACACCCAAGACCCACACATTGGCATAGGGTTTTCTTTTATTCGAAATTATCTGTAATGTTTAAGGAAACCAACAGCTGAGAGTCAAATCTCTGACACTCATTCTATACTGTGTCACCACTTTCTGTGTTGTCAAGTAATAGTAAAATCTGAATTATTTGTCATGTTGCTGCATTCTCTATTGACCTCATATGGATCCCTGGTGGACCTCAGGCCCCATTTATAGTAATTACTGACCTTTGTCTCTGTTAATCTTGCCTTAGTTTATAAATGTGGTTTGGCAGTGTATTGCATAAGACATACTCAGCACGCTTCTGTAACTGAGCCTGTTGGGGCAATTTTCCTGTCTTATTCACTTGTGATGAACAAAAAAAGAGAAATAGGATAGGGATTTTCCATTGTGAACAAACTTTTAAGAGCGTGTCAGTGACCACATAGAGGAACAGTGAGTGAGCGTAAGCTGCACATCCTGATTCCACGATAGATTAATTTCTCAAATGTAAAAAGAAATTACTCTTTATTTTTAGGAGTTTGAGTGCCAAAGCAGAATTTCCTTTTTTGGCCTATTGTGAAAGGCAAAATGTGAAATACCACTGCCTTATCGTGCGTGCTGTGAGTAAAGGCTTGCCCTACCCTGCATCAAGAAGACTGAAGTTGATGACAGGATTTATTTAGCTTGTGTAAATTCTCATTCATTCGCATGGAGCCCCTCCTCCCTCCACTGTGCAATGCAGTCAGGAATCTCGTTTATGCAGGTGGAGCGACTAGTGATGGGAAGTATGGCTCTGTGAAGGGAGCTGGATCTTATGGCTCCGTTCCTTTTCGAGAGCCGGCACTTTTGGCTCCCAAACGGCTCTTCATTTAGTATCACTTCTGCTGGTCACTGCCTAAGTTACTTTTCTTATCTGTTGCAAGAAATAAATACGCAAGATTCTTCGTCTGCAATACACTGAAATATTCTGTCATACTGATGGTTAAAAAGTGGGATATATCAAGAGTAACTATCCTAGTTGTACAACAAAAATAAGAGCCTTCTAATAAAATAGTATGGTTAATAAATAATTACACAGCTCTATACTGACACATACAGAAGCCCTATATTTCAATTTAATTTGATATAAGTGTCATTTGTTTGTTGTCATGCATTTCATTTTCTGCGAGGAGGGGGGGGGGGTCCAGCTCTCAGACGGGAGCCAGCTCCCCTTGTTCATTTAATAGTGTGCCTGTTTGCGACCGACACGTAGCTAGGAGCCACTGGGGCTAAAATGGTGTGTATGAAGATAGTTCAGCCCTCACCCCATACCATGTGACAGCTGGGAATGTCACACTAAACACTCCAGATTAAACTGTTAGACTGGGGCCAGTGAGTGGGACCAATATGTGTTGCTTAACTTGCATCTCATCTGGAATGATCTCACATTCACTTTAAAACTATTGTTGCTATAATTTATACAGTGTTTGGGAGGGTAATGACACGTGGGATTTTGAATTTGGATGTTTCTGCTGTGTTCTGCTTGCAGTTAAATTAGTGTGTGTAGTGTATTGTGCAGAAAAGGGGGTTTGTTTCAGGTGTTAATTTGTATATGAGCCTGGTCAGCACAGTTTATTACGATGTATAAGTTGGATAAATGGTTAGCACTAAATCACATAAACCACATGCTGTGCCAAGTGCACATGGCATTTAACAAGGCTGATTGACTTCTAAGTAAAGAAGAACATCGAATGAGTGGGTCAATAAGAATGAAGCATTTACATTGAGAACACACAGGTGTGTCTTGCTGTTGTGACACAGTAGATCACAATAAACTACCAGTGTGTGAGTGGGAGCGAAGTTACATCAAAAGAGACTGAAAGTGAAAGCAGAGACGAAGTGAATGTTCCTAGTGTAACACCAGAGGAATAAACATTGTGGGGGCTGTGGTTGGAAGATGGAGTGGTGCGTGTTTTTATGATTTGCTGAACGCCACATGATCATCTGCATAAGAAACCACAAATATGAAAACTGGGTCACTGTCTGATCTGGTCTCTATCTTTCTCAATACCTCTATGCTACTTGGTTTGAAACCAAATCTGCTGCTACAGTTCCATATAGGACTATGTATTCTATGTGTTTATTAGAAATGTATTCCTTCCATTGAACTGTTGTATGAATTCAAGAGCTTTGTGTACATGCATGCATCATGTAGATGAGTTAAATCAACTGCACACAGACTATTTTAAGTTATGGTTTTTGTAGCTGTTATGGGTGATATTTTTGTCCACTAGGGAGAAGCGTGCTGTATAAATAAAATAGCCTTGCCTAAGTTAATATGGTACACTTGTTAGTAAATAGTTGTGTGTTTATACATCCAGTAGTTGTGGAACAACATTAGCATTCATTTTGAGACATGTTCTGTCCACCTGGCAAATATTCACTCTCATAGCTCTGTATTGGATATCTGCTGTCATCTCCACCAACTCCTGAGGGAAATATCTGGCTCTTTAGTTGCTAAATGCTCCACTGTGTTCACCAGCTAGTCTCTAACTGTGTGAAAATAGCTGTGAGAGCAGTGAACCAAAACAGTAAAGTTGTGGGCCTAGTTAGTTAGTCATGGGCTAGCCTACTGCGTTTGAGCTGGTCACTTGGTTTTTTTTTCTTTCTTTTTTTTTTTCTCTGACTGTTTAACTGATGCTACTACAGTTTTTTTTTTTTTCCTTTTGTTGATTATAACCATGTGACGTCCATTTTATCTGTGTTATTCCAAAGGTGGCTGCTGTGGCTCAGATCAGAAGACATATGTTGTGGGAGGCTGGTCTTGGGCCTGGTGGCTAATCTCTGACATCCAGAGGTAAGACCTGTCTGCTCTGGCTCCAAACCAAAGAAAATGCTTAAATGTCCTTTTAGAGGGAGCCATTCTTAGATGGCACAGTGCTCACAGACTCAGGAAGGAAGCTTTTAAGAGCAGGGTATCTGCAGGTCAACACAACAGGTTCACAGGTCTCCATTCAATAACAGATTCTTTTACCCTGGAGGCATCTTAAGCACAATAAAGAATAAACAGGCCCTTACACATAATATGAAAGAAAAACTTGGCTTGTAGTACAATGTGCACAAATATATCTCTTTACTACAATATGCAAAACATTTCAAAATATTTTTTACATTTGCATTACTGACCAATAAGACTTCCCATACTAATGAATATTTCTCCTTTGTGGCCCGCTATTGGGGGAGGGGTGTAATGGGATTTCTGTTTGTCTGTCCATCCATTTGGTCCAGGGGGAGATATCTGTACAACTAGTGGTCAAATTTCCCCAGAAGATGTTTCCTAATGTCCTTTCTTCTAAGGCCATCATTAGGCCAGAATGTTCAATGTGTGGAACAAGATATTTCAAAATCTATTGAGCAGTTTGTCATTACATTTATTGAGCACATTCATGCTCCTTGACAGCTAATGTCTTTCCATTTTGGACACTCCATGAGCTTTTCTCTAGGACCAGCCTCAGGCCATGTGTCATCGTCACACAACTTCTATGTTTTTCTCATTGTCAACAAATCCAATGACAAGAACAAGCCAACAATGAATTAATCCTACTAATAAGTATTGTGTGTAGTCAAAGCCTGATATACATGTAGCTTATTCCTCTGTGCCATAGAGCTCCATTGTTGTTAAAAAATCATTAAAAACACATCAATGAGCCACACTGTTGCACTGGATGACACGTTCCTTTATAATGATGAGCATGGGCACTGTAGTCAGTCACATATACATCGTCCTGGTGCTATAAATACTCTCTAGGATACCAAATGCATATTAATCTACAGCTGAAAATAGTTCCCAACAAATGCACAATCTAATTATTGTCATGGGATTTGTTGACAATAAGATAAATAAAGAATAATGCCCAGATTTAAACTTAAAACACAACTTGTTATTCTTAAATGTTTTGATTTATTTTTTTCATTTTGAAAATGTTCATAGGTAGGTATTAAGAATGTCAATATTTTAAGTTTAGCTTTGTAAAACCTGAAAAGGTTATTTTATATTCAGAAGAACTGATGAATTCTCATTCCTATCCTTATACAGTTCAGTGAAGAATAAACAGTTTATTTATGAATTGAGGCAAACACCATCAATATTAAAAACTGATGTTTACTAAATGTGTAAACACAGCGGCTCAACATTGTCCGCTGCTTTGCTAATGCAGCTCCAACAAACCAGCTTCTGAGAAAATGCTGGAAAGATAAACAGATGGTACATAAAGGAAAAGTTACAAACAAAATATTTACAAAACTATACAAAAAATAACTGTTAGCCTTGTAGTTTGCTGAGCACTCATTCTGACCCACTGACACTGAAGCAAAAAAGTTACAAGAAACTGAAAATTAATTTCTTTTTGTTATTCAATTGATAATAAACAAACAAATGGTATCTGGACTTTGTTTCTCTGCCAGAGCTTAAAACCAGAAAACAAAATTGTTAGTCTGATCTTACTCGAGTCTAGTCCTAATCAAGAGACAAAACCTGCAGCTGAAACAAACAGACTTTGTGGACTCGCAAACTGCTTGTTTGACCTTTAATCTACCGTAAAGCTTAAAGCTACCTACTCTAAAATGTGTAAAATCTCAGAGTTGTGGCACTGGGTTCAAAGTCACTGATTTAATGTCTGCGAAGCAGCTTTTGTTGGCAATGAAACTGTCTACAGAGTCTGGGTCATGTGGCCCGCTTATGGTGACACTGTTTCATGTCTTAGTGATCACAAATTTAGACTGAACAGCCCAAAAGTGTATTTAATTTTCACTTAATTGCCTTAATTGCGTGAGGTGTTCTTAAAACATTTTTTCAAAACATCTAGCTGTTACAAAACCTGCCTCTTTGTTTCTACTTTGCTAACCTGCTTTGCTTTGTCTGGTGTCGATCTTACCCTGTCTCAGCCCTAGTGTGTCTCCTTCAGGTTACCCATTTCCCGTTAAGTGCCGCTCTTTGTCTTTAGTTGCTAGGAAACGTAATGGCAGACCTCGACAATAAAATAAAGTTGATGCATGGCTGGATTTATAAATCCCCATTTAGAGACAGGCTGTCCCAGGAATCCTTTCTCATCTGTTTTTTATTCTGTCAACATTTCAGATTCTTTCTTGGATGATTTAAAAACAGGAGAGATGTTCTTGCTCCTCTCCAGAGTAGTGACCGCTTCAGCTAAAAGCCCTGTGTGCATACGCTAGTAGCTGGACAGCATTATAAAAACGGGGGCAGGGGGCAGTGTGGATTCCCGCTCGTGATGCAGTAATCATGTTAATGTCCAGCCCTGTGACTCATTGATCCAGTTCTTCTGGAAAGAAGTGGGAGGTGGAGCTGTTAACCAGAGAGTCTCCTCTTCCAAGTGTTGCTGCAATCAGCCTCCCATGTCTTTGACTCCGACAATAATGAATCCAAGGCAGTATTTATATTAAAGAACAGCTCTGAAACATAATCTCACATACACAGTCCAGCTGGACTAGTATTGAAGTGGAGGATAATGATTGAGGACATTCCTTTGTAATCTCCATACAAATGTAATCTTGGAGAGGCGCTGGGATCAAGAATCCTGTCAGCACTGACTTGAGTTTTCATCTATGGTTCTTACTTTTTGTCCCAGTTTATTTAAACATTTATTAACAGACAGAGACAAGAGAAGCTCTGTTGTAGCTGTGTTACCAGCACCACATCATACATGAAACAGCCTTCGGGGCTAAAACAGGAGGTCAGCTTGTGTCTTTTACCCCCTCCCTCCTCCCTCTTTCTCTTGACCTTGGTTACTGACATTCCTAACAGCTGTTGTCCAACTTACTGTTTTGCCTCTGCTATTCCCACCTGCCTGCCTGCCTGCGTAGAATGTCTCTGGAGGTTATGACCATCCTCTGTCGCTGTGAGAATATCGAAACTTCGGAGGGTGTTCCCCTGGATGTGACAGGGGTGGCTCAGGTAATGCATTTCAAAAGACCGAAAAAAAAAAAAAGCAGTGGCTGGTGCTCGAGACCAAAGGAAGACCCAGGAAAATTGTTCAACTAACAAGCTAACGTTGTCTATGTGTGTTTGTTTTTCTCATCTTTATGGCTTTTTTTTCCTTCGGCAGTGGAAGGGAGACAATCAGCTGTCACTAACATGGGCTTCACCACAAAGCTGAACTCTGAGTCACTTTTGGCAACGGGGTCAATAAATGGAGGCTATAGAACTGGCTAAAAAGAGGATTTGAGGAATCTTATGCAAAACACAAATTGAGTTATTTGAATAAAACTGCATTTGAAAACAATTAAGACAATCCTACAAGGTTTGAATCTGGATAGCATTTCATTTTGCTCCGTTGTTAGTGATCTGGAGTCCTTGGGTGAATGGTTTCACTTTGTCCTGTTTTTCCCTCGTGTTACTGGCCCTTCCCTTCATTTGCTTTCCCTCCGAACATGTCAATTTTTGTTTTATATTTTTCCACATTCTTCACAGGATAACGCTTGAGATTATGACCCTGCAGCCCAAGTGTGAGGATGTAGAGACAGCGGAGGGTGTAGCTATTACTGTCACTGGGGTGGCTCAGGTAAATCACCACACTTTTCTGGGAATGCCAGTTCAGACTCCACTATCCCACACATCTTCCCCCTACCCCCCACCCCACCCTCCTTTTCTCTAGCATCACCCCATAATCACAGCAGAGGTGGTATTTCATACAGAGGGCTCAAGTTAAGATGCACACCTGTATTTTTAAATAAGACACTAAAATAGATGCTGGGTCAAATTGTTGTCTGCATAATTTACTTTCATATCTGGGCAGAAGACATCTAGTTAAACTTATCTGACCAAGCCTGCATTCAGACTGACAGTAGCACTGTGTCAACACTATATGTCTGATAAGCCTTCAAACTGGATTTTCCTGTAGCAGCACAGACACATACACACCAATGTACCCCCTTGCATTTTGTTGACAGTGTTATTTTCAGTCTGAACTTGGTCCCAGTGTGACAGAAGAAGAGGTTTGTGTAGAGCCTGATGTGCATTTTAGTGTCAATCTCAGTGGGGTTTTTTTTGTTTTTTTTTGTGTCTGTTATTTGGTCCTGTTCAGAGCCAAAATGAAATTATTTTTTTTCGGGCGACAACTTTAAGAAAGAAAAAAATCCACCTTGAAATAGAATTCACTATATATCTACTCCACAATCCATTTGGGTAACTAGGCATACACAATAAAAGTTAGCAGCATAAAGACAGGGACACTAAATACATAATAATGATATTCTTTTATTTTGATTTCTTATTACAAAGTTCTTCAAAATTCTGTATAGGATAAAAACACAGATAACAGGAGCAAATTATTACAAGCAAACTAAAATACAATAGTGAAAAAAACAAAAAACTTTCAAACATTCAGGGGACTCAACAAATCATAGATATAAAGCAGGAGCATGACCATGCAAAGCTTTAAAAACCAGCAGCCAAACCTTAGCAAGGATTGTAGTAATGTGGTCTTTTCTCTTGGTCACTAGCATTCTGCACAAGCTTGAGACTGGGGGGGGGGGTTCTGCTATAGTAGATGTAGCAATGGCGTAGGCTACACCATAACTACAGAGATACCACGTGGTCGTGGAGGCTGCAAGAACTGTGATTGGTCAGCTTGGGTTCTCTATCGCAGACAATGAAAGAAGGTAAACACGGTGATTGCATGGAAATAGTCTCCTAATTCAGTAATAGCCAATCTTTCTCTATAACAAAGGGAATGACAGAAAGTAAACAATACTGTGGGAAATATAATTAAAGCATGATACGGCCTGATCATTTGCAATACATCTATGGGACTGTCTACGATGGGACTGTTAACCCCTTGCGCCAGTTATAAATCCAGTTGAAGTGACTTTGAACAACAAACCGAATCCTTACCTCTTGACAGCTGCCCCTCATCTTGGACGTTCTGCTCAAATGACTGGCTACAGGTCACAACAGTCATGGATATCTTGTTTTGCCTCATCTTGAGGAAATATGTTCTTGTAAATAAGGGTTGACTGAATTCTAAAAAATGAAATCTTTTTTAAGGTGGATTTTTCTCTTTAAGAACTTGTAACATAATATACCACTATTTTCTGCATTTCCATTTGCAAATTATATTCTGCTCTTATTCATTTGCCTTTTTTTGTCCGCATGCCAGTATTTCATTTTGTGTTTGAAAGAAGATGCCTCATTATCAGTTCTGTATTTTGGCCGTGGTCATGCCAATGCTCCTCTCTTCTGTGTTTTCCTACTTGCATGCTGGCAATGACCCCACTGTTAAGAGCTGAACAGCCCCTCACTCTCACGCTTCACAGAGAGGCTCATCATGCCACTGTTTGATTGGTCCAACTTAAGCCAAAGCCATTGTGGAGCGTGTGTCCCATGGCAACAGGAGTTGTGTGTCCTTCTTAAATTAAAGAGACATATGTTTACACTAAGAGGGAGGCACCCAGCAGTTAATTTAAAGGAAACCAGAGCAGTATGTTAATCTATATGGAGGACCGGAGTCGAAAGCTACTTTCGCAACAAGTGAAGCTATCCGTTCATCAGTAAACTCTGTAAATCACAGACAGTTGAGGCAGAGCAGCCGGAGGACATCAGAGGGAAAACCAGAAAATATTTTTTCCAGAAAATATGATCCAGATCAGAGTCTGATCGGAGCCAGCTGTAAATCTCCTCGGTATGATAGCTGTGAGCCGACTGTCCCTCAGTGGCCAGAGGCCACTGTTGTGGCAGCATGGCATGTATAGTCAATCTATGCACTCTGATGTCGATCAACCAATAGGTGAAAAGTTAACCCCATGACACACAGCCCCCCTCATTTGCATAATGAAACAGAAATGCATAAAGAAATGTAAAGACAAGACAGAAATAAATACTGTTTGGGGAAATAAATGGAGGAAAAATGTAAAGGGAAAATAATACATACATAATAAATATATTAAAATGAATGAATAAATTAATAAATAAAATGGGAACGTAAATAAATAGGGGAGTTGATACAAATATATACAGAAGCAAATTAAAACAGAAATAATCATTTGTGTCACATTTTATAAAATACTTAAATCTGTACTTTAATTTTAATATTATTTTTGGTGCATTTAATGGCATATTAATTTATTCATTGAGTAATTTATTTATTTTTGATTTTGGCAGTTCCAGTCCTCCATAAATCTAGGATATTGTTTTAACTTCACTATGCCAATTGGATATTTCAATCACATTTTGCCATGCGACTTTCAGTAAGAGTATTTTTGTCTACTTTGACAGCCTACTGGTCAGTTGGCAGTAAAACCAATTGAAGGGTCTGACAAATCTATCACCTTTTTAAAAAAAAAAAAAAAAAAAAAAGTTTTCTGGCATGTTTTCAACATGAGTTGAGGAAATAGATCTCAAGAAAAGTTTGGACGGCATTCTTTTTCTATCACATTTCCTGCATTTCCTGAATCTTGAAGGAGCTGTGGGTGTGTAGGAAGTAGGAAGAAGGGTTATGTCAAGAGGGAGATGGGGTGGTCATGAGTTAAGGGCAAGAGATTGTCATTGCACGCAGAACGGCTTCCCCTGCTGTCTGTTTGACCTGTCCTGTGTGTGATTGTGTTGCTGGCTTGCAGCCTTTTCTGTTTTCAGACATGTGTTTCCTTGGAACGACGTCCATCTTCCCTGACTTTGTTTTGCCCTCATTCGTGGTAGGAGTGCATGTTGCAAAACAAAACCATGTGCAGACCTCTCGCCTAAGGACCCAGCTCACTCTCTCTTTTCTTACAGCTCCAGTGGAGTACAACATCACCCCAAACCTTTTTTATTTCATGACTGTATAAGTGACCTCTCTTACTATCACTGATTGCCCTTGTGTTTATCTTGTAAACCTCAGATCATTGCCATTGATTTTCCGTTTGTTTAATTTTATTGTGAATTATCCCAATAATGTTTCTTTTTCCTCATTTAATTCCTTCACTTGTAAATGATCCTGTTAATTGTTTTTTGACCTTGTAACAGGAACATACAGTAGATTGCTGAATTGTGATTGGCCATGAATCTATCTTAGATGTTGGGATTTTCTTCAGTGTAATTATCACTGGAAAGTAGAACTTTGATAACAGGGAATCCTCGTGCATCAAGAAGTTTAAGAGTAGTGTTTTCATTACAGGTATGCTACATGCTTTGCTTGTCATCATAAGCCCAAAAGGAACGGGTTGGAGGTCGAATTTATGTCTGCATCTTCTCATATTGATTACAGATGTAAAGCATCTAATTGATGTGAAGGCCACAGATTAGATACAAGTATGCAGCTGTCTGCACTATTAAAGTCCAGGCACACAAACAGTGTGACTACAGTCACTATGTTATGATAATTTATGAGATAAGGGAAAAAATCCCTATCCAAAGATTAACCTAAAATGATGCTCAGTACATGAATAGCTAGTATGTTGTATTGAAAATATAAAAATTAAAAAGCATTGGGATATAATTTTGCACATGCAGATTTGTTTTTTGTGAAACATAAACTCAGCAGAACTTGAACATGAACTGGTAATTGATTATTAATTATCTGGCCATATAGAATTTACTCCATGTCAGTATTGGCCAATATTTTCTAAACCCTTGTCTAATCAGGCAAGGTGACTGTATACAAGTTTACAATTACAGTGCTCAGCCCTGAGTTTATGCATCCCTCCATCCCCAGCACCTGCTGTGCTGCCCCAGCTGTCGATTTAGTAATGTGTTTATAGTCCTTTTTCCTGTATGAGTAAGAATTGAAGCAGTTCGCCAAAGTTTACAGTGTTTTAGCCACATCGATAGCAATGATGCATGATCATAAGTTTGATGCAGTGAAAAGAATGTGTGGTAATTGATCAGATAGAAAATGATTGTTGGATGATACCACAAAAGCTACTATCTGTCATGCTTGCATGTGTGCCTGTATTTGTGGATGTGTGTTCAGCTGACGATCTTTGTCCACATTGGCACCAGGTGAAGGTGATGACAGAAAATGAACTGTTGGGTTACGCCTGCGAACAGTTCCTGGGGAAGTCAGTCGTGGAGATCAAGAGTGTCATCCTGCAGACCCTCGAGGGTCACCTGCGTGCCATCCTTGGTGGGTAGTCCCTCAAAACTGCATTGTCACTGCTTGAGTTTTTGTTTTATTTAGTTTTTTTCCAAAAAATGTGGACAGTCCAAGTAGTTTTTAAATCTTTGCTTATATTCTAGGAAAGTAGAGAAGAAGAGGGATTAAGGGGGACACAGACAAGATAGCTTTTAATTTTTATTTTGGCAACATCTTTGAGTCAAAACATGTAGCAAGATAAGCCACCGGTGAATGACTGATTGCAGCATGAACATTTGTTGCTACCAGAAGATTGTAAATGGCTGTAATTATCATGATTCTGGATCCTAAATGTAGATAGTTTTTGTGGCCGTGTTGTTATTTTTGAATTAGTTTAAGCCTGTTTTGTTTAGTATGAAGTAAGAACCTCACCATGATTGGGGCTGTGTGAAGCAGTTTTAACAGAAAGGTGGTTGTGGAGTAAAATGGCCAAGAGGCAGGTTTAGTCACTGACTCAGCTTGCCCCAGTTTCATTTCCATTCTGGTAAAATATTGTTGACTTGAATACATAGTGTGCTCAACAGGTGTGTAATATTATAAAGCACATCAGCATGCACAACAACAAAATAATCTAGTTCACTCATATGGCAAACAAGGAAAGGGCAATTTGAGCACAAGGGAGACAGAATGACACAGACGATATAAATTATATTGAACAAAATTGCAGGTGCTGCTTCTGTTTATTCAAATAAATTGCAGTCGCAAACAGATAATGTATAACTTCCTCTGCATCAGAGGAGGAGGTGTTTAAAACATCAAGGGTAAAAGCTGTCATGAATTGTAGCACATTACTGTCGACGGCTGAGGGTAACAGTGAGGATGTATATATCTGACAATGTTACAGATGAGTTGGCCATTGTGCTCTCTTGACATGTTGCCCATTTTTGTCAGTGTACTCAATTTTAGTTCAATAATGACTGTAGAAGTAACTATTTGAATGGGAAGTCACTAACCACTGATTCCACCCTTTTAGGCACCCTAACTGTTGAGCAGATTTACCAAGACAGAGACAAATTTGCCACTCTGGTGCGAGAGGTGGCAGCACCTGATGTCGGCCGCATGGGCATCGAGATCCTCAGCTTCACCATCAAGGTGTGAGACATCGAGACATCATGTTCACTTGATTCTGTATTTATCTGTTGAACATCTATTTCCTGTTTCTGATTTGAAATAGAATAATTTAATTGTACCTGCATATTTATTTTTCCTCCTGACAGGATGTATATGATAAAGTGGAGTACCTGAGCTCACTGGGCAAAACTCAGACAGCTGCGGTACAGAGGGATGCAGACATCGGAGTGGCAGAGGCAGAGAGAGATGCTGGCATCAGGGTAAGAAGAGCTTTAAGAGGAAATTAAAACTACAAACAAGAGCAATTAAAAAAACATCTGTTCTCTGATTGCTTATAGCTTTTAACTAAGAGCTGCTCCTAATCCATCTTTCTGTCATTATCTTTTGCACACTTTACAGGAAGCTGAGTGTAAGAAAGAAATGATGGATGTTAAGTTCCTAGCTGACACAAAAATGGCCGACTCCAAACGAGAGCTGGAAATGCAGAAAGCTTCCTTTAATCAGGAAGTGAACACAAAGGTATCACGTTATATAGCTTACATTTAACATAGGGTCAACAATCAAACATAATAGTAAAGTATTAATAAAACCTCCTGCCTCTCTAGAAAGCAGAGGCTCAGCTGGCGTATGAGCTGCAGGCGGCCAAAGAGCAGCAGAAGATCCGTCTGGAGGAGATCGAAATCGAGGTGGTGCAGAGGAAGAAGCTGATCACTATTGAGGAGAAGGAGATCGTCCGCACTGACAAGGAGCTCATCGCCACTGTGAAGAGACCTGCCGAGGCTGAAGCCTACAAGATGCAGCAGCTGGCTGAGGGACAGAAGTGAGTGGGTCCCACACAGATCGCCCCTCAGTGCACAGTGCATCACCATTTAAGTCTTGAGGGGGGATAATTTCACTTGTTTCCATTGCAAATGTTTTAACAATTTTCATGATTCAAGTGTTATTATCTTATTTTAAATTGCTGACATTTATTTCACCACAATTCCTGAAACAGGAGAAACTACGCAGCAACAACCAATGCTGGATATAATGTTACATCTTGTGCCATTATTCAAGGTGTTTACTCATCTGCAGAGCCTGTTTGGATTGAATGACACACCATCATGCAAATGAGTCCCATAAAACTACAGCATCATCAAAGTGGCTGCCAGTTTATCACTTACTTACCCTCACTCACCCAAGGTAAAGCGGTGAAAATATTCTAAATATAGCGTACACTTAAACTGGCCCTTTTTCAGGTGACTAAAATACGTTTTGCTGCTGACCCCGTCCACAGCAGTAGGTTGCTTTGCTTCCGTGCCGGTACTCCTGTCTGCTTATCCTATCTACTGTAGGCAACAGACTGATGGATAAGTACCTCATACAACCCCACTTCAAAAAATCCGAACTATCCCTTTAAAGTTGGTTTGCATCAGCACAATAAACACAGCAGTAAAACTGGGCTAAACAGTGTTTTCAAGTTACAATCGGTTGGAAAAATGCTTATTTCTTACCTCTCAAGTCAAACTTATATATTCATAAATTACATATATGAACTTACCTGTGATTTTTATACTAGATTAATGACTAAAGTTGCACATTTCACACATTGCAAAACAGTACATGACTGATTGCTAATGAAAGTAAACACTAAACCGTTCTTTTGATGCTTCTCTAACCCTACCCCAGGACAAAGAAGGTGCTGACGGCGCAGGCAGAGGCAGAGAAGATCCGCTTTATCGGTGAGGCAGAGGCTGCCTCCATTGAAGCGGTGGGGAAGGCAGAGGCTGAGAAGATGAGGCTGAAAGCTGAAGCCTACCAGCAGTACGGCGAGGCTGCCAAGACAGCTTTGGTCCTAGAGGCTCTACCAAAGGTCTGTGGTACACATTTATACACCCGTGGTTCAAAGAAAATCACCAACATTTCAGGAGTTTAGTTTATTGGTCTGATTACCCAGTGTCTTCACCACTAGAGGGTTGGCACCAAAGTCATCTCTATGTCTTCTTTAAACAAATACTGTAAAAAAAATAATAATAATCATAGGCAGTTGGCATTATGAAAATATGACACATTATAAGTCCATTATAAATCAGCTGCATTAAAACATACTGCAGGTTTCATGTCCTTGGTAAGCAAGAAACCCCACGGGAAGAGAAACAATCTGCCATTGTCAGTACTTCCAAAGAGTCCCTTTGTTTCCTTAAAACACATGGCAGATGTTTCACATTTAGGGTAATGCTGTCCCCCTACTCTTAACATGGTGTTTAAGCTATCTGTTAGAGACAGAAGACTTTGGTACCAATAGTTAAGTCACATATTGGTAAGAAGAACAAAGGGACAAAACAGAGGAAATAGAATGAATATAACAAACAGATGCTCACTGTGTTTTATCAGATTGCCAGTAAGGTGGCTGCACCCCTGTCCAAGACCAATGAGATTGTGATCCTGAGTGGAGACGGCAGCCGCGTGACTGGAGAGGTGAACCGTCTATTAGCTGAACTCCCTGTTTCCGTCAACGCCCTCACTGGGGTGGATGTGACTAAGGTAAGAGTGGCACTGTTCTCCGCAAGAGTTCCTATATTTCATCAGACCCATCTTGTGAATCTTACATCCTTATTCCTACTCTGTTAACTTCAGGGTCAGCTGTATGCTTGGCCTCCATGCTGTTGGTTTATCATTCATGTCTTCAGGGACTTTCCATCAAAAGTTGCAATTGCAACCTAATTTAGTCAACGCACGCACATACTGAGTAATTCTGCAGAATTTGAGCGCATTCTGTCTATAGTTGACATTACAGAAACATGATACTTCTAAATTGTCATAACTCAAAATAACTGGCCATAATTGGATTTAGATATTCTCCCAAAATGCCATCAGCCTGTTGTTAGCCATGATTGGCCACAAGGGGGTGCTGAAGTTTTAATGTGTCCTTAAGAAGACCAAAAAATGTACATGTCTTTATATCAGCATCCATGCTCAGCTGCAGTCACCTGTGTTTTCTTCAAAAGATGGCTCTTCTAGTTTCATTCCAAAGTGGACAATTGCTGTGATAGCGGAATATAATATCTAGCTGTAGTTTCTGAGGGTGTGACAGCACTCGTGTTTATTACTCTCTGTTTAAACCAGCTAATCCTTCTGTCCTCTGATCCACAGATCCCTCTGCTCCAGAAGATGATCAGCCCACAGTGCCAAACAGCCATGTGATCAATCAGGCCACAGACTTGTTACTCTGAATCCTTTAACATATATCTGCCTCAAGCATGAAAATAGTTTTTTCAACCTCTGACCCCTTATGCAACTGCCTTTGACCAGAATCACTCGACACCAACCAAGAGGTTTTTTTTATATTTTTAAGAGGTTTTTAATTTTCTAAAGGAAAAGAAGCTGGAGCCTTACTTGTAAAGGAGCAGACTATATGTATCTTCTATTGTTTTTAGTTTTTGTTTTAGACACATTGATACTTATCATAGTCCACTAGTTAGCCAGGATTATATGCTGCAATCCTGTTCAGTCCTACAAGTCATCCAAAGCAGAGTTGGGTATTTTTGAGAGACAAAAGTCAGAGTTGGACCACTTTAAATGTGGTAGTGTTAAACATTATTTATAGATAGAAAAACGCCACTGTCTTCAGTAGTAGATGCTGAAAAGAGTCTAAAACATAAAGGTCAAATCTGAATATTGTTCTCTTCTCTAGAGCTGTTTAAGAGCTACCTGAAGTTTGGAGGGCACCACTTCCCTGTCAGGTGTTATGACATTTATTCACCTCGGGAGCAGAGCAAAGTGTCCCAGCTCCTGCCTCTTCATTAAACAGTCATTCGTCTGATGCTCAGATAGTGAGGAAGCGTGCAGTAGACTGAGCACAGTGTGAAATAGGCAGCTTTTATTTCCTGTTTGCTTTTAAAACTCTATTTCTTATAGATTAATTAGACTTATCTCTAACTCAGAGAGAACTTGATGGATCCTCACCCACTGTGATTGTAAAATTTACAGTATATTACAATATCAGTGATATTTGAATCACTTGTACAATAATTCTTACCTCCCGGTATATTGTCATGCCTGTCTTCTTGTTCTGATGTGCAGTGCCTGTTCACCACACAAACCTTAGGACAGTGGTTTGGCTTTAGTTGGATTTATGTCAGAGTATATCACTGTGTTATAGATGGATGATGTTTAGATATTGTTCCCTGTTCTCATAACATCCGCTTATACTAACAATAGTGTTTACTCTTTACTTTTGTCGCATGTTTGTACACATAGGCAGATTATAACGCTAAGCAAACACATAATACAAAGCCATACTTAGAAAAGATTAGCCTTAAAAGACAGCCTGGACGCCTGCCAGGCTTACTGAACATTTCTTTATTACTCATGTAGCACATGGATACACGTTCAGGGTCTGAGCTTTAGTTTATTTTGTTACTTCTCTCCCTCTTTCCTCCTCCTGAGACGAACTGTTAGTCCTCCTTCTACTCAGACGTGGTAACGTGTTTCTCAGATGTTGTTTCGCACGTTGACTTTTGCAGACTGTGTACATATTTTATATCTTTAAAGAGTACACCTCTGTGGCTTGAAAGTTGCCACTGTGTTGCATATCTGTGATGACAAAGCAGGAATTTAATGTCTCGTTCAGTCGGTCTGTAACTCATTAAGTTGGAAAATAAGCATGTAAACAGGTCATAAAAACTGTACATGGTGTTTGTGCTTGGGTGGTCTTCAGTTTGGTAAATGTAATGTCAAGCAGTTGGATCACTGACTTTTCCTGCTGCAACATGTACATTTTCTTGTTGCTCGCTGATCAGGTCAATCTACTTACTACATGTAGTCTGTCACAGTCGTTTTAACCATTGAAAGCGAGATGACAGCCGATGTCCAAAATGATGGTTCAGTGTTACATCATCACTTGTGGCGTGAGGACACAGTGTGCAACAAGTTGTAAGTTTCAACCTCTAGATGGCAGGATCTTAACCTATATTGAGTTACTCTTCAAACTAAATGAGCCTTTTGTTGCTGCCTCTTAGAAATTTGAACTGTTGTTTTGCCACATAATCCGACCTGCTTACTGTGCACACAGTTAGGTTGGGCTTCCCTTTTATAATGATGTATTTTGCTTCTGGTAAATCATATCGTGAATGATCATTAACCACTTTTCAGAATCTGTGACCTTAAATGTTTTAGTTTTTTATTTTGCAACTGACTGTTATGAAGTTATAATAGTCGCACCATTTTCTTTATTTTCTGTGAATAAACATGAGACTTGTGGCTTGTTTGTTCCGTGCAAATTTCATCTTGTTTCTGTTTTTGATATGACTGTTACATTTCCCTCCAAGTTCTAATGTTTTTCTGCAACTATTTTACCTGCTGTAAATGATGGTGAAAACACTGCCTGGCTGTGTATCAAGTGATTAACAGCATCTAATATCATTCATCTGATCGTGCATACACTGTCCCATTTTCAAACTGTGATTCACTGCAGCCTGGCAGAGCCCGCCAACAGTTTACTCTTCACTGTGGTCTGGCGATTCAGACAAATGGCATTTTTAAGTCGGCTGCACAATAGATGATTGACAGTTTTCGTCTTCATTCAGACATCAACATGGAACTTTTTCTACACCTGACTGAAAGGCTGCACCAGCCCCTGGCAGTCAGTAGGACTGATCTGGAAACACAAAACTAACCCACCCGATTCAGCTTCTGAATACATTTAAGGTGAGAAATGGAACAGTTGCAGAATGATTTGACAGTTTGAAAGGTGGCGTGTCACATTATGTTTACATATCGGACCCAGATTAATCCACATCAGTCAATCATTGTGAGTGGTTGTTTCCAGACTGTGCAAAGGTATCTTGATAAAATGGGTAATAACTTGCAGTAGAATGAGCCTGTTATTTAGAAAAGTAGATTTTGTTTGTGTACACAGTGCCTTTGTTAAATAATCATTCATACTTAAATGTGCAGTTTGTTGACTGTATTGATCATACACTTGGAAGTAGTGAGGGATATTCTATCATGAATTTACTGTCAAAGACTAACTTGTAGAATATATTTCTTTCCACTTATTCTGTTCGATGTACTTCATGACATTCTGTACTGCAAATGTACAAGGGAACACAGATATATATCTAGTTAGATGATAAATATAAAGTGTTTTACAGCTTTTCCTTTGGAATCTGGACCTCATTAATTATTTTGGCCATTATTATTGTGTGTCAAACAATACAATTTCTTGATTTGTATTATCTAATAGGAAGAGTGGCAACTTCCTACTACAAGTGGCATTTTAGAGGAGAATGTGTTTAAATACCAAATACAATGACCTATGCCTTAACTCTCTCATGGACACATCTATAATCTCTCTTAAAATTATATTGTAGCTTTATCTTCTCATGTTACACTGGCCTTTGGAAAACTGATCCAGCATGGCATTTTAAGCATGTGTTCATGTTATTCTGTGTTGTGTGCCACCCTATAATAAATGTTATATCACTTCCTGTTGGCCTTGCTGTCTGTCTGTTACAGAATCTTATATTAGGAAGGCTTGACTTGGCTTCTCACACACATAGCTTGAAAAGATTTCATTGCCTGCACATGAGTATACAATATACTTTATACTGTTCATGCAAAATGAACATGAAGGCAGAGATAAAAAGCTTTGGGTCAGCAGGAGCAGATGTGTCATCTGGCCTGAGGTCTGGATGCTGGTGAGATGACCGTGACAAAGCAGTAAAAACATGTCCTCTAAATGTTATCCATAATTAATGAGTATGACTAACAGTTATTAAAGGGCTATGTTGATATTTTGGGACTGTCATTGTGTCATAAAAGGTATTGTAGGTACTGTATGTAAGAAACTTCCAAACAACTTCAGTAGCAAAAGTATGAATGCAATGATTATTCCACACTTCTCATGCTTTATGAGAAGCTGGACCCAAGCGGGCTGTACAACCCTTAAGCCCATTTTCTTGGCAAAGATGACATCCTTAATTGGGAAACCTTTTGAAATATTTTCATGCATCCCTGATGTTTAAGATTCTGAATGGGGAGGTGGATGCTCCCCCACCACAACGCTCACAAACAACAGGTCCACGAGGTCTGCTCATAGAAGGGACTGTATGGGCCCTTACAAGACCAGCTCCCTCAGCCAGTCTTGCTTTTCTGTGAGAGCTTCTCAATTGTGTAGTACCCTACCGACTGAAATAAGGACCTGCACCACATGCGACCTGAACACCCTCAATGCAGAAAATGTGTTTTCAGTTATCATTATCATTATTTCGCTAACTTGTCCCATGTCCTATGCCTGTTGCCAGATGGTCTGTTTTGCATGGCTTGTGTATGTGTGACCTAGCATTTCATTAACAATGTGGTATTCATATTTTTACAGTTGGCTCCCTTACATATTTAGTGTGTTATATAACTATTTCACTACTTGTATTAAGATTGCTATTATTGGCTGGTAACATTGTCCTCTATGTCTAATTACTTAATGCTGCTCTGCAAAGGCTAATGTGTTATTCAAATGTGGTTATTAATATTATTGCTCATTTGTGCTCTGTTGCCCTCATATTTCTTTGCATGGCTACATTTACTGAACAGTGGCTGTTATTGTATTATTGCAACAGTGTTTGGCTTCCTCTTCTGCATGATTTATGTACTATCTTGAGAAAGCTGACTTTGTTGCTTTTGTTTCATTTTGTCTTTTTGGCATCTTCCTGTGCTATGTTTTTATTTTTTAATCTGTCACTTCATTAGTTGTAGAACATCTTGCCAAAGGACTGCAGTTGAAAATGAGCTGGCTGGCTAACCCTGGCACATTTACGGGAATGCTGATTAATGTGCGTTGTCCTTATAAATAAAGAAAATGAAGTGAAATGACAGGCTTGTTGTCAGATTTTTGTTATCTGGAGTCAGTGTGTCTCCAGTTAACTTTCATGTCCCCCCAACAGCTGATCTGGACAGCTGATGGAGGACATGACTGTACAGTCTGGCCCAGAGTCAGTCCATATTCAACCTGAAGAGGGCAGTCACAGTCCTCTCACCAACATTAACAGACGACACAGATACTGCAGCAACACACTCCAATACTACTGTTAATAAATAATAACCATAAAAAAACTACCAGTAATACTACCGCTACAATTACCACCACTGCTACTACTACAAATAATAATCCTAATAACACATTTATTCATATAGCTGATTAAAAGCTAATTATGTAGCACTGTGGTGTGGAAGCAGTTATTTGGGTGTTTTTTCATGTTTGAGCCAATTAACTTTACAATACTGCTAGCCCTTTTCCAAAATAATGCCATGTGTTTCAGGCTTTTGTAAGGTAGTTTTCCAGGTAGTTCATTTCAAATATTTTTCTGTACTGTAGGAAAATCAAGTGACTGGAAACCTGGAAACGTACCTGAGTAATGTGTTAAAGTTACATGTTGTGTTGTATTGCCACATAACGATAATGAAATTGATTACAATAAAAGCAGACGTGATCTTCATTGTGATGGAGTTTCTAGTCTTTTTTTTCAAGGTGATTTTCACTGGGTTGTAAAAATGAATGGAAACAAATGGATGCCTGAATGGAAAGTAGAGAAACCACTGTTGAATAGAAATGATCTAAATGAATAAATAAAGTATGTTTTTTAATCTCTGACTCACTGTATCATTTCAAATTCAGATTTCTTTTAGTAATAAGTGCATGTGGCCCAGACTTTAACATGCTGCTACCTAGTACACGAACAATGACTTCACTTTGCATTTCCTTGTAGATGACTTTCTTTAGTGTTTCAAAACATCAGCTTTTGCCTGGTAATATTCAATAACATATTTGTTTGGTTAATCAAGCTCAAAATGCAGTAATGGATCCAAATGAAGATCCTCCAGTTCATATTTGAAACACTTTGGCCTGTACAGATGTGCTGCACTTGTGCACATAGCCTACATGTTCCCTCCATCATGCACAGTTCTGTTTGTTTTTGACCTGATCTTCATTGGTGGAAGAAGTACTCAGATCCTTTACTGAAGTCAAAGTACCAATACAATATACATATACAATACTTTGTTAAAAGAAAAAATCCTGCATGCATAATCCTACTTAAGTAAAATACGTAAGTATTATCACCAAAATGTACTTAACGTATCAAAAGTAAAAGTACTTATTCAGCAGAAAAATGGCCCCTGTAACTTATATATATATCATATATATTAATATATATGAAATTATCAGATGAGTGGTACAATATTTCCCTCTGAAAGTATAAAGTAGCATAAAATGGAAATACTCAAGTAAAGTACAAGTACCTCAAAATTGCACCTAAGCACAGAACTTGAGTAAATGTACTTTGCTATATTCCACCACTGCTCATCTTCTATGTGCACATACCTGGGTTTGGTACGATTTTTTCCCCCGAAATAAGAAAGTGTGAAATAAGTGCACACATTTACCTGCCACACTTATGCCCCAGAGTCATTCATTTCAGTCAATTATGTTCAGAACTCTTAAGGATGTAGCTGTTGTGCCAATACACCCAAAACTCATGTACAGTTCTGTTTGGGGCCTTTCCTCAAATGGAAACGTGAACTACCCTCAGTTAATGACAGATGGATAAAAAAGGTTCAAATAGGGAAGAAAAATTTTTTCACTCAAAGTTTTTTTTAACCTCCTGACATGATATTGCCCCAGAGGATGATCAAAATTAAACTCTTTCATAATGTATCTCTCCCTTTTTTCTTTCTTCCCCCATTCTTAATTAGTCTGCTTATATAAAAACTAATTTCCAGTGTTGTATTTTGCTCTGATCTGAGCCAGTGGGGTTTGGTTGGACAGGAGTAGGGGTGAGGAGGGAGGGGAAGAGTGGGTGAGACTGGACAAAGCTAGAAACATGTGGTAGAGAAATGGTGATGAAACATGATGTAATGACATTATGATGGCACTTACTTGTTGTTTCAGAAACAATGTACCTAACTGCAAACAGTTGACTCAAATCCCAACATGTTTCCCCTGATGACTTTGGATAAAGCCGGCTTGTTGCGCAATGAAAGCTTCCTCCCTTCTTGTCTCTACGTGTGGTGAAGAATAAAAAAACTTATCTGTGAACGCAAATGGAGAATTGTAGAAAAAGTGTAGCATTTCTGCTGCAGATAAAGTGTTGGAGTGAAACCAAACCACCCAGATAGTCCTACCTCCATCTTTATCTGTGCCTACAGGAGGACCTCTCACACCCTGTACCAACTCCCACACTCTAAGTAAGGAGTGCGTTACCATAGTAACTATCATGTCCCACCTAACCCGGCCCTTCCTAAAGAGCATGTTGCAATTCACAGACAGCATCCATAAACAAAGAAATAGTTACTGAATTGAACTATTGGAACATTGTTAAAAATATTAAGAATCACAGTCCTTCTCCCTCTGTAGGTTTACACTACACAGGGAGATAAATTAACTTAGAATACCTTAGAATAGTGGTGTAGTGGTAGCTGAGATGTGACTGTACTGTGAATATTTCTAAGTTAAGGATTTGGTGTTGGAGCAGAACATTTATCAGTGTTGCTTGAGAACTCACTACACTCAATACCTGAAAAAGAGGTGGCTATATTGTGTATTCTCGTGCATATTCTGAACTACATGACACTGATCAATTACTACTTAACAAGCTTTTGCATAAGTTTTGGGATTTGAATTTAATGAGTCGAGAGTTTCTAGCAGAAGGGCAAAGCCCCCACGAAGACTTGTTTTCTTTACAAAGACAGTCTATTTTTAAGGGATGTAGACAAACTGTCAAGGATTACAGACAAACTACAGCAAACTACTACCAGCTCTATCACAGTCCAGGCATGATCAGATGCTGTGAATTTGATGTGTGGTGTCTGTATGACACTAATCATAAAAAAACAGATCTCAGCCCTCATATCCTGGAATCCATATGAGCGCGTGAAAAAGAGTTTAATAAGTCAGATAACATGACATCAGCTGACATATCATAGTATTAAATTCCAACCCATGAAACCATAAATCCAAGGGCTTTGAGATCCAGAGGATTTAAGAGATGGTGAATATTAGATGTATTACCGCATTGTGAGATAAAGCTCCAAGCTTTTTAATAGATGTTGAAGAAATTCTGTTTTGGCTTACTGCTGGCTTCTTTTTATTAGACTTGTATGACCAAGATCGGTCAAAAAGGACATAAAGAATATTTGGAGAAATATGAGAAATACTGAGCGCTTCGAGGAAAGCATTTCTATTGTTGCTGCTAAGTCAAACTGATTCGTGTTTAAAAATCAACTCTGGTACAAAATGACAAACTATTGAAAACGGTAAAATAACAACCTTTTTCCTATGATATCAATGAATGTTCTGTCTGCATAGATTCTTGCTCCTGCTGCCTGTTTTCATTCTGAATAACGTGTAGTTTTTCTGCAAAGTCCAGCCGGGTGTAATAAGGGTGTGGGCAATCATTGGACAGAGGCAATCAGGTTAGCACCAGATAAGAAAAAGTTCACCCTGTGCTGTCTGGTCCACCCAGATGTCATCACAGTATGCTAATGAGCCGGGGGCCTTTAAGTGCAGGAGCCCAGCAAGCAGAGCAGTTAGGAGCCTGTGAACCAGACACAGACACATAGCAGCCATAAAATATCAACATGTGAAGGAAAGTGTCAGCGAGCCACTGCATGCAAAAAGGTGAGTATGTAACACAGAGACGTCGCTGAGGCTTCAATGGGCTTTGTGGCTCTGCAGCAGGTGACAGAGATGTTGTTGGTGCAGGGTTAATGATGTTTTGTTTGTTTTTTGTACTTGTTTAACAGTACACTTTAGTAAAAAAAGAGACTTTTCTTCTGACTGGCATTTGAATACATGCCTTTTTTTAAAAATAGCATCGTTACCATGTGATTAACATTTTCATTGGCTGACCTTCACTGTGCATCACTGATGAGTCGTCTGTCTTTGCCTTGCAGATTACAAACACAGCCGGAACTCGCTGCGAATTAGTTATGCCTTGTGTCCTGGACAGGATATCATCTTATACTGTAAGTTTATTAAAGAGACACTACAGTATAGATGATGTACTATCCAGGGTTTAATTCCCCCTCCGGCACTATCAGCACACACTCTGGCCTAACTGTCTGCGGTAGGCTGCACACTGCAGAGGAGGGCCGTCAAACCGTTACCATTACTGAGTTTAGCAATGGTAAGGGTTATATGGCTCTCGCTCAATGTCATCTGGACCGGGAGGATGAAAAACGGTGGTGATTGATGTGTTATTCATGAGCTTCTGAATGCTTTTGATAGCATGTTTGTGATGTACTTGTGGATGCATGTAAAATAAAGCTTTTTGCTCCCAAACAAATGAGTACCTCGTTATTTTGATAAAAACACATCTAAAGCAGGGTATAGGCATTCTCTTGCAATATCTTGTGTTTGAAGGATTACTTTAATGTGCTGGCTGACATGAGCTATATTTTCAAGCAGCAGTTGGCTTGTCTAAGTGGTGATCTCTGCTGCGCAACCGGCTTGTCTAATCACTGGGAAGCAGCCGTTGCAGAGAGCAGGGAGAGCTTGAGGGGCTGACACAGCTTCTGAGACATTCAAGGCCTCTCCCTCCCTCCCGTCGTCCTTGCTTTAGGCCACTAGCTGGTTATTCATCAAGATGCCCCGGATAGAGTAACCGTCGAGTTAACTCTCAGGCAGCAGGAATGAATCCAATCACCATTATCTGACCCATTTTAGCATCAGGTTAGTGCTCCATTTTGCCATCCATTAGGGAGACAATTCAGCCCTCGGGGGCAGTGCTGGTCTTTATAAGAGCCAAAAAAGCATATGGAGGGGAGAGGGGGTAAGGAGGAGGAGAGAGAAAAAAAGGAAGAACGCGGCGGAATAAGAAATGATAGTTGCAGGGATGGATGGCCACACTTCAAAGGCAGTGGAGAAGGCTAAAGTGATGTGGGAGTGGAGGGAACAGGGGCGGATGGTACATCAGGGACTTTAGAGTGAACATGACTGTGCAGGTTCCGCTAGGCACGAAGCGCCCGCCAAGTAAAAAGCTCTGAGAGCCAAAGATAAACCATCGGCCTTTTCACAGCTCGCCAAACCTGCTCAGCCATGAACCCACTGTCAAACTTGTGTCAAAACATCCATTTGATGAGTCTGTGTCATGTTTGTTGCCTTAAATATATCATTGCTAAATAAATGGCAATAATTCATTACAGTCCATTCTGCAGCTTCAGTAAGCTGCTTTTAATAGACATATTTTCTCCACTTCACTGATTTAGAAATGTCAAATTTCTTCTAAGTCGGGGAACCCCTCACAGTTTTCCACCACTATAATAACAGCATCTTATAGGTAACATCTTTACATAAAAATCTTTAATAATGTCTTGTCTGCACGAAACAGTAAGAGTACAATTTATTTCCTTTAAACAGGTACCATCTCAGTAGGAGCTCTGGGTCTGTGGATATATGCCACCTCGCAGCTCCACGTCTGACTCATGATGAGATCTTATCCTTTGTTCGAATCTTCAGGTCTGTCCTTTGCAGAGAAAAATACAAGAGTCATCTCAAATCCAGCTGGATCTGTTTCCACCACTTTGTCTCTTCAGGATTTCACCATTAAAGTCCTTCCATCCTATTCACTTCTTCAGCTTGACTGAGAGCTTCAGCTTTACTTCCCTCAGGAAGACCTGGCTCAGGTCCTCACTGGCCTCTCGAGCGATCCGTGCTACCATCTGGCCGGCTGTGCCGATCACCATCCTCTATAGACACAAGAAATACAGCAACATCAGGCACCAGCGACTAGACAGGGCCATGGGTTTTTTTGCTGCAGGAAATGACATATGAGTAATGCGGGTTTAAGAGACATAAACTTAGACTTAAAAGGTCCGTGTGGAAAATAGTTTCATGGTATCTGTAGATATAACAGCAAAGGATAATAGAAGGTATTATAAAATCAAGGTTAAGATGGCATATTTGACAAGAAATAACAAAAATCAGAACCTAAAAAAGAACTTGGCAAAGATTAAACAATTAAAACACAACCAGACAAAAGGACAAAAAATGTTTAGTCCATTATGCATTTTCTTATATTGATAATTCATTTGAATACCTACTAACTCTATAATTCAATGTATTTTACATCTCACTGAGGTTTTCCATCTAAAAAGAATTATGAATTACTTAATTCATAATTATGAAGAACTTAAAAAAATGTCATTTTAAATTTAGTCAAAGAAAACTGGACAAGATGGCTTTGTACCAGGAACTATTCATAAAATAAATGAGATTCAATTACTTTGGTCAGTCATCCCTGTGAGTTCTACCTGAGCTACATTTCTGTAGTCATTCCTTTGATTAATGTAAAAGCTAAAGACTGGTGTTGGATGAGTCACTCTACTTGGAGGTCATTGGCCCTGAAACATTTCAGCATGACAGATGTAGCTTCAAATATTCTTTGCCATCAAATATACATGGTTTAGAAAGGCTACTCAAATATTTACAAGTTAAAAACACAAGGAAAAAGCAATCTGGAGGTATGGGGGAACGGCAAATACATATCAGAAGCCATCAGAGAGGCTACAGGTGTCATGGACAGTCACATGCCTGCCACGGGCCCAGCATCCTGAACATCCAACAGTGATATTTCAGACTGTGGAAACATCTAATTACTGTAAAAAAAAAAAAAAAAAAAACTACCAAACAGGAGAAAACATTCATTTGAGTGTCCTGATTGTGATAACAAACAGACTAATAATGACTTTTTGACAGCTATGATATTTGTCATTTGGCATTGGAAGCCAAAGGTGATAACAGTCAGCATAATGGGATAGAGTACTTTATTAATCCCAAAGAGAAATTGCAGCAGCCTAGTCACATAAAACACAAAAATATATAAGGTAGGTATAAACAATAAAATTTAAATGTATGTTAAACTAACCCAAGACTTTATATAGGCAGCTAGACATACAGTATGTTTACAGATGAGTCAAAGCTCATATTTAGTACAAAGGCCTAATAGATATTTCTCAAAAAGCCAGAAATGTGTAGAGAGCACTTACCATGTGAGTGTCTTTCTTGGCATAAAGTTTCACAGAAATATTGAGCTCACAATTTTCTCCATCTTGCCAGAGTTCAACAGACTGAAAACAGAGACAAATGTTAACAATGTACTCACTTCCAGAAAAGTCAATAAAGTGGATGTTAACGAGGAACAGGAGATGTCAGCTGTTGGCTTAGACCAGTGGCCATTACTACATATCCCAAAATTCTTGGCATGTGTATTAAAGATGTAATCCAGATGAGCCTGACTGGGAAATCAGCTGCTTGCCATGTTTTTGCTTTTCTATTCATGTGTTGAAAGTTTGTCAGAAACATATAACAAATGAAGACTGTAATCCACTTTGTTTAGGTGGTGTGATTCCACACGTGTGGATGCAGGGCTACTACAATAGCAGTAAATACAGACCAACATGATAAATAACATGCAGAGAACAATGAAACATTGAAAATACTGCCCAAATGGGAAATTACATATACAAAATGGCCCTCCAGGGTGCATACGAAAAGCAGAAGTGAAGTAGGTGGAGGCTGGGGCCAATAGCTGCATCAAAGCACATGTCAGCATGTAGAGAGTGAAGGGATTTAAATAAGCCACAGAATCAGTGCAGTCAGATGTGACAGGTGTAGTCAGTTAGCTGTCAGCTTATCATCACGTGTGACTTAGAGTGCCCCTGCAAAACTGGTTCATTAGTCACCTGTGTCATTGTGTAGGGCACTTCCTGGGGCAGATGCTCCAGAAGCTTCTCTCTGATGATGTTGGTGCAGACTTCCTCTGGACTCTGGTCAGTCAGGACCTCACTGTGGTACTGCCACGATCCCGGCTTGGCCGCAACCATAAAGTAGCTCTACGAGACAAGAACGAGATACACGCATGGTTATTATCGTAAGATAAAAACAAAACAAACACTAATTGATACAAAAATAACAATGAGATGTTGTGAAAAAACTAATACTGAACTAAAGCCATCTCATAAACCAAATACGCAAAAAAATAAATAAATAATGCATTTTAGTTCAGCGTTAATTTGGTTTTACTGTGGGATGGGGCATTTTAGTCAAGTATTGTACCTTCAGCGTGTCCACGTCCTCTCTATCCACAGACGAGAGCATGAAGACATCCTTGAAGTGAGGCCAGCCCTGCTGGCTCCTCAGCGCCTTCAGTTGCTCTTTGCTCAGCAAAGTGTTTGGCTCAGCGCTACCCTCAGGCCCTGCGCTGTCCTCGTCAGGCGATAACTCTGAATCCCTCTCTGGCCTCTTTTCAGCCCACGGAGGCTTGATCACTGGCCTGACCCGCATTCTGCGTCCGTTCACCATTCCACATGTCAGCTCCGCTGTGATATCCAGCAGCCTGTCCTTAGCCTCGACCAGGTCTACCTTAAAAACAGAGGAGCACCAGTGAAGACATCAGTATGACTTTTCAGTGCAGGTGAACATTTCTTTGAATGTTTTGGGAAGTATTCAAGGAAAGTCTGGTGATATTCTATATTTTACTTATTGTCAACAGATCCCACAAAAAGACCAAAACCAACAATAAACTGGGTGACATGTTCCTTCATTACCATAAACATGGGCACTGTAGTTTATTTTGACTCAATTTCACATACACCGTCCTGCTGCTATAAATACTCACTAACACACCGATTATGGAATAATCTGCACCTGAAAATAATCCTCAACAAATTACAAATGATTTAATCCTGTTTGAGTAAAGTCTGCTATAAGCTACAGTGGCCTGCTGTTATAGGAAATGATTTAGCCTTTAGAAAAAATGAAACTATATATCCATGAAGATATGTCCATAAAGATTTCCGTCTATTATTCTGGGGAAGAATACCTTATTGAGGATCAGGATTGCAGGGATGTCAGGGTGCTGGGCCAGGCATTTGAGCACCTCGAAGTCAAGCCTGTTGCACATCCATCTGTCTGCCACATCCACCATGACTACCACTGAGAATGGATACAGTTCAAATTACAAGCCCTTGAAACTCAGCACTATATTACATTCTTAGCTTTAAATCTGTTATACAAAAGCCTCGAAAAGAAAATTGCAGCTCAAGTTCAACTAATAAAAGGCTCAGAGTAAATTTATATCATACTTAAGTCAGCTTCTTTGACTGTGTTCCAGGGATCCACGAGCAAAGACTTCTCCAACTGGTGTCTGTGGAGTGTCCATGCATATATTACACTGTATAATGATACTGCATGTAGACTACAGACTTTGAAAAATACCAAAAATCTAAAAAAGAAAGGCACCTTTTGACCTTTGACAGAGTGGTGAGACCCGGAGTGTCCAGTAATATCTAAAAAAAAAATACACACATATGTATTTACTTTTGAATGGCATTATTCAATTATAACAGAAAAGACATGAAAAAGCTCTTACTATCTGTGTATCATCCTCTGTTAGGACGCCCAGGGCACGTGACCGTGTAGTGTGTACTTTCTTGGACACAGCAAACACCTTTAAGAAATAGTCATTGACTTTACAAACTGAACACCACCTTGCTCCTCAGTAAAACAGATACATTATAGCGTGCAGGTTTAAAAGGCAGACAGTTCAGACAGAGACCTTTCTGCCAAGGAGCTGATTGGACAATGTGGACTTCCCAGCATTTGGGGCACCTATTATGGCCACTTTCAAAACCTTTGCATTGTCAGGCTGATCTGGATGTCTCAGTAACAAAGACAACTGTTCACCTGAAAACACACAAACAAAAAGAATGACTAGACAGACAATAAAAGGAAATATGACAGCAGTAAAATAAAGGAACTAGAACATCAGATTGGTGGCAAGATGACATCGGCAGAATTTGGAAAAGGGCTGGGCCTTGAATGATCAGATGGGTTTAGGGATGTAAATCTCTGAGGCAGTGGTCTGATTACCACTGTCTGGGGGAACCGAGGCTGGAAGGCGATGTAAACTGCTGTCTGCCTCGGCTGCTTTGCCTTTCATCAGTCTGTTGAGAAATGCCTCTGATGTAATAAAGCAAGCAGGAGTGAAGATAAATCCGTTCCTCCCTCCTCGGCTGCAGGCAGCGTTTCCTGTAAAGACATCAACATCTCCATCACTTCACTGTCAGCAGGGCTGCAAGGTAACTGACTAATTCTGCTTACTTGGATGTTAATATGACACAGTGTAATAATGCATCCGGATGGTCCTCATTCCACAAAAAAACAACATGCCTTAATGAAAGTCTGCTTGTAGCTAAAGGGGCATAAAGTATTTTTAATTGTTATTAACAGTGTCGGTAGTTCTTCAGCTACCGCTGAAACACAACACATCGATAGGCAGGCATTTTGATAACTGATAAATCGTTTAATTAATTTATCAAGATCAAAATTTGCTGGTTCCATTTACTCAAATGTGAAGATTTGCTGCTTTTCTTTATTTTAGATTATTGTAAATTGCATTAAAAACTAAATATTGTTGAGGTTTGGACTGTCTTCAAGCAATCTGAAGACATCACCTTCTTGGGCACTGCAAAATTGTGATGGACACTTTTTAATATTTCATAGACTAAACGATTATTTGATTTGTTGAAAAAATGTCACAGATTACTCCATAATGAAAATAAGCAGCCCTAGTTCAAACAAATACAGGGATGTAGTGTAGGGTGACCCACTCGAACCCAGTTTGCCCTAACCCTTCAGGCATGTTTTAAGAAATATAAAAATACTCTCTCTAATTACCTCATTAGAAATTCTTCAAATTTTATCTACTCCTTCTCCCCCCTTTGAAAAATACAGAATGTATGAATATTTAAACATTGTTCATTTCAACAGGTTAACTGCTGGACACAAGATGCCTCCTACTTTACTGTAAAGTCCATTCTTAGTGAATGTGCACTGGAGGTTTCAAGTTTCCACATCACATTTGTGTAAGTTACATATATTGAACCATGCTGGCTTCCACAGTAGCTGTGATATCGCAAAACCAAGCTTGTATGTAGGAGCCTTCGACTCAGATTTAAGGTGAGCACAGAGGAACTTTCCCACTTCAGCAAATGAATGTGAAAACAGCCTTTTAGGGTCAATCTCTGCACATAGACCACAGTGTACAGTGTACCACGGTGAAGCTCAAACATCCAAGTAAAACACATTTTGAGTGGAGGGGGTCTTTAAATTCTGTCGAATCTTTAAAGGGTAAACTATCAGTAAATCTGAATGACTGTTTTCTAAAAATGGAAAGAAAATGGTGAATTTTATGAAAATAAATGACTTGTGTTTATACTGGTGGGTGTGTTGCCCTCATATGTTGTCATTATCTCTCATGTATCCTGTCTGTGCCCTGTCTCGGACGACACAGGCGTTATTGAGGGAAATAAAAAGCAGCATAATACCACTTCAATTCACGTGTTAGCAAACAGCCTGCGCCCCAGAGGAGCGAAGAGGTGCCCTGATTTGTTTTGTCGCCCGGCTCCCTCAAAACGTCAGTGTGCGCTACTGAGCTGAAGGTCACATTTTCTCCATTTTCTATTTATCCCATGCTTTACTATTAGCACAATATGTTTCCTTGCTAAAACATAAAAAACAAATGAGCAACAGAAAACCCTGTTTGGGACTGACCCGGTGTGAGAAGCCATGACGCACTTTCCTGACGAGCAGACACGACGACCCGTCTGGAGAGGACGGCGGACTCTCTGAACAACCGACCACACACTCTGAAAGCCATTGAGCCTTGATAACAGTTACTGTTGTATTTCAGGTGATATGACAGTGTTTATCATTTCAGAGGTGAGCCGCTTGTTTACATTCACGTTGCCTACAGGGTGAAACCATGTTGCTTTGACCAAACGAGAAACGTCTTCCGCTCTGAAGAGAGTGCCCAGTGAGGTTTGCGTGGAAAGCTACACCGCCCCCTAGCGACCAATATGTCAACTACAACATGTTCCTTCATCCTAAACTGTCTGTAACATAAGACTCACATTAGTGGTGGCCCGCAAAGCTTTTAAAGTCAAATACCAGTTTGACCACGGACACCTGGTTAAATGGGCTTTGTCGAAAGGAACCCAGATACAAATGTCTCGTATGTCTCTTGTATGACACGACTTATTTACATGCATTTGTTGATATGTACATACACTCTTATCTTGACTCAACAAATACTGCACCAGTACAATAAGCTTCAGTTTGTAGATCAAAAATGACAGATCTGGGTCTAAGTGACCACAAAATGATTGCACAAGACTAAAGCACTGAGGAAAGAAATAAAATGAGAGCTAAGGACTGAGACAGAAGATCATTTAGTTTAGAGGGACTAAAGAGAGGAAATCATTCAAGTGGACAACGCTGTGCTATAGGTTATGAAGCCATTTTGACATGTATAATAATTGCATGGTTATTTTACATTAACATGTACATTAATATGTAAAATAACTAAACAAAATAACAGTCATGCGTCATTTTGCAGTAAACCCTCTCTAACTCCCAGGAGACCCCTGGGGCCCCAGTTGGGGAACCACCTGTCTACAGCAGGTAGGATATTCAGAGGCTAATGGCAAATTCAGATCAGCTCATCACAATGCACAAACACATTTGCCGACATGAGCAACTCGCAGTTTAAAATGGATGACAGCGCTCAAAGGATCTTTTGGCTCGGATGATATTCTCTAGATTACTTTGTGAGGGATGGTGTGCCTGTAACCACAAATCAGATTGCACTGTGCAGACTTTTTCTTTCCCTCTTGTCCCTTGAGTACACAAAACAGAGCTTGTCCCAGAGGGTGCTTGAAGCACAGTTGTGACAATGTTGTCAAGGATATATCGAGCATCTGTGCTTATAGCAATATGCCAACCTGAGGAAAACACTGCATGCTCGTATACTCCGTATGCCCTATAACTCTTCAGTACTAATTCACAATGACAAGCTGATATAATGACTTGATAACCATGAAGTCTGTAAGGTTAATCATCAGACTAAAAGGACACAGTTTGCATATTGATTGATGATTGTAACATGTTGTTTTCATTCTGTATGGCAAAGCCAGGCAGAGCAGATGTCTCCCCATAGTCCATCAAACACGCCGGCTGTTTGTTAGTCCTCGAGGACTTGCTCCGGGTGGAACAAACACCTCCACTGGGGAGGATGATGAAGGATATCAGGTAGCTCACAATCTGTCATCATCTAACTCTAAAAGCTCAGCAGCAATGGAAGGCCAACAAAAATGGAGCTTTTAGAGACACTTACTGCCGAATTCCAATTGAACCAGAAACCAAAAGGATATTTGAGGATCAGTAATGTTTGAACTTTCTCTCTATCTGCCTCCCTCCCACTCTCTCTCTCTCTCAAATTCATTCAAGGCCTTTTCTCCCTCTGGGCTTTCCTCACATGGCCATCTCACGTGGGAGTGTATCAGAGTCCTTTCTATGACTGCATTAACTTTGGCCTTCCGAAAGAGCTCTCTCTCAAAAAAAAAGACAAAAAGGCTTCGCCTGCAGACCATTTAATCATAAGCTGTAGCCCACTTTGCCACTTGAAGTGCACTTGCCAATGAGATTCAGCATGGTGTGATGGAAAACCTCCCTCAGTATTCCTAATTAATCTTGTTTTCTGTAATTCTAACAGAACACTTTGTGTTGATAAGGAAAGGGTCAAATCTCCCTGAAAAGGCAGAATTCTTCTGTCGCTGAACCAAGTGATGTCAGACACAGACCCTCCACCACTTCAGGTTTCGCTCTGGCAACCTCTCTTGTTGATTTGCTAATAACACTAGCTGGGATTAGACGTGCAATTACTGTGAGCTTCTGCACTAATAGGAAAGTCTCGCAGGTCATGAGGAAGAACAAAGTTCATGGAATAATAAGCACAAGCCATGGGGCATGTCAACAAGGAGGTGGGAAAAACAATCAGTCAGTGCGTCAGAGCATCCATCACTCATTGCTGAATGCAGTGAAAGGTGTGATGCTGCACAGCTGGCTGACTAGTCTATAAAACAGCAGCTGCGGACTCCAACGCAGATAGCCCATTTGTAAAGGATCCCACAGATTAATGAATGGATGGATAAATTTCCATATTTGACAAATGAGAAAGCAGTGAGATTTAACTTCGATTTATGTCTTACGTGACGCCCTGAAGGTCCCCCAAGGTCCCTCGATTCAGCAATCACTGCTCCATATGTCCTTGCTCGGACTGCTTTTTAAAAGAGGTGATTTAGCTCCCAAACTACCCATATAGGTCACACTGATGCTCTGATTGTACAATCTCTCTCTCAGTGGGGGAGATAAAGGGGGGGGGGGACTTTTATTCATTCTAGACTTGCAATCGATGTGACTTGTCTGTGACGTGGATCAATAATGCCTCTCTTTGAAATCATCAATCATGTCAGTGGTGAATTTAAAAAGCGTAATTAGGAACAGCGTTCTTAAACATCCTGTATTGATGTCTTCTTTGGTATGGAGAAAGACACCATTCTGCATCATTAACTTTGTATTATTGCCTGATGGAGCCTGCTGCTGCTACTTCCCCACCTGCTGAACTCAGAGCGCTGTGTGTGATTGGGCTTTCAGACCAAATTCTCCCCTCATTCACTTGCCGATGGGGGAAGTGAAGCTCGCAGGCCTAAATTTGGCTGGTGTATTGTAATAAGCCCAGTCCGTCCTGGAACCCAGGCCATGGAGTTATCCTTCACAATGCTTTATATCAGAAATGTTTGTGCAGTTGAACATGTGTAATTTTCTCTGTAATCATCTTATTTGATTGCTTTTGTGCAGGTTCTAACCTGACATGACATTACATGGCCATGAGCACACATTCTCCAGCATTCCCATAACTTGCCACAATCTTCTGTGTTGTCCATCTGTCTCTCTCTGGTAATAAAATGGTATCAATACTGTGGAGAGGGCAGGTGGGCGGTTGTAATGGAGTAATTTATTTTAGTTGTCACAGAAATATAAGTCTTTGATTAGGGAGCTATACACATCGGGCTACACAAATAGAACCTTTCATCAAATCACAAAGCATGTGACACTATTGACTGTGGAGTCTTCTCACTGGGTTTTATCTTCCCCAAGATTCATCATACAATATGTGAAGAGCACAATGATGGGTAATGCAGCTCAAGGCAAATCTTGTGCCAGTGTACCGGATGAGGATTACATTCGGGCCAGTAAAAGGCATGAACAAGCTGTATTTTTGGAAGGTAAAATGAAGATTTTGATGCAAGAAGTGATGATAATCATTATTAAATGACAAACTGAGTGTGTCAGAGATTCGTGACATCCTCGCCACACGTTTGGTGGCTCCTCAATGGGTATTTTTCCCAGTCTGGAAACGTAAAGGTCTGTTCACCAAAATTACAAAAAAAAACATATGTTCCCGCATACCCCTAGCATTACATAGCCATGCAGATAATGTTGATTTTCATTGCTGAGGTTTCATAAAACGTGGTCATCACCCCAATACAATGGAATTTTGTTTGTGGTACTTCCATTCCACCTTGCTAACAACACTATACACCAGCATGGCGTAGTCGTTTAAGTGATTCATGTTTTGGTGTACAGGCAACATTTGGCTTGTTGCTCAAAAAGTACTAAACAGACAAGTGACCTTTATCAATGTTACTTTTGGAGCAACAAGAAAAATAAATAAAAAAATAAATGAGTGTAGAACGAATGCAGATGCTTCCATACAGAGCACAATGGCTCACTGGATGGTTTGATGAGTATGAAAAGGATGTGAATCATATGCTGTGGCCTGCACACTCACCAGATCTCAACCTGATTTTAATATTAAAATATTGCCGACATGAGCAACTCGCTCAAATATTAGACAACACTCTCCACCACCATCATCATCAAAGCTCAAATCATTCATCATCTTGGAGAATCTATGCCAAGGGGCATTGTTGTCCAGTACCTTACTAACATATGTTGTTGTTTTTTTCCTTAAATATGTCAACCCATTATTGCTTACTTATTAAAACACTACATCATTACTTTATTACAACCCACAAATTGACCATGAATCTTCAAAGGTTGGGATGATTAAGTTTCCTCTTCTGTGCACCTGTGTGTGAATTATGAGGGGAACACAGTGGTACAGTAAGTGATCTGGAGAAAATTAACTTTTCTGACATTTATCATGTGAACTAAGTGTAATAAGAAGACAATGACTAATTGATTACAAAAAAAACTAATTGTAGAATATATCCCAGGTTTTGGGTGATTCAACTTTAAAGCACAGTCACATTCAATTATGGAAGAAGTATTCAGGTCCTAACACTACTGCAATGTATATATATTCATTTACAAGTAAAAGACCTGCATTCAATTTTGCTCAAATAAAAGAATGGACATATTGTTGGCAAAATGTACTGAAAGTATCAAAACTAAAAGCACTCATTATCCAGAATGGTAAAATCAGAATGTTATAATATTGTATGTATTATATTATGGGATTATTATCATTATTATTATTATTATTAGTGCATTAACATGTAAGCAGCATTTTAATGTTATAACTGGTCAAGGTGGAGCCAACTTTAACTAGCATACTTGATATATGGTTGTTGGATAGTTTAATTAATCAAATAACAATGCATCATATTTTATGAACTGATTATATGTTTTGCAATGTAAAATCTCAATCTTCAACGCAACTGGTGACTACAGCTGTCAATTTAAGTGCCTCAAAATTGTACTAAGTACAGTATTTAACAAAATATGTTTAGTTAATTTCCACCACTGGTCACATTATATGCAAAGCTAACTGAGCACCATAACTAATTTAATTATTTCACCTTCCACATGGCAAACGTCGTAAAAGTATTTTGACATCCAATTGAATTTCACACTGGCTGTACCTTTAAACCACTCGGCTGTACTGCGCAGCGGACAGTGCAGTCTGGAACGGTCCCAGTTACTGCGCATGCGTCGGAAGTTGCTGCCGCAGACAGCAGCAGCAGCAGTGATTCGGCAGCGCAGGGCAACGGGAGAAAATCTGTCCGTTTTAAACCATGGCGACGTACTAAACGATGCCTTTCGCAGAGGTAAACGGAGAGTAAGTAGTCGTATCTTAATAACACGCTTGCTGCCTGATACTGTGTGACATCCTCTCAAATTGTGGCATAAATAATAGGAAAGCTTGAGAAGGCAACAATGGGACTGTGTATGTTTCAGACTGGCTGGCTAGGTTAGCTAGCCCGGAGCCCGGGCAGTCAGCTGGCACACTGACTGGCAACATGCAGGTTTATAGCCACTGTACCGGTCCCCTGTATTGTCTGTATATCTACTATAAATCCTTACGACTTAACTGTCTTTTATGAGCCAAAAATGTTTTATTTAGTTACTAAAGGAGCCATAAATTCTAGTTTAACAGCTGGTGTTAATTGAATGAAACTGGGCTTGTGTTGTTGAGCTGGTTAGCTAGTGTTTTTTTGGCAATTTGACAACAACCAGCGAGGATTAAGTAGTGCTCCATTTGCCTGCCAAATCATCATTATGATTATATCTTCATCATTATGATTTTCATTGTCCTGATGCAGACAGTTTTGTGCCACCTCTCAAGAGAAATTATAAGCTCCTTTCCTGGAAGAAGCCAGGTGTAGATGAAGTTGGAAGTGTGGTTCTCTTATGCTATTCCCGGTGTATGGTATAGCTGTCACCGAGTTGTCTCCCACTGCTAGTATCTGATACACTCATTAGGACATGCATGCATATATCCAAATTTAGAGTGTCAGTCGTCTTCACCCGTGATACAGATGTGTGCGCTCCTTGCTCGCCAGCGTGTCTGCAAATAGCACCTCTTAATATAACGGCAGAGGAAAGTGTTTCCACCTGCAAAGGCAAGTGTTAAAAGGTGATAACAAAAGGTTGACGTCACCGGGCTCATCCTGATCCTGCCGCACAACCTCGACCACAGAGGAGGTGGAGGAGGAGTGCAGGAGGAGTAGTTTCAGAGGAGGAGAGCAGCTTTTTTTTTTTTTTTGCCATAACGTCTAATGGTTCGTGTCTGGAAGGAAAAGGCCTATCGCTGATCAAATTTCGGGTATCTTAAGGGCACACTTAACTAATGGGATCCTATCGATGCTCCCCCCCAAGCCTGATCTTTACACGGCGGAATGTTAATGTTGCCACAGCCTGTCCGTGTTGTCTTTGGCTGCTCTGAGTCTGGCTTTATTGTTGTACTCGGTCTATAATGTCACGGAGCTTGACGGATATTATTAACATACCGCAGTAAAGCAACACTTCTGTGACTGACTGGACTATGGCAGTGATCGGGTTTACGCTGCACATGGTAAGATGATAAAACTGTGAAAGAAATGTCCACATTTGCATGGCCGTTTTGAAGTTAAAAAATAAATCTGTCGTTATGTAAAAAGCCCTTATCTTTCCTTTACCATGACAAAGGTGAGACTGTTTAGTTTATGACAGCAGGGAAGATGTGCTCAGTAATAGCCTGTGCTTACTCAAACAAGAGCCTGACATTACTTGCCCAGAAGTGCAGTTTTGCAATGTAGCTTTCTTCCCCTACATTTTCCAAAGACCAGATAATTAAATTTCAGACCTTGTTGTCTGGGAAACTCGGGCCCCTAGACTCTCTGCAATTATCATGTAGAGGGAACCCTTTTTGCATTGGGGTGCTATGTTTCCCAGCACAATGAAGATTAATAAGGTCTTAAAAACAAATGACTGTAAGGCCTCTCCCCATCTGTAAAATGCAGTTCGCCTCTAATGACAGCAATTTGACAGATACCAAGAAGAATGAGAGTATAATGCTGCAAAGTTACTGTGAGATATTGTGATGCAAAGGCTAACAGCAGTACATATACTGTATAGATTTTGCAGTAGTTTACAGCTCAGTTTTTGAAGTACAAGTTTGACTGCAATAGTTGTGATTTTCTGTGTTTGCTCTTGAATATGTATTTACTTCTATTTAAGTCTGAAAATGAGTTGTGTGTTTACTCTTACTCATAACAGCAGCAGATAAGCCTGAATGTCAGGAGCACCTGGTTCATTAGTTCATGTCATGCTGGTCAGCATTGTTAAAAATTACAGCGTTCTGCCAAATTGAAATACCACTTGAATGCATGTGTTAATTAGATCTCTAGCCTGGCTTTTCAAAGTGTCTTTCCTCCTCTGCCCATGAGTCATGTGCTGACTCTTCGACCTGTCACTGCACACCCAGAGTCTTTGCTGAGGGCAAACTGACAGGAAAGCAAGTTTGCCTTGGTTTTTTCAGCCAACCACTGACAAATACATTGGAACGTATTGATTTACATTGTGGGCAGAGGAGGGTAATTTCCTCTGAAATACTTGTGTAGCATCTTGGCTGCTATAGCCTCTCAGTCTACAGTTGCCTGTAGACAAGGTTAAAGTTTTGCAGAAAAATACTTATATATATATAGTAGAGAACATACACACCTACGTATTTAAGCTTAGTTTAGCGAAAGCTTTAAAGTAGTGAGTAGAGTACAGTGTAAATGTAATATGTACACCCACACCGTTTACTAGATACTAACCTCACTGTATCAAACTTTCTTCTTCTTGTGAGCAAATAGCAAAGCAGATATTGGTGAGTGAGCACCTTACACTGAATCCCGGATGTTTTTTGTGTTGCAGAAGTTTCTCCATGTGACAGCCAAACAGTCTGATTCCCTACATTAGGCTTGTCTCAGACAGCAGTAATAAGAGGATAACATCAAAGCTCTGCTTTATTTCTTAGAGACTTCAGAGCAAGACTATGAATAACAGATCACAAGGTACAAAGACTGAACCAGAGAACTTGAGAAGCTTTTATGTTTCAGCAGTTGTTGGGATTCACAGGGAGCTCATTAAAATACATTGATTAGTAACAGTCCTGATTCTGTGATTGTTGACTGTGAAATGGCTCGGCTAACCAGCATATTTTTGATGCAAAGATTTTCTGTGCTGGAATGAGCCGCTTGGCTGATGCTCATTTTGGTTTATTCAAAGCCAGTCATTTGATGTGGCATTTTAGAGATGGTACTTGAATTGGAAATGTGTAACCGTATGCTCTTCCCAATGCAATACATTTGTTCCTTTCATATTCCAGCGGGAGCCTGTGTATGTTAAATCTCTTGCAGGTGTTGTCTGTGAATTGTATGTGCATAGCAGATTTTTATTTTCCTCACCTCCGGTCGTTTTAGGTGAGCAGCATTTGTTGAATATCATCCATTTGCTAAATGAGGCTGCCCCCCTGTCCCGGGCAGCAGGGCAGAGATTTCCCAGGTACCAGTGATCTGCCAGCCTGCTCCACCTTTCAGTCCTCCAGTAACCAGGGCAGCTGTCACCCACTCAGCCACCCACCACTTGGAGAGACTTTGTGTGAGGTCACCCGATGTCTTCTCAGCTGCATGAGTCTGGTTTCAGACAGGGAGCAGATGTTTGGTAGCCTTTGTGTGAGTAGACAAAGTCAGAAGACCCAGTGTGAGGGTCAAATGCAGGTCAGGCTGTGAGTAAATAACTGTGGCCACGTGATACATCCAGATCAGGTGTTTAGGACATCATGGGCAACTTCTGGATACCTCTGAGAACAAGGGACTGACCTGCAGGGCTCAGGCTGTGGATCAGCTGTTAAACAGTATTTAGTTTAGTTCACATGGGTTGTTTTATGTTGGGCCAAATGACTACAGGCGATAGGCCTGATTTAAAGATACACTTTGTGTCTTTGTTTGCTACATTTTTGTGTTCTTGATTACTTTTTTTTTGCATGGATTTGCATGTTAGCCGGCAGGTCCAATTAGGGAAAAAAGCCCTGCACTTGCTGGATAGTTTGCGTAATCAGCAAACCCAAGCCCTTAAGCCAGGGAGTGCTGTAACCTGATGTTACAAACACCAAGACCAAAGGGCTCTCTGAAATTGTTGTGTCTTCATCTTGAGGGCAATCTGGGAATAATCTAAGCCTCCCGGTGACATTTACGGCAAAACAACAGTCATAGCAGCAGGAGGAACAAGTCTTGGTTTAGGACAGCATCTGTCTGATCAGGCTTGTCGGAGGCACTGGAGACGACAGGGTTGTTTATCCACCTCCATCTCACAGGAACAGCAGAAGAGCAGGGCAGATACTGTTCTACTGTTTATGGCACAAGATAAGGCCGTTTCTATCGGATCACTGACCCTCCACTGACACTCTCCACCCCCAGTACCAAGCCCTCTGATATGGGTCTCGCCTGGCAACCTCTCATAACACTCTTAAGTAATCCTGATAGATGCCATTAGCATGTCAGTGGTTATTGCTGTAGTTTTCCAACGTCCATGCCAACTGTACATATCAGGGCATCATTAGCCACCACCAGAGAGGCTTAGAGTCTGACCTGGTCTGTGGGGTCAGAAAGAATACCACAACAAAGCACCAATAAAGCTGTAGGGGATATCAAGTGGAGGGGATAGAGGGAGCGTGAGCTCAAAGTGTCATAGTTGGCGCAGACATTAGATAAGGCTAAGCTAGCAGAGGATTATAGAGGGAGGAGATGTAAAAGGCTGTCAGCTAATTGGGCTTTATTTTTAATATTTCAGAGGGTTCATTAGAGACTAAATTGGTGAAGGATTTCAGCTCGGGCTGTAGTCTAAGAGTCTTTTTGGGGCAAGCCTTACAACCTGAATAGCAGATACACAAGTGTTTTTAAAGGAATGCTACTTTTGTTTACCAGAATTTCAGTTATGTTAGATGGTTGCATTTCATAATTCTTGCCTAACTGTAAGCCTTGTTATCTTACATCCACTCTTGCAATAAGAATACACAGACATTTCTGTATTTGAGGCATTTAAAATCCCAGTTTTTTTATTTTCTTGCCAAGAGAAATGCCGTGTGAAATTGGTAATAAATAATAGTGTTTTTTGCTCTTTGTAACCTTTGGCAAGTCACAATAACCTGAAGGGTAGAGTTTAGGGTATCATACAGTTATCTTCTCCAAAATGACAAAGCAAATTTGAATGCCTGACAAAGCAGTCAAGGCTCTGAGACTTAGTCTAGGTTTTAAGAGATGTGCTGGGGAGGGACGGAGGCTGAGCTGAGAGAGCTGCCGAGGTGAGCGGCACTTTGCCATGACCCTCCTCAGTTTATCATCGGCTGCACCACTTCTCCAGGCCTCAGTGTGTGGGTGTGTTTTTTCTGCGTGCGTGCAGTGTACTGGAGATCAAGCAGCGCTTAGAATGGGGCCCTTTATAACCTCCTAACCCTCTGGTCCTGTTTGCAGCCATTGTTGGCCACATTGAATGGTATCTCCGTGCCTTGAAAAGTAACCAGATGACATTCTTCCTGTTGTTCAAAAGGGCCCGGGGTTGTGTTGTGAAAAGCGGCTGAAAGGATAGGCTAAGACTGTGACCTTCAGAGGCTAATCTCTGGCATGTCATTCAGTGCCTGTTTGAAGCAAATGCAGACCTTTCTCCCTGATAGCAATGTACCAAGTCAAATAAGACCTGCATTTGAAGAATTCCTCTTAGGTTTTCAACAGTTACATTCCAAAAACAGTGAAGTTAGTTTTTTATTGAACCGCCACTATAAAGGAACCAGAGGGTGTTTTGTAGTGGCTGAACTGAATCGTTATTCCAGACCGGTGGTGTGTCTGACACCTACATTGTCCAAACAGTCTCTCCAGCCTGTGACTGAGTCCTCTGTACACAGACCTGTGGCATCAGCAGCCCCTCTGTACTGCATGCTGAAATACCGCCGCTGCTGTGAAAGCAGTGGGGATGAAATGCACTTAGTGAGACAGTAAACATTGGTGCAGCTCTCAAACTAGCTTACGTTGTTTATGTCTCCTCCTCTCTCTGGTGTATTTGCTGTCTTCAGCTGGCTGCGTTTCCTGGAATGTGCAGAGATGCAGTTGTCGCTCTGCGGGGGGATGTTGGCTGTAATCACAGTTCATAGTTCAGCTCTGTAGTTGGACTAACTGAGCAGTAATCAGACAGGAGTCACATTATTCTCCTGAACTAGAAGACCACACTTGATATTAATGTTTTTGTACATTAAGATTATCTTAACAGGATTTTTGTTATAAAGATTGTGGGTCACACAATAGGAGCATGTCCTTTTTTTCAGTAATATTAACAGGTTTACAATTTGCTTTTTAAACTTTAAACCACAATTGTTACATTTCTGACAACACTTAAAGATTAACAGCCTTCATAGCATAATAGTGTTGCTACTCAGTTGTAGAGTTTTATCTAACATCGTGACTCTCAAACCCCCCTCCTTAACCAGATTCTTTTAGTCTACACTGAGAACGAGTCTTTACCATTAATGTGTTCAAGGGGATTTTCTTTTCAGCATGTTAGAATACACTTTACTGGCATTGAGCTCACTTTGTGCCTGTCTAATTGATCTCTGAGAGCAGGTCTTTGGGTGAGAACAACCTTTTCTCCCTGCATCCTGTGAATAGCGCTCCTGCTTCCTGTGTTAGCACTGTGCCACCACCTGTATGGGGTTAAGATTGGGGTCAGACCTCTCGCAGGAGTCTGTTGTCTGGGGCCCCTTTTTCAGGGGCTGGATGTGCAGGGGACTGACGTGGAAAAGAAAAGCTGTCAGGTTTTTAGGGCCTCTTTTGTCAGACATCTTTCAACGATAAGTGATTGGCATATCTCCTGCCATTTCCCCCTTTTGTTTGCGTCCGTTAAGTGTGAGAGCAAATGACCATTATGTGTGATGTGTTTGCAGCCTGTGTGCGTGTGCACGTGTGCACACATAAAAAGGCGAGGTTGTTTACAAAGGAAGCATTGAATTAGAAAAGGAAAATGTCAACTTTTATCATGCTACTGCACAACCACTTTGCATTAGTCAGAAAATATCCCCTGAAGTAGTGTAACATCCGCAGAATGTGATTGAGATAGAGAGGGAGACGGGGTGGGGGCAGAGGAAGAAGGGTGGGCCACAATTTGAAAGGCATACTTGAAAGTACTCGTGTGTAAAGAGTCCTGAGGCTGGTCATGTTGCTGTGTGACAGAGAAGCATTCGTCTTGCTGTGTATCTGACGTCCCAGGGTCTCATTGCGAGGATTTGCCTGCGCTGCGTGTCGGCTTTCTGTAATTAATAGCCAGTAGCCCCCTCACCCCATCAAGGGACCAGGTGCTGCTTAGATCTGCTCTGGCATGGAAAGACAGCAGATACGCGGGTGGTGGCTTTCACTGTTATTGGGATAAAACTCACAGATGTCACCAACATCTCTCTCACTGTATACATCTCAGTTGACTGTGTACATATAAACACGCAGTCCTAGACTCAAAACAAAGACATGTTTAATCATTACTGTGAATTTTAATGGTGCGCTGCTGATGGATAGCTTGTTGGTAAAAGATATGGTTCATTTAGTCTACTTTGTGTCAAGCACCATTGTGCTCATGTCCTGTGCTGTTTAGCAGGGCTTGCAGCCCTGACAGATTGCCATCCCGATGGGGAGATTTACCCAGCCAGCACTGCCAATGGCACTGACACCATCATTAGGCTTTGATCAGCTGCAGTCTGCGAGGGGAAGAAGAGAGAGTAATATTCTTGATCTAATTACCAGCAGACATTTCAGGCAGTGTAATGTGTGATTTAACCTCTTGTCAGAGGCTATAAAAGGAAGCTGGGTTAATCTTCCTGGCAACCTCTTTTCCACGCAGGGGAGAGTGCCTTTAAATTTCCTTTTCCCATGAAGCTGGTAAAAACCAGAGTGCCAGTGCAGTATGCTAACACACCACGGCTGACTTTCTACTTGAAATCTCTCAAGGCAAGAGTTCTCTGACCTTTTAATGTTAGCAACAGCTGGTTTGGAGGAGCTCATTTGCTATGTGCATTTGAAGAATTGCAAGTAGAACAAAAAAGCTGTCCTTTTGACTTCTGTATGCGTCCTTCAAATGGATTGTTTTGCAGCCCCCTTTGTTTCTCTCTCTCTCTCTCGTTCTTTCTCTCTTTCTTTTTCTCCCTCGCCATCACCACCCACACACTGCAGCATGATGAGTGCAGGAGACTTGATTGAACAAATAGATTGTAAGTGGAATCGAGGGGTTTGGGTTAATCAGTCAAACATAGTTAAACAATTCTTTGGACATGAAGGGATTAGTCTTGCCTGCGTTGAGCTCATCAGATCCCATTCTTCCCAGCGCTGGCCGGCCTTTTAGGGCCAAGGGCCACCGCCTCTCTGGCTCCATGGAGAACCACACACGCACCCCTCAGCATGCTCCATTGCATCTGAATGCCCCACCACTCTCCTCTCCCTTTGTTACCAAGTACAATTGGAATGATGGATTAGCAAATTAAATGCAGACCTTTCTATTCATGGCAATCCTTGCTCAAAGTCTCATTCACTGGATCTATCGCACACCTTGTTTAAAATGGTTACCAGGTTCACTGTACGTCCTATAATTCCTTCAGAAAAGTCTGTCTTTTACTCTTAAATGCATTCTTAAAAACAAGTTCAGTGACTCTTTCCTGACATAAAGGCTCTCAGTATCTTGTTTTTACAGAATGACTTCCTGTACATTTTTTCCCCTTTTATTCTGAGTGCTGATCTAACTGATAAGAAGTGGCCCTGATATGATGATATGTTGGCAAGCTCAGTGCACAGCTGCAGCCAGGCCGAGCCTTCTCTAAATTACCTGTGTCAATGTCTCCTCTATGCTCCTGAGAGCTGAGCATCGACCCTGTTGGCCCACAGATAAAATTGACCTGCCTGACCCACGTTCCCTTTTAGAAACCCATCATCCACTTTGTGGTGCCTTTTTTACTTTTTCAAATACCATCGTATTTTTTCCCCAGTTTGAATTTATGAATTTATTATTTTCAAGTGGTGTTACCTAATTTGGTATTGTAATAGCTACTATGAAGTTTACATTTATTTGTTTTATGCGATTTACTACTTTGTTCTACCACTGTTTTAACCCATAGCACTTGTTTCTTTCTTGTTATTCACAGCACCTCTGCCACACATACTGCTCTTGTATGTTGTAACTAGAGCTGAAACGATTAGGCGATTAATCGATTAGTTGATCAACAGAGAAATAACCAGCAACCTTTTAAATAATTGATTATTCTTTTAAAAAAATACTAAAAATGAACTGGTCGCAACTTCCCAACTGTGAGGAATTGCTGCTTTTCTTTGTCTTAATTGATAGTACTGAATATTTGGGGGTTTTGGACTGTTGGTTGGACAAAGAAAGCAATCTGATGACATCACCCAGTTATACTTTCTATTGTTACAGAGTCCAATGTAGACAGCTTGACATGTGATTTTCCATACTTAAGGAGAATTTGTGAAATATTTTGATAACAGTTTTTTGATCAATGTTACATTATTTATTGGTTGACCAGCTCTATATATTCAGCATCCTTGTTACAAAGGACTCTGTTATCTTACTTTCCTTTCACTGCAGCCCTAATTCTGACTGGGCCCAAGTTCCACTTGTTTTGTCTATTTCCCACCAAGCAGACAACACAGGCCCCTGCTATCTCTCCATCCCTCTACCCTAGTCCTAGTCCCTCTTCCAGTGTGTGTGTGTGTGTGTGTGTGTGTGTGTGTGGGGCATTGCTGTGTAGAGACCCCAATTAGCAGGACTAGCAGGCCTCCTGAAGGTCACTCCCAGAGCTTTGGTGTGAGAACAGAGGAAGGCTGGGCCGGTCAGTAGCAACTCTGAGAGTGAAGGAACTGAGACTCTCAGCTGGACCCAGGAGTTCTCACACAATAACCACACTTTCTTAACTGCAACAGCAGTTTGCATTTTCTCCATTTTTGCATTGTACGGTGTTGGCAAAAAGTGGCTCAGGATTTTGCTAAAGGTCAAGTGTTCTCAGCGGACTGTCATAGTATACTGTGACCATATCTGAGAGATCCATTTGTCATTAGCTCCAAAGTCCCCTACTTCATCAGCCCGTGTCTGGTGTCAGCGATCTCGGCCTGATTGATAGCTCTGTCCTTATTGTAGGGAATGGGGGTCGATGGCAAAAAATTTGCTGCTGGGTGCATTAATGCTGTGCTCAATGGCATAGACCTTTGAGCATGCCTCATCAGTCTTGAATCATTGGACGGCCACAGGAGATCTGTATGAGCAGGCATGATGCAAGAAAGCGAGAGAGAGAGAGAGTTTATCATCTGGGCCAACTCTATTTTTCATATAACTATCTCACTGGTACAGACTAGAAGAAGAGATTGAATATTTTGTTAAGCTTTCTGCATTCAGGACAAGCCACAGACACACTAGTGTTGTTACTATGAGTAAAAAATGAGTTTGTTGAAGATTAATTTTAGTTTTGATACGTCAACCAATCGAGATCTGCAACAGCCAGATATTGTTTGAAATTTTTTGTATACCAGTGTCGATACGATACACGAGTATCAATACCAGAACAAAACCGTCCTTTTGAGAAATTTTCTGCAAAGTCCAAGTTCCCAAATGTACATGTTGTCTAAACATAAATAGCTGTACAAAAACTTTTCCTAAATAAAAAGGTCTATAATTGGCAATTTTAAAAAAAAATCTGGAACCAGACATTTGATGCTAGCTTTCGGTACTTGACACTTATCGATACACAGTTGCAAAATAAACACATTTTGCTCTGTACCAAAAAGTATTGAGGTTCGATACCTAGCCGTAGTGACATTATACTCAATCCACCTAAACTGGTTGACAAAACTAGGGTCAGGGCCAAAATATGGAACTATTTAGCTGTAGATCTGCTCACTTTGACATCCCAACATATCAGAGCTCCTGTGCTGAAGATGCAAACAAAGCTGTTAAATCAGTAATTTAATCATCATAAAATACTGCTGTGGTGTGGTTATGTGACATGTGGCTTGTGTGCTTTGGTATTGTAGACTAGTGATTGTTTTTGTATATTAAACCGGTACCTGTGTAGGAGTAAAAATTCTGGTGCCATGACAACACTAGTACACACTAAGAGTATGTGTAAGCTCACAGGCAGACAGGCAGACAGACGGAGGGCCCTGTGAGCCTGGGAGGGCCAGATGTTCCCATGCAGACACAGAGGTGAGATGTTTGCCATGCCGGGCCTGTGTTTGCCTGGCTCTCCACGGATCACCAGCTGGCTGCCCGATGCCCTGAGCTGGTGTCTGCTGGAGAAAGAACTGGGGGCAGAGAGGCTCTCACATATACACAGCAGATGAAGGAGAGACCACAAATGTCTTGTGTGTCGCCAGTGGCAAAAGGAACATATCTCACACAACCCTGTCTGGTGGAGAAAGATCTCTTTTATTCCTCGGCTGCTCTGTAGATGCGAGGGGGGACTCGTTTGGTCTCGCTGGAGGCCAGACTGAATGTCAGAGCTGCCATGGAGGCGACTGACCTTACCAACCTTCCATAGACACAGGATGGAGACGGATCAGCTTTTATTGAATGTACACAGCAGGGTTTGGAATCGGCATGTAGGCATTTGTTTTTGACTTGTATGACTGCCCTTCTCAATGCAGCAGAATATTTTCACCAGTTCTGTGCATCCACCAGACCTGCATCTCAGTAATCCGCTCTTACTAACTGAACCAATGAATGTACCTCCATAGAATCTTAGTGAGAGCTTTTTCTTTGGCCTGCATTAACAAGGTCCGCCATAACATCTGAAAAATTATGCCACAGAAGCTTTGTAAACTAAATATGATAAATTAAACAGTATATAAAATAAAACACAATTAAAGATGAAACTCTGCTTTACTAAAATTCTTTTGGAGGTCAGTGTTCATAAATGATTGAGTGGCCCAGAGTAATTACAGCATCTAAATTTTAAAAATCAACAATCTACTTTTTTATAGATGTAGACACCACTCACCTTTTCATTATATTACAAGTCACAGTTAAGACATTAAGGTGTATAAACCAACACCATGTGAGCAACGCATCAGCAATAAAGAAGAAGACTAATGGTTAACAAGATTATGTCTTAAATTTAGAATAGTAAAAGTTATTGTTTGAGTGAGTCCTCCTGCAGCGTTGCACCAGGCATAAGTCTAATTAGGGTTTTTTCTTTATGTGTGTGTGTGAATTAGTATACAGCTCATATGGAAGAGAGGCCAGTTAGTATAATGGCACAGTGGATAAATCTCTCACAGCAGGCCTGTGTAACACTGGAAGCTGTTTTTGTGTGTTAAGCCCTTTTAGGATGATTTGTGAGAGTCAGCGCTCGCACAGTTCTGCCTAGCAGAGCGGCTCTGACCCCCCTCTTAAATCAGCCTAGCCGCGCTCGCAAATAGGCCAGGGCTGGTTAATGCTGGGTCAATAATATGGGTCTGGGTGGGACAAACACACAGAGACTTTACTTTTTTCTCTGTTAAACACAGCGTACATGTCAATAAGAAGACACAGGAAATACTAGAGATCATTATTCCTGCAGGAGAAAATCACTAGTGTAATATGTAGGTTTGCCTGTGTATTTTCCATGTACTGTATATGAGAGAGAGAGAGAGAGAGAGAGAGAGAGACATTGATTTGGTTTTGTTTGCTGAGTACTCTGAGCAGAAATGTAAGCCGTGGGAACACCTGGAGAGAGGGGAAAATTGGAGAAGAGGTGGTGGTGGTGTCAGCTCTGCTATTGGCTCTGTACCAAGCATGCATGCATGCATGCACGCTTGGTACATGCACGCACACGCACACACACACACACACCTCTGATGTGTGAGGGCAGCCTGGGATCCCAATCAGCAGCACTTAACAAAGCTTTCCTCTTTCTCCCTTTAATCGCAGGCTCAATTTGTCACTGGGGTGTCCAATTTCTGATAAGCGCTTTGACTGAGAGAGGCGAGGTGGGTGTGGGGAAGAACACAAAATGGATGCACCTGCTAACAAATGAAATCAAACCACTCCATCTTCATTTCCCCTTTTTCCGCCAGCTGGAACAATGCTGCTGTGCTTTAGCTTTCAGAACATTGAGTTGTTTCCCACTAAACCAGGGAGAAGGCCTAGCTGACTTACAGTCAAATAGTGCATGCTCAAAAGTCTGCTTTTAAACCTCTGACAGGTAACTGGGCCCATTTCTGTTTCAGACCGGAAAGGAATTTAATGTAGAAGGCTAATTGCATAATTTCCTCTTAGCCACTGTATTCAGAACAATAATTTTGTATGAGTTGGGGAATAGATCAACAAATTTGTTGTCAAAATAACAAGGCTCTTTCATTTTTGTCTACAGAGCAGGACATGTAGTTCATAAGTAAAATTGGAAGCATATTTCATTGTACATAGAAAATCTTTGCAGTAGATCAGTTCAACACAGGCTCATCTGTTTGTTTAGGTTTCTTCATCTTGTCTATACCACCACATTTCGATTTATAACAAAGCATTCACACAAGCACGCAACTTGAAAAACCAGCTTTCTGAAGTCTGATGATTTCTATCACTGCACATACCCTAACACACGCACAGATAGTAGATTTACGGTAGTCTAGTATCTGTATATCTCTCTTGTTCTAACCATTATTTCCTAGTCCTGTAGCAAACCCCACAGTCTGGCATCTGACATGGCAATATGTGACTCAGCACATTGTTGTCTGGTACGATATGGGGAAACGTGAAGATAACACCGATATGGCACCACAGAAGAGATGAAAGGAGCAGTGTTGCTCTCATATGTATGAGTGACGTCTCTGAGTTATGTGATCTGATGTTTACCAGAAGGCTGAAGTTTCTCCAGAAGATAAAGAGTCTTGCATTCCTGTGCTTCTCAGTGTTTCTCCACTGTTGTCATCTGGCATATCCAATACACCAAGCTAGTGTAGTGTGCTTCTAGGGATGGCAATGTTGGTCTTTTGGTCCATGGATTGGTCCACCACTTTGGTCCAGACTGAAATATCTCAACAACTATTGCCATTAAATTTGTACAGACATTCATGGTCCCTTGACTTTTCATCCAGGACCACTAGGAGGTAAAAGTTTTCACGTATCCGGTGAAACATTTACTTGAGATATTGATGCTTCCCATATGATGTATCCTAATGAATTTGGTGATTCCCTGACTCTTCCTCTAGTGCCACCAGCAGCTTCACATTTTGTGTGTGTTTTAAGTGAACTGTCTCAACATTACTTACATGGTAAACCTGCTAAACATTGGCGTATTAGCATTGTTATAGTGCACATGTTAGCTTGCTGGTGCATTTACAGCCTCACTAGCATGGCTGTAGACTCTTAGTCCTGTTAACATTTGCTTCCAAGTCCAACTACCAAGTCAGCTGATTTAATTGCAGTACTGAGAAAAAACAGGCCCAGCCTCTGAACATTGTCATGGAGGATTTTAGAACAACCTCTGATTAATTTGACAAATTTCATGTGTTAATCATTAATTAGTGTGAAAAGTATCAAGAGTGTGAGTAAATCAAACACAATGTCTAGAGCTGCTTCATGAGATCTTTACTTTCCTTTTCTTTTACTACATGTCAGATCTTTTTTATTTTCTCCCTCGAGTGGTTTAAGACTCATGTCTGAGAGTAGGCTGGCTTATTCCTCACTGAGGCATGCCCAGCTTCTGGCTGCACTCTGGATGGATTTGCAGCAGATAAATAAATAACTAGGCTGGCACCCCTCACTTTGTATCCCCTCTGTTTTGGCAGGCCATCCACACTGCATTTTCTATCAGGTGTAAACATGTCTGTCAAACAGCACAGCCAGAGGCCCCGGCATTTTGGCATTCATGATGCCACGCATGCGGCACTGCCAGCACTTTCTGTTTGCCCGCCTGACCTTGGCCAGTCTTGACATGACTGAGCACACTTACCTCTGCCTTCCACATTTGTAGAGCTCTTCAGGAAGCCAAGTGGGCTTAGTGAAACTATTATTATTATTGGAGAATGGACCTTGGCTGGACAGGTAATGGCCATGACATAGCTCTGGCAACGATGGCCAGGACAGTCACTGCCCAATATCTTCTCATCCTCTCATCTCACCACCATTACTGTCATCCTCTCCACTGTGAGGAGCCGTGGACATCATCTAAACCTACGGATGTAAACACAAGAGTGGAGGAATGAGGTCACTCTGATAAGAAGAGGGTTCGGTTGGTTGTCTTCTCTTCGTTTTCACCCTCCTCTCACAATCATGGCTGTCCCCCACTCTCTCGCCCTTTCTCTTTTGGTGTGAGATAACAGTCCAGGTTGACGAGGGGTCTCTGCTGACTGCAAAAGCAAACGGCCCATCCCAAACGCCTCAGGATGTGCTGGAGTCATCAGGATCCATTGTGTGAGACTGTGAACCAGCCTGTCATAGCCTAACATGCCCATGGCCCTCTGCTAGCAACAGAAATCTTTTTCTACCTCTGTTGTTTGTAAAACCTGATGGTCTAATGAAGGCCATACTGATGTGTCATTTCTTCCTAACATGTTCAAGAGCCAAGGCTTTTTTCCCCTTTTTCTTTTGACAAAACACTCTGGCATGGTATTCAAGGGTAAAAAGCTGTTCTCCTCTTTCTGCTCCTTTTCTTTCTACACCTCCTATTCAGAGACTCGCAAAGAAAAGTAATTTCACTCTCTCTGTCCCTGAGAGAATCAACACAGTGAAGTTGCATTGAATTTCTACTGCAAAATTTTTTCTTGGCTCTATTTCAGACCCATAACCTGGGGGTAAACATGCAATTAAAATAACAGCAGCCTGCTTTCTCCTCCACTCTCCTCTCCTTCAGCTGTTAGCACAAGCAATGTACAACATGGTGATTTGGTTCTGCTAATTGCTTTTGCTTTTAATTGGTATAGAAAAGCTGTTGATATTCAACCAGCAACCAAACATACTTTCTCTTTTTACTTTGACAATGCATACAATACTTTTGTTGTATGCGTTTCCTTCTAATGAGCTTATTTTTGGTGCACAATCCTTTTTTTTTTTTTTTTTTTTTTTCTTCATGCAGTACTGCTGGTGGATATTTTAATAGATGATTTCCTATGCAGTTAGCCTGATGCACTTCCCAAATTTCTAGCAAATGCAGATCATAGTTGATGAGGATATTGATCAAGAGATTCAGCATAAATGCAGTCAGCTGGTCTAATTTCCTAAATGGCTTCCGTCTATCCTGTTCCTTCTTCCCTTCTTTGCACTTTCTTTGCTTTTAGATGGTTTCCTTTTCCTCCTTCCCCACGGAGGAATGAAAAGAAAATATAGGTCAGCTTTTATGGGAGCAATTTGACACATGACACAAGCCATGCGCATCACTCGCTCAAGTCCTGCTTTGTCTGCACGTCTTTATTTGTCTATAATGAAAGCCACACAGTTATTCGCACACTTTTTTATTACGGTTCTATAAGTAGCTGGTGGAGACTTGCCGAGTCACGGGGGCCCCCTAATACTCTGAGAACCCTGTGGTGTCTGTCTGCACGGGGCTGATAGTGTGAGACGCCTGGCTAAACTCCACCAAGCCAATCCCTACTCCACTGGTCTGCCCAGCTGGCTCAGCTTGGCCTCCACAGACGCAACTCTGTTTCCACCCAGGACAGGAGGGGCTGTGTCTCTATGCCACAAAGGATACTAAGCCATTGGGGTAGACACCTATTTGCCTGAATGGGTGAGTCAAGCCCTAGTCCAGACCAGGCTAAATCTCCCTGCATGGTGGTCAGAGGGCAATTAGGACTTAGCAGAAGCCAGCACCCGAGCCAGTCATGTGCCGATTACGACCTGAGGAGAGGCACCTCCAATTGTAGCGAGCTCAGTCCCTGTCTGGACTCAACACTCTATCAGGTGTAGTCATCCTGCTCTTGATACAAATAGTCCATGTGTTGAAAAAACCTCTGTGGGGACAGGTGCCTTTGTAGAAAGCGGCAGTGTTTGGGTGTGATGTATATTTGAAGTCACTGTGGCAGTGGTGCTGATAGGCGAGTCAGTAGACGTCGGGCTTCTGTCTGTTGGGTTTCATCTCCTGCTCTGTGCTGCAAAGCAGAGTGTCAGCTGGGGCATTACCATAGGCTGACCTTTTGCCGCAGCACTCCCCACTGCACAGCTTTCTGACATTCAGGGGCGCTGTGGGGGAGGCAGGAAGGGGATGGGCTGATGGCCTGTTGGCTGTTTTTTGCCTGTAGTGTGTTGATGTGTGTGTTCTTATAACAAATGAATTGACAGTTTATGCTGGTGGGGGTTTTTTTTCTCCCACATCATTTCACTCTCTTGCCACCGTTTTGCTTTTGAAACCCCTAACAAAGATTCTGTTGTATTTGATATTTAGTTTTCCTCCACCCTAAACCTGCCTGTTGTCAAAGAGATTGCTGTTATCTTTGTGTGAAATCTTGGCACCCTGATAAATGAGAGCTGGAAATCTTGCCTGCTGACATCAAGGCGCTATGTACCTAAAATCCTTCCAAGGCCGAGGGAAAAGAATAACATATCAGGCCAATTAAAGTTAATGCATGGTGACACACTGAATCGAGGGCAGGGACTGCTGCCATATGGCGGTCCAGGCTGTAGATCAGAAAGCAGGGGATAGGGAGGGGGATGAGAGGAGTGGGAGGCTGGGCAACAGAAAGGGTGACGCAGCATCAATGGCACAAAACACCCCCAAATCCTCAGATCTGTCTCAAGACTGCAGCTCCGCCACCCACCAATCTCCCCCTCTCTCTACCCTTTTCTCCCTTCCACCCCCCTGCCGCCCTGCCCCTGCAGCACCCCAAGGTGCAACGCTCTCAGGTATCTGTGTAGAACTGGCAGCTTCATTAAGGCTTGTTTTTTCTCCTCTCACTGTGAGGATTTAAATGAGCTGTCATCCTGACCTTTTTGAGCTCCTGCTTTTTAAAAGCAAGTTCTGCTCTCCCCCACCACCCCAAACCCGCCACCCGTCTTTCTCTCTTTCCACCTTTCTCTCTCGCTTTGTCACTCTTTCCTCCACTTGTCTCTTCGCCCTGCAGGGGGGAAGACACTTTTAAGCCATCACCCTGCGGCAGACAGGCATGCCAAGGTTGTTTTGTGGGTAATTGCCTCTCTCATAGACCCTGTTTGTCTGTGCACACTTGCCACCCTCTAATGATTCCACGCAGCAAAAGGGGAGGGCACGGACTCTGTAGACTTAATTTGCTCCCTGACTGTTCTTCAGTGCTGATTAAGCAAGCATCTGCAGTGTTTTGAATACAGCAGTAAGCCAAGTGGAGCATGGCTAACGTTTTCTCCCTCTCTGTTACATCAGGTTATTGCACAAAGTGGCAGCCATTTATTGGAGCTGTAGCCCTGTTTTTATTCATTTCTTTTCACCACAGCCTCAGCCGGCTCCATTGTTTAATGTCCCCAAAATAAAGGCCTCTCTGAGGTCTAGAGGACTGCAGTATCGATCAGAGACTCACTAACTTGTCAGCGCCAGGCCTCTCGAGTGTGCTCTTTTCAAGTGTACAGGAGTCATTAATTTCCTCTGCCATGGTCTGGTGGAGGCGAAGAGGTAAAACGCAGGTAGCAGGGTCCAACTAGCTGACTAACATGCAGCGCGAGGAGGAGGAGGGACTGAGTCGATTTAAAGCTGCCAGCCCCTCAGGCCCAGTCTGCCCGTTTTACTTCAGCTGTTTGATGTTTAATTGAAGTTGTTATTGGCATCAAATGTCAACTTACCTGATGCTCCAGGTGTGAATCAGTTTCTAATTGAAAGGTAACTATGTCTCCCTCAGCCCTGTGCCTCCGGGGATCGGCCACAGAGTTCCATTAGTCTGGACCCAGCCTGTGTATCACCACGCACCATGTGCTGCCTTGCAGTTATGTCTGACTGCTGACCCCTCCCTCCCTCCCTCTCTCTCTCCCTCCCTCTCTCTCTCCCTCTCTCTCTCTCTCTCTCTCTCTCTCTCTCTCTCTGCAGTGTGAGGAGAAGTGTGTGTCCCATGTTGCATTAGTGTCTGTGTGAAATGCTGGCCTGTCTGCCAGGGCCAGGTGACCTCCCCCTCCAGCTTCTCCCCCACACGCAGATGAACACTGGACTTCAGAAATGTAAGTACTGAGTTTGGGACATACACACACACACACACACACACACACACACACACACACACACACACACACACACACACACACTATTAACTACCACCACCATCCCACACAACAAACCAAGCTGTTACAATCCTGCTGCCTGCCCCACGTCAGATGACCATGCCAACCCTGGCCCGGTTCTCTTCTGCAGCTCTGTGTTAAAACCAAAAAAAGAGAGAGAATATTTTTGTGCTCCAGGACCATAGATCTGTCTTCAGGGGAAATTAGGATGAACTGGGCCATTTAATTTGCTGATGAACAGTGAACTGGCCCCATCCCTCTCTCAACACAGAGTATGTCTGCCACAAAAATGCGGTCCTGTGTGTGTAAAACACGCCACATTCATGTGTTTGATTTGACCGCCTTGGTTACTTTTCACCATCAGGAAGAGTCGGTTACTGTCAGACTCGCAGACAGATTGCGGCTGAGTGGTTTTGCCCTGATGATCTTGTAATGTGAAAGAATTTAAGATGCAATCTGCTGCCCCGGTTTAACAGCAGACCAGTCAGAGCTGGCCTAGTTCATTCAATGTGTTTGAATTTTACAACTCAACTGCTGACAAACTTGGACACTTTACGGTGTGAGGGGCAGCAACACAAATGGAGAGTTGAAGTCAGCAATCACCAGTGAGAGCTGAGACTAACGAGCTCTAACTAACAAACTGATGAATGGAAATGGTAACAATAAGTCATTGTTGTTGTCTTCCTTTTGTACCTTGTCTTCCTTTTGTACCTTGTCTTTTCACCCTAAATACATTTTGAACTACCATAGATGATTATTTATCACTTTTTAGATGCATTCAAATGAACATTCACATTTTGTAATAATGTGTGGTCTCAATGATGACTGCACACAGCCATACTTGCATATAATGCACCGTCAGTTTCTTTCTCTCCTACAGCGAGCTTTTTAGATATACTCAAAAGATCAATCACTTCCCAGACCTTGATTATGGCCCATTCAGTTGGTTTAGCTTTATTTATTCAATCATAACATAAAACGTCTACATCTCCTTTTCCTCCTGCCTGTTTCTCTGAGTGGAAACTGACCCATTTCTGCAGCAGTTTTTTTTTTGTTGTAAAATGCTCCAGCTCATCAAGACTGTAATTTCAGAATCACAGTAATCAGCCAACCCCCAGGAGATCAGCAAGCGTGAGGGAGTCTAAGTGCCATCGTCTGTTGCCTCACTCAGGCAGGCTTGTGACATGGTGCAGCCATCAGCTACACTGTTTCTCTGCTTTTCCTTTATGTGACACACTAAGACACATCAGAGCATAAGACGCAACTGGAGTTCAATTTGTATTTCTGCCCAATGCTGTAATCCATTTTGGTGATGGAGCGTGCTTCTCGCAGCACGGCCAGTCCTAGAAGTGTAATTTCAATCTATTTTTATTTTCTCGTCATTCTCTTAAAATGCTTTTCCTTTTCATCTGCTCTTCAAAGTATCATTAACAGACACGGTGTTACATCAAAAGCCGTGGAGCTGTTTTTCATTTAGACTAAATCATTTTTATCAAAGTGCCATGAGGAAAAGTGAACAAAAAGAAAATCTATACACTCTCAGGTCGCATGGCTTCTGCATGTCTGCAGTTTGTGCAGTTGCTGTGTTTCGAGTTCCCTGTGTGTTGCCTCACATAGCCAGAACTAGGCCTCAACTCTCAAATAACACTCTGACATCTTCCTCCTGGCTCTCGACAGGACTCGTTGTCTCTGCAGGGGCCCATTGTTTACCAGGCATGGAAGATCATTTGACAGCTTAACTCCATGAGAGATGTGCTTGACTACTTTTTAGGTGAAATTCATAGACTAGTTGTCACTTAAAATCTTGATTCAATACACTGAAAAGTTCCCACTGAAGAAAAAGCTCAGATGGAGAGTTTACATAATTAGCTCCAATTTGTGTTCCCATTTGCCTGTCCTTGAGCACTATCCTTTCGGCTACTCAGTGTACTCTAATTCTGAGTCTTGTGTTACAGAATCTTGTCTTTGCCACTTTCCCCTCCCTGTTTTTTCACCAAGAGCTCCAGATCGCCAGGCTTGCCATGCTCTGCCTCCTCCCCTGCGGGTGAATCTGTGCATGGGAGTCATTTAAAGTTACGAGTTTGCAGGTTGCTGTCAGAGGCAAGGCCAGAGCAGCTGCTCTATTTATCATCAGGAATTGACTGTTAACAGATGATGGCTGTGAAATGTAAAGGCTGTTAGAGGAGTAGATCAGGTACACAAAGAGACAGTGGGTCAAGAAAAAAAATGGCTCATACTCCAGGCAGGATGACTCAAGCACCACAAAGTGGCCCTTGGTCCTCAGTTCTTACAGGCAGAACAAACAGTGAGTACAGCTGCCCCACTTGGCTGATTTTCACATCTTAGTCCCTACTGAGATCAAAAGCAACCATCTCCTTATAATATTTTTCATTTTTCAAAGGTCTTGATCTATCAGCATGGGGTGCTCTGCTCAAATATCTAAAAAATATAGGGAGGTGGCGTCATGTGGGAAACCAAATTCACATGTCTAATTTGACGCCGAAGCTTCAGACCTAATTTCCTGCTCTTGTGTGAAAATTGCAATTTACAGCAGCATGAGCCCCTGCCCCCTGCTGCTTAAACCTTGTTCAATAAAAACAGTAGTTTGAATAAAAGAATCCCTAATTAGTGCCTGCTGACTGTGCACTTGTGTTCCAGCAAGCTAGCTAGCAGCAGGGTAATTAACGCATGGCCAGACTGGCCTCTTTCCCCTGTTCCCTCCCTGGGAACGTGCTTAGCTGGAGATCTGAGAGATGATATGCTCGTAGCCGCCTACAAACTTCACTCATATCCTCATTAACCCTCCCTTGATGCTTTAAGCTATTCCAGGTTTCAGGTTAAGGCTGAAATGCTAATAAGCTACACTTGCTTACTAGAACACATAATCAACAGCTGCCAGAACCCTTAAACAGACGTAAACAGCAAGAGGTCGATTTTAATCCACTGTTAGGGGATACTACTCCAAACAATAATTTACCGATTTCATTACACATTGTACAACTCTTCATTCTGATTTGCTTTTTTTATCCCAAAATGCCTGCCTAAGCTTTGTTAACAATGTGTAATCCCTTTTCCAATTTAATGGATTGGTCAGTTTCCAGACGTTGACATTGCTTTCTTTGCTACTTGCCTGAGTTTTACAATTTAAGTATAAAACTCATTACACAAGTGCCAGTGGCAAGGAACTAACACTGTACACAGTTAAATGCTTGCTGCAGTTTTTCTTTCTATATTTGTTATATGCACATTGTTAAATTTCCCTAATTAACAATATGAAATTATACACACATTTATATAAATGTATTATTCATTTCAGGTATTATATTAAATTTATACATCTAATTTATTTATTTATGTCCACAGTTATGGATTTTCTCCTAAATGTTCATATTCATATTATTAAAAGACATATTTTAATTTGGGTTTAGTATGTGTACAGTTGGTGAAAATAGGACTTAATTGTTACAGTCTGACCCCAATTAGAAACCTATACAGAAACCAAAAGTTGATCTTGTCTCTGTTGAAGGAGCAGTGTGCAGGATTTAGTGGCATCTAGTGGTGAAATTGCAGATTGCAACCATTTGAAGACCTCTCACCCTCCCATTCCAAGCGTGTATGAGAAACTACGGTTGCTGTGGAAAAATGTGAAAGGCCTTATCTAGAGCCAGTGTTTGGTTGGTCCGTTCTGGGCTACTGTAGAAACATGGTGCAACATGGCGACCTCCATGGAAGGGGACCCGCTCCCTATGTAGATCAAAACGGCTTATTCTAAAGTAATGAAAACACGATTCTTATTTTCGGCAATAAAAATATACTTAGGTATTATATTCCATTTCTACCAATAGATCCTCCTAAATGTTACACACTGGACATTTAAAGCTCTTAAAGTGTGACTGTTTAGATCAATCAGTCTTGCATGCTTATATTAATAACCCCTACTTCACCCTTCCATGTTGGCTCTTATATCCCCACACAGCTTGTCTGCGCCTCTCCGAATACAGAGCAAAGCCTGAAAGATGTTACATTTCAAGTTACTGTGGTCTTTAACATTCATTCATGCTGTTCACAATCCTGGTTTCATCCAGAAGATCTTATTCCCATGAAATGATAAAAGATGTTTTATTCATTGCAACAGCTGATGGTACTCTCTTCCCACCTACTTACAACCCTTTCTACAGCTACGTTGACATGAGGTTTTGACAACAGTTGCAGACCAAGGAGGCTGTGCCAGAATCTCACAATCTCTAAATATATCTTATAGCAAACAAGTTGCATTTATCAAAGTGTAGTTTTATTGCTTAAAATGGTATGTATTGAATGCTAAATGTAATCCCTTGATACCCTGAAAACTGGGTATGTTAACTGTTTCAATCAAACTGCCTTTGTATTTAGTCTGCCTCTATGTCACTATACAAAACATCATTTCCAACAAGGGCATTAATCATTACCTGTGTTTGACAGGTGAAGTCCATCCTCAGCATGTCTGTGAGCTTGTGTGTAAGTGTTCATTTATCTGTGTTTGCTTACCCTGGCATTTATTCAGCGTCAGACATTAGGCATCAGTGATAGCGGGTGTCGAGCTCCAGCTCCTTGGCCCAGACCCCTGCATTAATGAGGCTGCCATCAGCAGGCTGAACACTTAGTCACAGAAGCCCCCTGTGTGCCGCCCCATACCGGCCCCGCACATCGCTGCCCATTGTTTCCTGTTCACAAATAAAGCGGGAATTAATTAGCCAGTTGGCACAACTCTTGGTGCCGCCGT